>NC_044040.1:44985817-45285817 GCF_901765095.1 Microcaecilia unicolor | reverse complement strand
TTGAAAGAGATACAGTGGGGGAAATAAGTATTTGATCCCTTGCTGATTTTGTAAGTTTGCCCACTGACAAAGACATGAGCAGCCCATAATTGAAGGGTAGGTTATTGGTAACAGTGAGAGATAGCACATCACAAATTAAATCCGGAAAATCACATTGTGGAAAGTATATGAATTTATTTGCATTCTGCAGAGGGAAATAAGTATTTGATCCCCCACCAACCAGTAAGAGATCTGGCCCCTACAGACCAGGTAGATGCTCCAAATCAACTCGTTACCTGCATGACAGACAGCTGTCGGCAATGGTCACCTGTATGAAAGACACCTGTCCACAGACTCAGTGAATCAGTCAGACTCTAACCTCTACAAAATGGCCAAGAGCAAGGAGCTGTCTAAGGATGTCAGGGACAAGATCATACACCTGCACAAGGCTGGAATGGGCTACAAAACCATCAGTAAGACGCTGGGCGAGAAGGAGACAACTGTTGGTGCCATAGTAAGAAAATGGAAGAAGTACAAAATGACTGTCAATCGACAAAGATCTGGGGCTCCACGCAAAATCTCACCTCGTGGGGTATCCTTGATCATGAGGAAGGTTAGAAATCAGCCTACAACTACAAGGGGGGAACTTGTCAATGATCTCAAGGCAGCTGGGACCACTGTCACCACGAAAACCATTGGTAACACATTACGACATAACGGATTGCAATCCTGCAGTGCCCGCAAGGTCCCCCTGCTCCGGAAGGCACATGTGACGGCCCGTCTGAAGTTTGCCAGTGAACACCTGGATGATGCCGAGAGTGATTGGGAGAAGGTGCTGTGGTCAGATGAGACAAAAATTGAGCTCTTTGGCATGAACTCAACTCGCCGTGTTTGGAGGAAGAGAAATGCTGCCTATGACCCAAAGAACACCGTCCCCACTGTCAAGCATGGAGGTGGAAATGTTATGTTTTGGGGGTGTTTCTCTGCTAAGGGCACAGGACTACTTCACCGCATCAATGGGAGAATGGATGGGGCCATGTACCGTACAATTCTGAGTGACAACCTCCTTCCCTCCGCCAGGGCCTTAAAAATGGGTCGTGGCTGGGTCTTCCAGCACGACAATGACCCAAAACATACAGCCAAGGCAACAAAGGAGTGGCTCAGGAAGAAGCACATTAGGGTCATGGAGTGGCCTAGCCAGTCACCAGACCTTAATCCCATTGAAAACTTATGGAGGGAGCTGAAGCTGCGCGTTGCCAAGCGACAGCCCAGAACTCTTAATGATTTAGAGATGATCTGCAAAGAGGAGTGGACCAAAATTCCTCCTGACATGTGTGCAAACCTCATCATCAACTACAGAAGACGTCTGACCGCTGTGCTTGCCAACAAGGGTTTTGCCACCAAGTATTAGGTCTTGTTTGCCAGAGGGATTAAATACTTATTTCCCTCTGCAGAATGCAAATAAATTCATATACTTTCCACAATGTGATTTTCCGGATTTAATTTGTGATGTGCTATCTCTCACTGTTACCAATAACCTACCCTTCAATTATGGGCTGC
Source organism: Microcaecilia unicolor (assembly GCF_901765095.1). Taxonomy (NCBI): domain Eukaryota; kingdom Metazoa; phylum Chordata; class Amphibia; order Gymnophiona; family Siphonopidae; genus Microcaecilia; species Microcaecilia unicolor. The sequence goes on along the minus strand of NC_044040.1, from coordinate 45,284,278 downwards.
TCATGTCTTTGTCAGTGGGCAAACTTACAAAATCAGCAAGGGATCAAATACTTATTTCCCCCACTGTACGTTCCCTCACGGGCAACCAGTGGAGAAGGAAACGCAGAGGTTGAGCATGCTGAAAACGTGATTTGCCTAGGATTAGTCTCGCCGCTGTGTTTTGTGCAGTCTATGCTATTTTTAGTGATATTAAAGTCCCCTCCCAAAACCCCTGATAATCCTGATATTAGCAGTATTGCTGCCACCAATTGGGAGAAAAATTTATGATCATAAATGTTGGGGGCATATATAATACAGAACAAAACTTCTGGCCCATTAGCGCTCCCAGGCATTAACAGTCCTCCCTTGTGTATCTTTAATCAATTTGTGTAACTTCAAATCTAATCTCTTTTTGAATAAAATGGGCGCTGCCCCATTAAAGGCAGACGAGAGTGCCTCCCCCACCCAGCATTTTTGTAATTTCCAGTGCTCCAGCTCCAATAAGTAAGTCTCTCCTGCAGGAGCACAACATTGACCCCACACTGTCTCAAGTGGGAGAGGATCTTGGTTCTCTTAATAGGGGAATGAATTCCATTCGCATTCCAAGATATAAGTTTCAGGTCACCCATAGTCTATTGGAGGGAGCTGCCACCACACAAAAATTAGAGCAAGTACATGAGGGCAGAGGGCCCCAGCCACACCTTCCCCCTCTTGTTCAAACAGCCCATGCACATTATACACTGGCGTCCACGCTCTGTGTGCCATCTTCTCTGACAAGAGTCCCCCCATACCCCCCCCCCCCACACACACATATACAAGCACATGAAATCCACATGAACCAATCCCCTCACATCCCCTCCCACAGTACACCCCCCCCCCCCCCCCACACACACACACATAAAACAATGTATACAGAATAAACCATTTTACGAACAGAACACATTAGAATGCCCAGAGCATATGCAGACAAAAGTCCCAGTGGCCCCATACATACTCCACCGTGGGGCTGAACTTGAAGGGTAACTATAGGTGAGTCCAAGCAACATCCCCCAACCGCAAATGTAGTAGAGATCAAGATAAAAGGAAGTATAGTCTACCAACCCCAAGAAAGAAAAGCCAACTGATGCTGGGGTGTACACTGTCAGTGATGGTAATCCGAAGACGGTGAAGCACCAGGACCCTTCACCCAGGGCTAGTCTCACTCGCCCGGAGAATACAGGTCAACATGTTGCCAGAAAGTATGGGCACAATACTGCCGTTCTCTCCCTAGTCTATCGCCATGCACCGGTGTAACTATGGCAATAGAAAAACATTAAGGTGCAGGGGATCAGGTGCACCACATCATCTCTCAGCGATTGCATAAAAGTTTTCGTCTGCACTGTATCACACGCCTTCACTGACCTGTTATAAAAGATCTTAACCCAGGCAGGATATTGAATGGAGAAGCGGATCCCTCTGTTGACTAGCTGCAAACAGTAGGTTGCCACTGCGTAACACCGAGTTGTGCTGAAAAATCTTCAAAAATTAGCACTTTTTGGCCTCAGAGCTCCAGCTGACGCACCGTTTAGTAGGCCCGCAGAATTGATATCTTGTCCATATAGTTTAGGAAGCAGGCAATGACCACTCTAGAGTGCTCCTCCTCTCTTGCAGCTTCAGGCCTAACCTGTGTGCCTGCTTCACCAGAAAATGTGTGCAGCACTCAGGCAGCCCCAGCTTGTCTTGGTCTCAAAGAGAGACAGCAAATCCTTATCAGCTTCAGGGAGGCCTACTAAGCACAAATTATTTCTCCCAATGGTTTTCTTGCTTGTCAAGGCACTCCTCCAGTTTCACATTCTTCTGTTGTATTGGCATTAGCTGGCCCTGCAGGTGTGTAAACTCCAACTCCTGTGTGGTAAGTCGCTGTTTGACCTCCGTAATTTTGCCAGCTTGGGCACCCAGGGTTTCTTTCGTCTCTTGCATGGTAGACTGTAATTGGGACATTTTGTCCTCCACGATAGCTTTCACTCATTGTGTGAGATGTCAGGCCACTTCCTCCGATATAATGAGGACCAGCTCTTCCCTGTCCACCATCATCTTGGGTTCTGCAACTCGGGGTTTGTTGGCCAGACCTTTCTTCGATCTGCTTGTCATAGCCACTAAAAGAAACCATTGCACAATAGCCAGGGATCCCCACTAGCTTCGCCTAGCAGCAGCAGCAATATCCAGGATCAAAAAGACATCCTCCCCCCCTGTAATGCCAGTTAAATGACAAAATAGCGGGAGGGGAGAGGGAGCAGGGAGCTCCCAAGGAACAGGTCACGCTCATGTTTCGGTCATCACGTGACCGCAATAATGATTTTAAGAGTTTTGTATAAGTATTTAATTATTAGATGATCATTATTTTTGTCTTAAGAATCATCATGATACTAAACCTGTTAGTTTCAATGATTGATCTTCATTGGATGTTTGATATGGGTAGATTACTCTCCTGTATACAGAGAGCATCTGTTAAAAAGAAACAACTTAGTTGAATGTCTTAGTGAGAGTTACCTTAGTCAAAAGGGGGGGGGGGGGGTTCTGTTTGATTTTATGTGTGGATAAAAATCAGTGATTTATGAAATAAATCTATTTAAAATTTGTTTTCTTGGTGAAAGTGAGATGATTTGTAACAACCTGTATTTAGTACAGAATATGCAAATGATCTATTAGAATTGTAAGTTAAAAATTAAAAAAAAAACCTAATCAGCTGAATCTGTAAGTGCCTTACCAAAGCCTGAGGCAACATAATAAAACTACATTTTCAAGGCTATTTTTTTAAAAGTAGGCAACAATACAGTGGGGGAAATAAGTATTTGATCCCTTGCTGATTTTGTAAGTTTGCCCACTGACAAAGACATGAGCAGCCCATAATTGAAGGGTAGGTTATTGGTAACAGTGAGAGATAGCACATCACAAATTAAATCCGGAAAATCACATTGTGGAAAGTATATGAATTTATTTGCATTCTGCAGAGGGAAATAAGTATTTAATCCCTCTGGCAAACAAGACCTAATACTTGGTGGCAAAACCCTTGTTGGCAAGCACAGCGGTCAGACGTCTTCTGTAGTTGATGATGAGGTTTGCACACATGTCAGGAGGAATTTTGGTCCACTCCTCTTTGCAGATCATCTCTAAATCATTAAGAGTTCTGGGCTGTCGCTTGGCAACTCGCAGCTTCAGCTCCCTCCATAAGTTTTCAATGGGATTAAGGTCTGGTGACTGGCTAGGCCACTCCATGACCCTAATGTGCTTCTTCCTGAGCCACTCCTTTGTTGCCTTGGCTGTATGTTTTGGGTCATTGTCGTGCTGGAAGACCCAGCCACGACCCATTTTTAAGGCCCTGGCGGAGGGAAGGAGGTTGTCACTCAGAATTGTACGGTACATGGCCCCATCCATTCTCCCATTGATGCGGTGAAGTAGTCTTGTGCCCTTAGCAGAGAAACACCCCCAAAACATAACATTTCCACCTCCATGCTTGACAGTGGGGACGGTGTTCTTTGGGTCATAGGCAGCATTTCTCTTCCTCCAAACACGGCGAGTTGAGTTCATGCCAAAGAGCTCAATTTTTGTCTCATCTGACCACAGCACCTTCTCCCAATCACTCTCGGCATCATCCAGGTGTTCACTGGCAAACTTCAGACGGGCCGTCACATGTGCCTTCCGGAGCAGGGGGACCTTGCAGGCACTGCAGGATTGCAATCCGTTATGTCGTAATGTGTTACCAATGGTTTTCGTGGTGACAGTGGTCCCAGCTGCCTTGAGATCATTGACAAGTTCCCCCCTTGTAGTTGTAGGCTGATTTCTAACCTTCCTCATGATCAAGGATACCCCACGAGGTGAGATTTTGCGTGGAGCCCCAGATCTTTGTCGATTGACAGTCATTTTGTACTTCTTCCATTTTCTTACTATGGCACCAACAGTTGTCTCCTTCTCGCCCAGCGTCTTACTGATGGTTTTGTAGCCCATTCCAGCCTTGTGCAGGTGTATGATCTTGTCCCTGACATCCTTAGACAGCTCCTTGCTCTTGGCCATTTTGTAGAGGTTAGAGTCTGACTGATTCACTGAGTCTGTGGACAGGTGTCTTTCATACAGGTGACCATTGCCGACAGCTGTCTGTCATGCAGGTAACGAGTTGATTTGGAGCATCTACCTGGTCTGTAGGGGCCAGATCTCTTACTGGTTGGTGGGGGATCAAATACTTATTTCCCTCTGCAGAATGCAAATAAATTCATATACTTTCCACAATGTGATTTTCCGGATTTAATTTGTGATGTGCTATCTCTCACTGTTACCAATAACCTACCCTTCAATTATGGGCTGCTCATGTCTTTGTCAGTGGGCAAACTTACAAAATCAGCAAGGGATCAAATACTTATTTCCCCCACTGTATATATCAAGTGTTATGCTCAATTCAATCTTATCCAAAATTGCTACTGCATATAATAGGCAAATAGTCATTGAAGACATTGGGCATTACTCTGTTCTCACTCAAGATGATGGTATCAGGATCTGATCTTGATTAAATATTTAGCCTGTCTTATTGATCTCTTACTTCTGTGATACTTTTCTCTGATAGTAAACAACCAATTAGTGCTTACCCCTTCCACTCCACTCATTTTATAGACCTGTCTCATATCTTTCCTCAGCCATTTCTTCAAGTTGGAGAGTGGTTTTCATTTTAATCACCTTTCTCTGTACCTTTTCTAATTCCACTATATCTTTTATTTATTTTATTTATTTATTTATTTATTTATTGCATTTGTACCCCACATTATCCCACCCTTTTGCAGGCTCAATGTGGCTTACAGAGTGTTGTTATGATGCAGTCATTACATGATCTTAGATACAGTCGATAATAAGCTAAGGTAGGTAATTTAGATGCAGGTGCTAGGTAGGTGTTGTGAGAGGTGTTTTAGATGCATCTGAGTAGTTTGGGGAATAGTTAGTGAGGATGTCCTTAGTAGGCTTTGTTGAAGAGATGTGTCTTCAAAGATTTGCGAAAGCTGGTTAGGTTGTCCATTTTTTTCAGGGCCATGGGTAGTGCGTTCCAGATCTGTGTGCTTTTGTACTCAAAAGTAGTAGCGTATGACTGTTTGTATTTAATTCCTTTGCAGCTGGGGAAGTTCAGATTGAGGAATTGCGGGCCGATCTTTTGGCGTTTCTAGGTGGTAGGTCCCACTAGGTTTAACATATAAAGAGGGGCGTCTGCGTGGATGATTTTGTGGACAGTTGTACAGATCTTGAACTCAATTCGTTCCTTGAGTGGTAGCCAGTGTAGTTTCTCTCATAGCGGTTTTGCTCTTTCGAATTTAGTTTTGCCAAAGATGAGTCTGGCTGCGGTGTTTTGGGCTGTTCTTTACAGCCTGCATACAAAGTGTTACAGTAGTCCAGATGACTTATTACTAATGATTGTACTAGGGTACGGAAGATGTTTCTTGGGAAAAAAGATTTTATTCTCTTGAGTTTCCACATCAAGTAGAACATTTTTTTCGTTGTATTCTTCGCATGGGTATCGAGTGTGAAGTATCGATACCCATGCGAAGAATACAACGAAAAAAATGCGTGAAGTATCGATCAATGGTGACTCCAAGAATTTTCAGATTTTCTGAGATAGGGAGTGTGCAGTACGGTGTGGTTATGGTAGGGTAGTTGTTTGTGTTGTATTGGGAGGTGAGAACTAGACATTGAGTTTTTTTATGTGGCTATAGTTAGGGTTCCCCATGTGCATCACTTTAACTTGTGCACATTAAGTTTTCATCTGCCATCTGGATCCCAGTCTCACAAGGTCCTTCCGCAATGTCTCTCATTCCACTTGCAATTTAACAACTTTGAAAAATTTAGTTTGTGCAGATTTGATCACCTCACGTTTTCCCATTTATAGATCATTTATAAACTAGGGCAGCATTTTGTTTAAAATGTTTAGCTGTGATTTAAAAAAATTTGAATTGCAACTAATCGCACAAAGGCATTTTATGTATTTATTTATTTCCAGTTGCAGTTCCTTGGGACTCTGGGCAAGTCACTTAACCCTTCATTACCTGAGATGGAAAATAATACCTGTATATAATACATAAACCACTTTGTAACCACAGAAAGGTGGTATATCAAATCCCATTCCCCCTCCCTTCCTTAAAGGACTGATAATCTCCCTCCCCCTCACCTCCTGATCCAGAATCTCTCCCTTTTCCTTCCCTCCCTCTCTCCTTCCCACAGGTCCGTTATCTCTCTTTCTTTCATAGGGTTCGTTAACTCTTTCTCTCTCCCCCCCTTCCTTCCTTCCTCCTCCTCTCCACCCCCGTGAGCAGTACCAAGCTCTTCTCGTGGCTGCTGGAGCTCATTACCTCGGCCATAGCTTCTGTTGTTGGCCCTTCCAGTTCTGCTTGCCGGGTGTACAGCTTACTTTCCTCCTCTCACCTGGTGTTCAGCATATGCCCCCCTCTCCCCCCCCCCCCCCTTTGCTGTTCTACCTTAAAAGTGGTCTTCTGTTGGTCTCCGGAAGTGGCAGCGTTGCACATATGCTGCCTGTGGCCTGCTCCTGAAGCTTTCCCTTTGACCAGTCCCGCCTCCTCTGACATTTCCTGTTTCTGTATAGGTGGGATGGGTCAGAGGAAAAACTTTGAACCAGGTTGCAGGCAGTGTATATGCAGTGCTGCTGCTGGTTCCTGTCAACAGAAGACTGGCTTAGGTGGGTGAGTGATGTTTAATCACGGACGGGGGAAAGATGTCTGATTGTGCCGAGGAGACGAGACACTGCGGCAAGATTAAATTTTTTTAATCGCGATTATTGATTAATGCATTGATCTCAGAGTTAACTGTGATTAAAATGCAGCCCTATTATAAACATGGTAACATGTTTTCTGCATCAAGTAATATATACTATATAGAGGAGGATGGCGCTTCAATGGAGGAGCAGTTTTCAGGATCATAACCCTTCATCAGTGACCTTATGTTAAAACTACTTGAAGGAAACTTGAAAAGAGCCGAGAAATGTAAGACTTTTGAAGCTAAAATGATTAGATACTTAGGATCTGACAAGAAAGGACTTAATAAAGATCTGTACTTTAATGCTTTGAACCATAACTTTCTACAGCCTACCCCTCTCCTCTCCCTTTCTCTCTTCAGGTTATCATTGATTCACTTATTTTCTAGCAATTTCATGATACTGATATGTTAGATGAACTATTTGATTTTGTTCTCTCTTGATCTGAATGGCTTGTCAAAATTAATACACTATCATTTTTTCTTTTAATTTATAATCTTTTGGGTCAATATTCAAAGCAATTTAACCGGCCAGAAAGGGCTCCTGGCTGGTTAAATCACCTGTTTGGGGCTAACCGCTAATTTTCAGAGACACTTAACCAGTTAGTACCGCTGAAAATAACCAGTTAGCACTGAACTGAAAACCAGCTGTTTTGGGGGTGTTCCAGGGGTGGAGTCAGCACTTAGCCAGTTATTCAGCACTTAATTGGCCTGGTTAATCACATAAATAGGACCACATAAAAGTCAGCCCTACCTTTATGCGGTAAACCATAGCCAGTTCAGTGCTGAATATCGTACTTAACCATCTATGTGTTAACCAGCTCTGGAAACCCTGAAATTCAGTGCTGGTGCCCAGCCATGGCGTTGCATTGAATTTCTGGGTTTAACATCGGTAGGAGTCAGCAAAACACTGATTGCCGCCGGTTGAATATTGGACCCTTTCCAGTCTACTAGACTAATGGTATAGCACACTAATTTAACCAAGAACATTATGAGGTTAGAAAATACAAGGAATAACTCTTGATGGATAATTATAATCTTACTATGTGCTTTGAGTTTTGTTCCATAGACAGTTGTTTAAAACATAATTTGTGATCTGATTTACATTCTAGAAGTTGGACAGAGCAATATGTGGATTTCAACCAACGTTTCAACCTCTGTTTTTGAACCTTTGAAAGTAGTTTGGGCCAAATGTAGTGGATATCCTTCATATCCTGCACTGGTGAGTACTGAGCAGAAAACCTTTGTTAGAAAATATAGCTACTGCTAGAAGAGCTGGAGTTAATGGCATCACAGTCAACTGTTTAAAACTATTGTATTGAAACTGAAATTAAACAAAACAAAACACTTTTTTCCTTAAATGAATACTTAAATTCTCATATGACAATGTTGCACTAATTTAAGAATTGTTATATCTGCCTGCAAATAAGATCACATGAAAGAGGTAAAAAAAATTCGAAAATCATAAACACAACCTAATAGTTTTCAGTGCTAACAAAAATGAGAATCACTAGAACAGTCATAAAGAGTGATATTTTAAACAAGGTATCCATTGCAATAATACCAGTTATTTTCCACCCAGTCCTTGGAGCGCATCCCAGTGAATGTGTTTTTCAGAATATCTACAGTGAGTATGCCTGAGAAGGATTTTCATGTACTGTGTCCCTTGTATGCAAATATCTTTCATGCTTATTATACAAGTCCTCAAAATCCAGCTGGGTGGGTCTTAAGGACCAAGTTGAGAACTACTGGTAGGAAGAAGAAATCTAAATTAGACTATTCTCATGTGACTGCAGTGGAATGTGTTTTCATAAAGTCATGCCATGAGACTGAACTCGATCTAGTGGAACAACACATTGCTTATGCCTAGCTTGATTCACAGCTGTTGATGTTTATATCAGATATTGATCAGCCAAGAAAGGTTTATGATTCAATTGCTATAGATCTCATCTGATTCTAGACCTATATTCTCCATGTGACAGTTAGAGACTTCTGAGGCAGGCCCTGTCGCTGAAACACAGTACGTGTCAAGTCAGATTGAAGAACTGATAATAAAAGATCTCTGGCCATTTTCGTCAACTCCGCTGCTGTTTGTTGCTTTTTCACAAAGACCGCCAATTCATCTAAATCATAAAAATTCAAGGTATTTATGAACTATTTTACACTTACTCAGAAAACATAGTGAGAAACGAGCATCAAGTTCCAACATTTCAAATCATAAATTCAAAAGCTTGTGGGGGATGCTGGTGACCTCCTGAAGAACGTGGACACCTAATTTCACTGCTCTTGAACCCTCATCTCAAAATCTGTGACTGCAAGCATTTCAGCACGTCTACTAACTCAGGTTTGCCTTCTCAACCCTACACTGCCATGTCAACTAAAAGCTCTAAATTGGATGCTGGATATAACCCACTACCTGTCTCTAAGCGACACAAGCAAACTCCGCTTTCTCCTGGGAAATCAATGGAGGATACTTGCAGCAAAGTATCACTGCATTTCATAATGGCTGAAATTCTCTCCATAAAAAGGATCTTATAGGACAATCACAACACTTTCTCTGAAATGAGGGCAGAGCTCTCAGAACTCACCTCTCGGAGTTAGATCCCATGTGGAAGTTCTGGAAAATAAATGTGGTGTCAATACCGCAGCCATGTCTCTCTAGCAGTGCAAGGCCAAAGAAGCGGATCTGCTGTGGAAAGAAATTGAAGATATTAACCACAGATCTCGGAGAAACAACTTGAGGATTCTCGGAATCAGAAAGGGGGCTGAGGAAAGCAACCTAACCAATTTTCTGGATTTCATTTACCTAAACTTCTCTATCACCTTCTCTAAGCCTTTGGAAATAGAGTATATCAAGTCCCTTCCACACAGTCTGACAATCAGCAGTTCCCCAGACTGATAGTTCTCAAACTCTTGCAATATTCTCAGGCCCTCACTATCCTTCAAAAAGCTAAACTGAAAGCTTGAAAATTCAGATTTTTCTGGACTTGAATAAAACCATGACCGCCTTTAATGCTTTGGCGTGCAGTTTGGCCTATATTATCCTGCCACGATGAGAGTTGCTGTCCATAATCGACTCTTCCTTCAATGAGCCTGAAGCCCTGCAGTCCTTCCTCGGTCTCTCTAAAAAAATAAATCCAGTATATAAATGAAGTACCATATATACATGCATTCTGATCTACTGTTGTATGTAGTCTTATCTCTTATGTTATTATCAGATAAATGTTTACTTTATGTTAATATATTCCACTGATCTTTCCTAACACTTACATGGGAATAATTATTCTCTTTTTTGACACAATATAGCCTTTTGGCACTGTGACCCTTGGATGCAAATATCTTTCATGTATATTATGCAAGTCCTCAAAACCCAGCTGGCTGGGTGTGTCCTGAGGACTAAATTGAGAACCACTGGTAGAAAGAAGATGGACAAAGATTGCTGCCATGCTACCTCCTCCTCCTCCTACTTTTAAGTGGCTTACAGTCCAATACAGGATTAGCTGTTATGTTAAAGTCACACCCACCACTATTCTCTATTCTGTATTCTAGATAATCTGCAAGATGGACTGCCACTATAGAGAAAAATTTATGATAGTATATATTAGGAGCATATACAGTGCAATCCGTTTAAGTGTAAGGGTCTGGGACCAAAGAAATGCATGCAGTTAACCAGAGCGTGCACTTAACCGTTGTGACCCAAAGAAGCTTGACATCTGATAAACATATGTACAGTACTGTTTATTATTATATGTACAGTATACAGTCTCAGTTAACTGACATTAGGCTTTACTTGAAGTAATCAGTTATAGTCCTCTGTATACTCTTGGGTCTGTGAGTTCCATAGACTATATCTGCCAGACGGTAAAAACTGTCATAGCACTGACATCCAGTGGCCTCCAGATAGGCCCGCATGGTGTTCAGACTCTCCAGTGCTCTTGCAAAAGTGACAGGAGGAGGTTGGTGAATTTCATCAGCATGTGCCTCGCTGCTCATTTCTTCATCTGTTCCATTATCAGCCGTTGTTGCCTGCGTGTAGGCGCATATCTCAACATCAGTGCTGTCTTCAGCTGTTTGTAGATCGTAATCAACAGCTACTTAGTGATGGAACTCCTCTTCAGTAACACCGGCTGGTATGTCAATAACCTCTTCATCTGACAAGTTTGCAACAGCTGCATCCCCCTCCACATCCTTAACAAAGCTTGCCCACTTGTAGCAGTTCGCAATGGTTGCCTGTGTAACATGATTCCAGGCTTCTTTCTGCATATGTAGGGAATCCAAAAGTGATAGATTATGAGCCAGTTCAACAGCACATTTATCCTTACAATCTGGTCATCCATAACGCTCATCAGACGACGTAGCACAAGAGCCCGATAATGTTGTTTGAAATTGGCTATTATGCCCTGATCCATAGGTTGGATCAGAGAGGTAGTGTTTGGTGGCAGGAAGACCACCTTGATGTTAGACAGCCTGACATCATCCCTGTGTGCAGCACAATTATCACAAAGCAGCAAAATCTGACGCTTTTGTGCCCGCATTCTAGTGTCTGGCTACTTTAGCCACTGTTTCCAAATTTCCCCAGCCATCCATGAATTTGCATTAGCCTCATATGACACAGGAAGTCGCTTAACTTTCTTGAAGCAATGGGGCTGTTTGCTCTTTCCAATGACGAGGGATTCCAACTTCTCACTCCCATCCATATTGCAGCAAAGGAGGATTGTCAGTCGGTCCTTCGATGTTTTACATCCAGTAGTTTCGGCATGTTTGAATGCAAGTGTTCCATCAGGAATCGCTCGCCAGTAGAGACCATTTTCGTCAGCATTGAAAATGTCACAAGGTGCAAACTCGTTCAAGATGGTAGGAAGAACTGAAACAACCCAATTTTCAGCACCAAAGTCATCAGCATCTTGTTTCTCACCATGCTGTTCCTCTCCTTCCATCTTTCCAACCATCCAACAGTGGCTTTGAATTCAGTTAGTCCAAGACTTTCAGCTAGCTGGTTAGCTTTCTCCATAAGCAGTGGACCACTAACAGGAAACTGCTCCTGACTTGAGAAAACCACCGAAGAAGAGCATCTTTTACTTCCTCAGCTTTTCCCACCCGTTTTCGTTGTGGATTTGTATTGTTTTGCCAGTCTTCCAGAAGCTGGTCTTTCTGCTTCAAGACACGTGAAATTTGACTGGGATTGACACCATATTCTTTAGCAATAGATGCTTGACTTTGTTTTCTAATTTTTTAAGAACTTTTATTCGTTCAGCCAGTGTTAAAGTCTTACAGTTCCGCCGTGATGACGACGATGACCCTGGTGCACGCTCTAACAGCATTCTTTCACTTATTCTGCCTGTGGCAGATAAAGAGGCAGTAAATTTGAAATCTCGTTGATTGTCACGTGCCAATCGGCTTCCATATTCCATGCGTGTGTATGCGGAGTCTTTCCTGCAGAGGAACGGTCTTGAACCATGCATATAAGCGAATCTTGCACTTATCAGTGGTGCGCTAAACCGAAGTCTGTCCCCATAGAAATTGATGGTGCCAAAAACGGGACAGAAGTACGGCATGCAGGTTAAACAGAGCATGCGCTTATCCAACCTGCACTTAAATGGAGTGCACTGTATACTACACAACAGAAGTTTCAAACCCCACAACTCCCCCAGGGTTATAATAAATCTACCCTCTCTATCCGGTATTTGCTTATGGAAGTAGAAGGGTATTGTTTATGTATTAAAATAGCTACTCCCCTTTGCTGGCTGCTAAAGGCTGAGGATTAAACCTCCCCAACCCAGTTCCTCCGCAACTTGGCATGCTTAATGCTGGAAAGGTGGTTTCACCAAAAACTATCATGGCCATTCATGAGAAGGCCAGTGAGAATGTGGGAACCCCACTCTGAACTATCTGTAAACAAGGCTGACTCAAATGTTCCATGTCTAGAAGGCTTCCAGATTTGATAAATAACAGCTACTGCACTAGTTTTATTGTGGTCCAGTCAAGGATGCATTTCTCAGTGCTCTTGGGAACAGATCATTACATAGCAATCTTATACTATATCTACTATAATAAAACTCACCCTCAACATTCTGAAGACAACGTTCTGAAGTCACTCAGTCACTCACTGAAGGGTTCATGGATTCATGGTGGTGAAGCCATAACACTGACCATGTCTCTCTGCCCCGCCCTCACATGACGGACCAATCAGAAAAAACACCCTCAACATTCTGAAACACAAAGGACCATTACAACACCGTTCCCAGGCAACACTAGGCAACGTAAGACGGACCAATCAGAGGAAACTACGTGACAATAAGGGAGGAGCATTCCCCAGCAGAACGGCTCATTATCTGTGCAGCACGGAGAGCAAAGAACCACCGCTGGAACGAGAGAAGAATATTCCTGCTGTGGGTATGTGCAAAAATAGACCGGGGAGGGGGGGGGGGGAAATTTTAAAATGCCTAATGCCAGTACTGAAGAGTGCCAGAGGGCCTATAGCACAGACTATATTTGGGATCGCTTGACATGGAGTCAGAGGAGTCGGAAAACAACTTGCCCGCCACCATCTGGGACATGGGCGAACAGGACAAGCTGCGGCCTAGCTGGAAGGATTACCCGCAATCCAGCCAGCAGCAAACAGCGACCAAGGAAGGGGGAGGAATACTCCTTCCCTGCCTAGGAATCGCTGGAGACTGGCTGCCAAACTAACAAAACAACTGCACACCGACGCACCACCTCCATCATTCGAAAGGCATCCACTCTTTCTTCAACAGAAATGCAAACTAATAATAAAAAACAACAAAGAATACCCGTTTCTCAGGCGGCTGCAGGTAACTCCCCACCCCTTCCTCTTCCCCTTTTGCCGAAGCAGCCAAGGACGTGCCCAACCATCCCCAGCCTCAGGCAAGCAGTCTCCCACCTCGGGGATTCCCCGAGCACCCGGAAAAAGACGGCGCTGATTCCTGCAGCGCATAAATGTTCCAGCATTCCCCTGCAGCCGGCCTGAATGGACCAAACATACCGGATCACCCCCCGACGGCCCGAGACCGGGCTCTTCTCCCTTCCGCCAACTTAAAACAACCATCCCCGTCCTCAGGCAAGCCGTCACCCACATCCCCCAACCCCCAAGCAAAAAACAAAACAAAAAAAGACACACATCAACAACCTGCACACACACCGCACTCTCACACACACACACACACACACACACAACACACACACACACACAATAACTCTGTGACACATACACACACACACAAAAAAAAACCACATGCTAGCGCCCGTTTCATTGGTTCGGAAACGGGCCTTTTTTACTAGTATTTATATATAGATATAAATGTATAGATATATAGATATATATATATATATATAATATAATATATGTATGTATATATGATATCCTGGAAAAAAGGGAGATATTAGTTGCTTCCTCAACTGATGCACGATTCTGTTATTGGGGTGTTATTTCCAAGGTCATGAAGGCAGTTTGCAGGAGTATCATATAGGGATGAAGTGGCTTTGACACATCATACCCTGCTAAAACCTATTATAATCCATTTATTTCTGGGTTTTTAATCCTCAGTTTAACCACACTGTCTTGGAGAAATAATTCAGGAATTAGTGGGTTCCTGTGCTCCAATAGTAGAAAACAGAGTGATTTTAGAGTTGAAAGGGTGAAACCAATGTACCCAAATTTCCCGACAATGTTCAAATATTTCCAAACAGAAAACTTCTACTGCTAAGAGACTATTATCGGCGGCACTAACTTGGGAACACGTGGGGAAAAAAAAAAAAGAAATAAAATGCCTTTGTGTCCTTAGCTAATCAAACAGATAACGGCGAGTGACCGTACTCACTCGCAAATGCGCAGTAGACTTCCCTCTCTGTCCCGCCCCCGCGTCAATACGTGATGACGGAGGGGCGGGACAGAGAGGGAAACTGCGCGAAGGGGAGGGAAACCGCCGAGGTCGCCACCGCTCCCCTCCCCTCCCCCCGAGGTCGCCGCCACTGTACCCTCCCCCCCCCCCCCCCCGGAGTTGCCGCAGCCGCCGCCACCCCTCCTCCACCCGGCCCGTCTCTTCGCTATTCAACTTGCATCTCCGGAGCAGGCAGATCAGCTGAGCTGCCGTTGGCCTTCCTTCCCTGCCTGTGTTCCGCCCTCGCCGACGTTATGTCACACAAGGGCGGGACACAGACAGAGAAGGAAGGCCGACAGGAGCTCAGCTGATCTGCCTACTCCGGAGATGTAAGTTGAATAGTGAAGGGGGGGAGGGGGCAGCGGCGACCCAATAGCCCGTTTTAACGGGCTCAACAGCTAGTAAGAGTATAAACCATTAAGTAAAATCCAGAGGAAAAAAAAAATAAGAAATCTAAAATTGATTTTATTGTTCTGTGGACAAATGACCTGGCTAGAAACAATACCTCTGCTGGAAGGATTCTGTTTAGCTGTCCTGGATAAGCTACATCCTTTAATCACATTGTCTTTAGTTATTACCTAAGTTGCAAAGCTTTACAACTAAGTAATCAAAACAACAATAAAAGTATTACACAGTTCACATTTATTTGTTATACCACCAATCAATAATGGGTATCCAGGTCTCAGTAGTTACAACTTGTAGGGTGGGGTTTTTTTGTTGTTTTTTAAAATATATCTTATATTGTAAAATATTATTTTGTATAGTGGTTTGGTTAAACATGGCCTACAACATGGTATGCACAGTGAAGCTGCCATTTATAATGCGTATAAGCATGTGAAAGAAATAAAGCTAAAAAGAAATGTTGCTCATACTGTGGATAGGTTGTAGAACAAAGTGCAGCTACCTTCAGCCAGACTTCAGTGTTAACTCATAAAAAGAAAGAAATTACAAATTTGTAAAAAAAAAAATAAAAATAAGATATGTAGCAAACTGGATTATTTTGGCTTTTACCACAGGTTTACCAAAGGTGTTTGTCCTAACCATTCTAAAAATGTATACAAGTCTGCACTTTGTTGTGCTATTAGTACTTGACGTGGAAAAAACAATTGGATACAGAACAGATCCAGTCTTGAAACAGTTGTGGCTTTTTTTCATAGATAATTGACCCTAAGATGCCTCGTGTTGGTTGCCATCATAATGGTGTTGCTATACCTTACCTCCTATGGAAGTATTGAAAACAGGAGAGCAGATGCAGACCAGAGTTGAGGAAAATCTTTTTTTAGTTTTATTTTTTGACAACAAAAGAAGTTGGTAAGTTAAGAACCCTTGTTTTATATATTGTGAGAAGACAGTCTTGAGATGTAATATTCCTGTATGTCCTATTGAGTTCTGATTTAATCAAACAGTCCCTTATACAGAGCATATGCATTAGTTGCTTTAATATTTTGAGGCACATAACACTTACTCTGAATCAGCAACTTTAATGCATTGCTCAAGAGCTGGTGTAGGTGTACTGGGACCTGGAATGATTAAAAAAAACTATGCTGTAGTGATGGCCTGTCTGAGAGTAAAAGAGATTGAATGAGTGAGATCATATGTTGACACGAGTTTAAACTAGAAGAAGGCAGTGACGGATGGAAAACAGTGGTTGAGGTTGCTGTCTTTATATTGAGCCTGCAAAGAGGTGGGAAAATGTGGAGTACAAATGCAATAAATAAAATAAATATTTCATTTTAGTAAATTTGTATACCACTGTTCTAATCACAAACAGTATACAGCAAATGTATACAACAGATGTTAAAACAAGTAATAAAACAATCTTCATAAAAAGCCAAGAAGAAATGAGGTTAGTATGAAAAAATAAAAGTAAGAATCTCAAAAGGCTACCCTTGATCAACAGGGTAAAAAGGGAAATAGTTCTGAAACGAAACAGAATATAGAGAAATATTTAGAAGTTCCTGAGCACAAGTGCTCATAGCATAGCCTAGAGAATAATCTAGATCTGTAATGGCAGAGGTATACGTAGACATCATTGCTATCACAGAGAAATAAGTCCCATAAATTTGAAGATGGGTATAGAGGACTATAATCTGTTCATAAAGGATACGGCTGGCCTAAAAGGGGAAGGAATAACACAATAAAAAATTAAAAGTAATGACATGCAGGAGGCCATGGAGAAATTTGGAGATGTGTTGTTTGTGATCTCTGAAAGGAGAGATGGTACTGCCATCTACAGCATATGATCAGTACACTTCTGACATTGGCACTAGAACTAAACAGAAAATTTGCCACCAGATTCCATAAAGGTTGCACACCAGATTTCCAACTAGCATGCAAATTTTGGCACGCAAGTTATAGAATAGTATCAGTGGTACGCCTAACTTAATTAGATTAGGCACCATTGGCATTAAGTACCAATAATAGCCCTTAAATGGGATTAATTGGTGCTAATTGGCACTAATTTGTAGTTGCATGTATAACTGCACTTAGATGCTATTTTCTAAACATAGCACCTAAATTCTATAGTGCGCATATAGAAAGGGGGCATGCACATGGTTGGGTCAGGGGCATATCTTGCAGTTAATTCGTAAATTATAGAACACTACGACTTACATACAAAGCTGCCAACTTTAGGCACAACCATTTACACTGGCCTTTGACATGGCATAAGTGCTCATGTCTAAAGTTATGTGTGCACATACCAATTTACACTCTATAATGGCAATTTCACATACAATTATTTTTCAGGCCTAATTTTTGGCACTCTTTTTGAATATGCCTCTTTTGTGACACATCTAAAAGGTGAGAATGAAGAGCGAACTGGTATTGGATAATCTCCTGGATATCAATTGGATATCCCATCTGCAGAATTGAGTTACATCAGTGGTTCTTAAACCCAGTCCTTAGGTCACACCCAGTCAGTCAGGTTTTCAGGATACCCACAATGAATATAAATTAAATAAATTTGCATACAGTAGAGGTAGTGCATGCAAATTTATCTCATGCATATTTATTGTGGATTTCCAGAAAACCTGACTGGCCTGGCTTATCCTGAGAACCGGGTTGTGAACCACTGATGTAACCCAGTTCTGCAGATGGGATATTCCTGTTCCAAATGGACCCGGGAAGATACACACTGATCCATGTTGGTGGAGTGTTTAGACTTGCAACCAGCTGGTATTGTATGCCCCTGATGCAGCCTGTATTCTAGGCGAAACATGGCCATGTCGGGCATTTGAGAGTGTATCCTAGGAGCATTAATAAAGACTGCATTTTCTTCAGCAAGGTCTGCTCATTGTCTTTTGTTCCATGGTGGTATTGTGGAACCGATTGCCTTCTTGCTTTCTTAATTAAATTTGCATACAGTGGAGGGTAGTGCATGCAAATTTATCTCATGCATATTTATTGTGGATTTCCAGAAAACCTGACTGACCTGGTGTGTACTGAGACTGGGTTGAAAATCTCTGGTATGGCAATAGAGAACTCCTTGATGTCTTTCAGTGGTTCCTTTTCAGACAAGTGGTAATGGAACCAGTGTGTGAATGGGCAGTACTAGATCTAGTACTTAAACTGAGAATCCATTTAAGATGTCTAGATGGGTGGCCTCTTGATCACCAGATGGTATGGTTCAGTATTACAGCCAAGAGATGAATCAAAATCATAGTTCAAAATTTCAGAGTACTATGAGGAAGTACTGGTAGGATGCTGGTGAAATGGAGCGCTAATGAACATTTCAAATACAGAAGGCAGCATATTTTTTAAGAAGCTAAATGAAAGTAAGAGGGGAAAAAACAACAACTTCAGAAAAGTTGCTGAAAAAGTGCAAAAAACTTTAGGCATTTAAAATATGCAAGGCATCCAGTGAAGACAAAATACAGAGAAGAGTATCTAGTGAAGCTGAAAGTCAGAGAGAGTTGTAGGGAATCAAAAGTGCCAGCGGAGAAAGATAGAAACAATGTGCAACACTTTTTAAGGACTGCAGTGACAGGATGAAGAATAGACTTGCGACTTCAAAGTTATGAGAAGACCAAGAAATTGTTCAGCGATTGACATGAAAGAAGCAGAAATGGTAAAACAAATTATGACTTTTGTTTTTTTTGTTTTTTTCTCTGAAGAAGGAATTGGAAAAAGCCTAGTGATAGGGTATATTTGAGAGAGAAATACTATGCCATGAATGGAAGACAGCATGTGTAGAAACAGAAGAATTTAGGGGCCCTTTTAACCAAGCTGCATTAAGCAGCTGGAGCAGGTTTTACTGCACGGTAGACATTAGTGCTGACCCATCATTGCACATTCAAACCAGCAGGCACCATTAAAAAACAAAAACTTACATTAGCCATTTAATATGGGTAGGAAATTTCACGGGTGTGATGGGGAGGAGCAGCGGCTGTGACAGATTTTGTGTAGGTCATTGTGTTTTGCCATGACTACCAGTAGCACAGCTGCACTTAACCTCAAGAGATGGCATTAGGTGCAGCCATACTACTGGCAGTCCAGCAGTGTGGCTGCCCTAAATTTCCACTAAACATGAAGCTGTGTTCCCAACACAAGCCTTCGGGTGGGGAGGGCCATGGCCCATTTGTACCCTCTGGTGGCGGAGGAGAAAGACAAGCTCTGCCTTCCGAAGGTGGGATTCGTTGATTTTGGTGGTGAACAAAAATATGATCCTTCCGGTGTAAGGGGGGATTGGCCTGGAGAGTCTCCAGGATAAGAACAGGCCCTGAAGCAGGCCTTTTAGGTGGGGACATTGGGTTTCCAGACCTTGGTCTGAAGTTCTTTTGTGGTGTGGGCCTGTTTACAATGGCACCTGTGACAGCGCAGCTGGGTCAGTGTATTTTTCCCACCTGGAATGGGGTTAACTTACCTGGCGGACAGAGTCTATTACATGCTGTGGATATTTGCTAAGGGCATGTTGTTGAGAGTGGCCACCCATCGGCAGCTGTGCCTGTACAACTGGGCAGCAGACGTAGCATCTAAAGTGTGTCTGGTCAAGCTACCCTGTCAGGGGTGATGGCTGTTTGATAACCTCAGTAATTTGGTCAAGGAGCTCGGGGAGGTGAAGCCACAGAGGTTGCTGGAGGACAAGCCTCGTGCAGGAGGCCACATGCCAGGCTCGGTGCGTCAGAAGTTCCGGGACAGCCAGAAGTACAGGCCCAGGCGGTCACAGTTTAGGCAGAGATTGTGTTTTGCAACCTGGCAACCATCCTTTCGAAGTAACAAGAAATCAGGAGGACAGGTGAGCACTGTACGTCTTCCGCAAGGCAATCACAATGATGCCAGGCCAGCCCTCTCTCCCATTCCAGTCAGCGGATGCCTTATGGCATTTTTTTTTTTGGGGGGGGGGAGGGGGCGGGCCAAGGTTATTTTGGATCAGTGGGTCCTCAACATTCTCCAAGATGACTACAACTACAGTTCTCCCACCCAGTCACTCCTCTCTTCCTGCGGTCCCCTTGTCAGTGGGTGGTCAAGGCATCCCAGGTTCAAGGTACCCTCAACCAATTGTTGGCCCTTCAGGCCATCATTCCCGTCCCGCCTGCCGAGCAAGGATGGGGACATTACTCCATTTACTTTGTGGTGCCAAAGAAGGAAGGCTCGGTGTGTCCTGTTTTGGATCTCAAGGAGGTGAATTGGTGTCTGAGTCCCCCACTTTCGTATGGAGACTCTATGGTCAGTCATCACCTCCATGTGGGTAGGGTGACGGCTCTCAATCTCAAGGAGGCAGATCTGCATGTTCCTATCTGGCTGCCTCATCAGCAGTTCCTGCAGTTTGTGATTGTGAGCCACTATTTTCAATTCAGAGCCATTCCTTTTGGCTTCACCATGGTTCCATGACCCTTTTCCAAAGTCCTGCTCTTTGTGGCGGTGTTTCTGCATCGGCAGGGGATATGAGTTTACCCATATCTGGGTGACTGGCTGATCAGGGCATGATCCTACGAGGATGGGAGAGGCGGCGACGAACAAGGTTGTCTCTCTTCAGTCATTGGGCTGGATGATCAATTTTGACAACAGTTGGCTGGTACCCTTTCAGCACCTGGAGTACCTGGGGGTAATGTTCAATATGCGGCAGGAGTGGGTGTTTCTGACAGACATCAGGAAGTAGAAGCTAGTGAACCAGATTTGAACTCTGGTTCGGCTGCCCTTGCTCCTGAGACTATGTGCAGATGCTGGGATCTATGATGCCGACCATGGAAGTGGTGCCCTGGGCACAAGCACAGATTCGTCCATTACAACAGTCTTTGCTTGCGTGGTGGTCTCCAGTGCCCAAGGACTAAGCAATTCATCTGCCTTGGATGGCAGTGTCCAGGAAGAGCATGGCGTGGTGGTTGGCACAACAGCATCTGTTACGGGGGTCCCCTTTCTGATCTCTCGTTGGTTGGTGGTGATGATGGATGCCAGCCTGTCAGGCTGGGGAGTGCATTTCTGGGGACTTGGTCCCCGGAGGAGTCACAGTGGCCGATCAGTCGCTTGGAGCTTCAGGTAAATTTGCAGAGCACTGGCTGAATTTGCTCCACTTCTGGTAGGGTCTCTGGTGCGAATGTTCTCCGACAATGCCACAGCAGTGGCGTACATCAAACGAGGGTATTTGCATCAGACTGCTTGCCTTGGAGGCCAGTTGGTTGATTGCCTGGGCGGAGAGGTATTTTCTCTGCTTGTCGGTGGCACACATAGCATGCTCACTCAACGTGGAGGTCTACTTTCTTAGCCAGCACTCTCTTGATCCACGGGAGTGGGAGTTGTCCGATAAGGCGTTTCTTCTGGGCCGGTGGCATTGGGGGACACCACTGCTGGATCTGATGGTTACCCGGGCGAATGCCAAAGCCTCATGGTTTTTCAGCCAGGCTTGTTGGGCTTGGGCTTTCTCCTGCAGGTATAGCCTCTGGGTTTGCTGTATGCATTCCCGCCATGGCCAATGATAAGAAGGCAGTTGCGACAGGTGGCAGAATACCATGGCTGAGTGATTTTAGTGGCCCGGGACTGGCTGTGGAGAACTTGGTACACCAACCTTGTCCAACTGCTTGACGGGGAACCACTTTGGATTCATCAGGAGTGGGGGCTCTTGCATCAGGGGCCGATTCTCATGGAGGATCCCCTCCCCCTTTGGTCATAAGCCATTAAAAGATCTTGGCTGAGAAAGAAAGGCTATTCGGAGGCCATCATTGCAGTGTTGTTTTAGGCATGGAAGCTGTCTGCTAGTGTGGCGTATGCTCGGGTCTGGTGCATGTTCAAGAGTTGGTGTATGGAGTAAGGAGCTGATCCTTTTTCTGTGTCTGGGGGACACATTTTGGTGTTCGTGTCTGCAAGGGCTTGACCTTGGGCTCTCTGAAGGTGCAGGTGGCAGCGCTGGCTTGTTTTTGTGGCTCGTTACAGAATTCATCATTGGCAGCTTATCCTGATGTAGTTCATTTTTTGAAGGGGGTTGGGTGGCTGCGTCCCCCCCCCCCCCCCCCCCCACCCCTTTTGAGCCAGTTGTCTGAACTGGAATCTTAACCCTCGTTCTTCAAGCTTTGCAAAAACCTCTGAACCGCTCCGAAAGGCTTCAGTGAAGGATCTCACCTTGAAGACTGTTCTTGGTATCCATTGCATTGGCGCAGAGGTTGTTGGAGTTGCAGGCTCTTTTCTACAGGAACCCATTTCTCCGTTTTACTGAGGAAGGAGTCTCCCTCAAAATGGTGCTGTCATTCTTACCGAAGGTGGTTTCTGCCTTTCATGTGAATGAGTTGATGGACCTTCCGTCCTTCCAGAAGGAGGATGTGGGTCCACAGTTCACTTATTTATGGCTTTTGGACGTTCGCCGGGTACTCATGCAGTATCTGGAGGTCACAAATGACTTCAGAAGATCAGATTATTTGTCCTGTTCGCAAATAGAAATTGGGCCTGATGGCCTCAAAGACCTTGATAGCACGTTGGCTCAAGGAGACAGTGGCAGCGGCGTATTTGTTGACAGGCAAGCAGCCCCCACCAGTGGTTCAGGCCCATTCGATGTGGCGAATGATGACTTCGTAGGCAGAGGCCTCATCAGTCACACTAGCTGACATCTGCTGGGCAGCGATGTGGGCTTCATTGCATGCCCTCACTAGGCACTATAAGGTGGATTTGGCGGCACGGGAAGACGCTGTCTTTGATGCTGCAGTTCTAAGAGCAGTGGGACCGGATAACCGCCCAACTGCTTGGGAACATGCCACTCGTCCAGCAGTAGTGGGAAAATATGTAATGGAAGAAGAAATTAGGTCTAACCTGATAATTTTGTTTCTATTAGTTTTTCACACTATTCCAGGAGCCCTTCCCTGTTTCTGTGGTGGCCATACTGCAGGTTGACTTGATTGTCGAACCTGGTAACGGCTTAGCATGGTTGCCTTACCGTGTCTGCGGGTTGCGGGTCCTGTCCACAAGTGGGCGTTGTTGACAGGCCTCTTTAAGAGTCGGACCGGGGGCAGTTGGCTCCCGGAGTACTTGGTGTCTTTCTTTTTCTATTGTCCCACAGGCTTAGGGGTTCAGTTCTCCTTCTTGTGCAGTAATTACTGAAGGGCTAAGCTGGGGTCTTGTGTATAGGCTCCAGCTCAGCTCTGGATTCTCTCTCTACCTGCTGGTCGATGGCCATGACTATCCCACTTAACCTGGAATAGTATGAGGAACTAAAAAATTATCAGGTAAGACCTAATTTCTCCATAGAAAAGTTAACAGCAAGACAAGGGCAGAGTTTCTGAACATCCTGTAGTTCATTGTAAGCCACCAACTTCAGCTTTATTTTCCCATTCTTGCTGAATTGGAAGGTGGAAGCGTCCCCCGACCCCAACTATTTTTTTTTTTTAATTCACTGCTCTTTAGAGTCACTGTAACCAGTGATAATTTTCTGACTGACCATTAGGCTAATCACTATGTTTGTATATCTGTTTACTCAACTGCAGCTATGTTGAAATGTTCCGTATTCCTTTTGGAGGCTCTCACACTGATTGCTCAGAATTGATAGCTGCTCCTAAAGCAACTATGCACATTTCAGATTAATTAAAATCTAAAGTATATGTCTATTTCTTATTTTGTTAAAATGTGCTGTGTAAATCCTAATTATTCTGTATTTCATCACTATAGCCCAGCACTTTACCAGCTAGGCTGTTTTCTCATAGATATTGTATAGTGAAAATAATCTTTTAAGGAAGAACATTGTTCATAGAAAGATTTTCCCAGTTTGCTTTTTCTCACTAAAGTAATTTTATTCCACTAAGGCAATGGCTTCCAAAATCCAAAATGGTTCCTCTTGGAATTGATGAAACTATCGACAAGTTAAAAATGATGGAAGGCCGGAATTCAAGCATTCGAAAAGCTGTGAGAGTTGCTTTTGATCGTGCTCTGAATCATCTGAGTAGGGTACAAGGAGAACCTGTTAGTGACTTCAGTGATATCGACTAAGGATCGTAGTACAATGAAAAGAATATGCTTTAGCAAATCTCTTCATCTAAAACAATGTATTGAAGATGCAACTCTGTAATCATTGATTCCGTGGTTAAACTTTATATAAAACAGAGCAACTTATGTAACTATCACTGCCATTTTGATGATTTTGGTTGTCTTGCAGTTTAAAGGAGCTTCCACTATTGCTATTAAATGTCTTGTTTATAGTGTTTATAAAAAGTGTAGATATGTGTATATTTCTTGATTCTTAAATTATTCTGAATTTTAGAAGTAGTTCTTTGAGTCCCCATTTTAGACTGTTGAGGGGATTTTTTTTTTTTTAAGGGACAGGGGGATGAGTTTGTTTTTGTTTATATAGCAAAACAAAAGTATAGTACCTAAGCACCTGTTCCAAAATTTATTAAGGTGTTTTGTGAATATAAAGCTCATTATAACATCAAAGTATGATGATGCTGTAATATAAGAGTTTGGTGCTGCTATATCATTTTCATGTAATATCTTTTATTTTCTTGTATGTCATTCTTCTTTGCACAAAGTACCAGTATTAATGACTTTTATGTAAATTAACAGTATGGAAAGTACAAAAAATGTATTTTGAAAAACAAAAGCTAGATTATTTTGGAGGATACTTTGTGGGAAAGAGACAGTGTTTAAAATTGTACTGTTGTAATGCATAATATCTAAAGCACCAAAAACATTCCATTGCTGTGCAAAATAACATTATTTTTAGTCTGTGCTCTCAACCAGTAATTCTGAAACCTGCCCTGTGGGACCACAAGTCAGTCAGGTTTTCAGGATATCCCTAACAAATGTACATGAGACAGATTTGTATATAATGGAGGTGACAGGCATGCAGATCTGTCTCATGCATATCATTAAGGATATCCTGAAAACCTGACTTGACTGATGGTCCCCCAGGACAGCTTTGAGAACCATTGCTGTAAACTGAGGCTCTGACTGCATTTTCTTCATAAACACCTATGTCTGTCATAGTTGTTTTGTTTGTTTCTTGTAGTGGTCTTTTTGTTCATTATTTATTTAGAAATGTATGTATTTTCTTTATAATGAAAATTTAATTTGAAAAAGTTTGATATTCCCTTATATATACGCACATGAGAAGGCAATGGAAGATAATGAGGCTCATTTTCAAAGCATATAGACTTACAAAAATTGCATAGGTTACTATGGGGCTCATTTTCAAAGCACTTTTCCGTAGGCTACTCTGAGATATATTTTCAAAGCAGTTAGACTCACAAAGTTCCATAGTAACCTATGGAACTTTGTAAGTCTAACTGCTTTGAAAATGAGCCTCCATGTAACTTTGTAA
The DNA here is from genome assembly GCF_901765095.1 of Microcaecilia unicolor. Taxonomy (NCBI): domain Eukaryota; kingdom Metazoa; phylum Chordata; class Amphibia; order Gymnophiona; family Siphonopidae; genus Microcaecilia; species Microcaecilia unicolor. The sequence goes on along the minus strand of NC_044040.1, from coordinate 45,258,889 downwards.
GTCTGTGTGCTTTGAAAATGAGCACCAGTGTGTATTAGATTTTGTTGTAAATACGATGGCATGTATTTTGATTTTGTAACTTGTTAACTTTTGTTTAATTGAGGGGGTTTATATAACTTGGTTTCATTTAGAACAGCTTGGTAGCAATAGCAACTTTTGGATACATTTTTATGGTACATGTGATGTATATAGGATTAGTACTTTATTTTTATTTTTTAAAACATAAAGCATTATGTTAGAGTTAAAGAAATGGGTGGGTTTCCAGAAATGCTTTTTATATTAAATAATAAAGTGAAGATTTTAATTGTTGTCTGTCATTATTTTCATAGATTTGACATAAAATAAGGTTTTTTGGTAGATGTTATATTCTGAAGTTAATATTAAGGAATTTTTTTAGCAATGTTCATGTGTACAACTTTCCTTTAATTAGGGTAAGATAATCAGATTTTTCAAAGCTAAATGTACTACACAAAAGAAAAGTGTGTTTCAATATAAGTCTTAATTCAAGGCTGGAGTGGTGTAGGGACAACGGCAACATAAGAATGGTGTTACTGGAATTCCAGAAAACATGGGACAAATGCATAACTCCAAAGTGGAAAAGTAAGAGTGGAGCAGAGATCAGTTAAAGTTTTACAGTATTGTAATAGAGACCACAAGATTAATCTTTTTGTCCTTCTATATTAGATTGAAAATTCCCAAGGAAATCAGATTAGTTTCTTAAAGTCCTAGACATTCAAACATTCTAGAATGTTATGGTATTTATGTTCAAAGCAGATGGACATCTTAAAATGCCTTTAAAAAGTCCATCTGCTAAAAATGTCCAGATCCTGATTTTGGACATTTCACACTGCAGTTTATCCAAATAGCAAGGGGGTGTATTTTGGGTGGGACTAGGGAGGGCCCAAAAGTAGGATGTCCCAACAGGGGTTTTTGAATGGGAAGGAATGTCCATGTCTAAAAAGGACGTTTTTATCTAGACCTATTTCAGTCACATCCAAGTTACAAAAGGTTGCTCTAATTGAACAGCTGACCTCTGGAGAGATTAAGATGTGACCCTTCCTTAATTCTCCAGTGGTCGCTGTCCCCTGAAAGTGAAACTGGAAAGGAAAACAAGGATCTCTGTCAGCTGCAAGTATTGTAGCCACTCTGCACAAAAGGTCAGAGAAGTAGCCTGGTGGCTAGTGCAGTGGACTGTGAACCAAGGGACCCAGCTTCAAGCCCCACTTCAACTGCTTTTATAATAAAACTAGTAAAAAAGCCCCGTTTCTGATGCAAATGAAATGGGGGCTAGCAAGGTTTTCTTCTGTGTGCATGTGGGAGTGTGTGTGTCTCTGCCCTCTCTCCCTTCCCCTGTGCTGTCTGTCCCCTCTGCTCTCTGTCCCCTCCCCCCTCAGAGTCGAGTCCTTCAATGTTAAGTTTCCTGCTGTGCTGTGTTTGTGTTACAGAGATAGTGAGGGCTTCTGCCCTCTCTCCCCTCCCCCCTCTGAGTCCTTCACTGTTACAGAGAAAGCGATTTGATTTTGTGCTTTGCTGTGTTTTCCTTCACTGTTTGTGTTACAGAGAGAGCGAGGGCGGGGCAGACACTCATGGGGAAACCAGATATCTCTCCCCCTTCACACTTCCGGCTGGAGGCTTCATTTAGAACGTTGGTGGTGCCTTTTATATATAGAGATATTTCTGAGCCTTCCAGAAACAGAAAAATACTGTACCTAATATATAAGACACCTGTAAGTCTGAAGGCTATTGGGTATGGTAGGTATTCGGTATTTGTCAGGTCCTGGAAGGATCACAATTATAAAAAAGGAGTTATAGTGGGGTTTGAACCTGTGTCCCTTGGTTTACAGCCCACTGCAGTAACCACTAGGCTACTCTGTTCTGCAGGGATGTCTATGTGGCCATATTTTTGAAAATGATGCCAGACAGACATTTCCCTGTTTTTTTTGTCATTCAAACGTTGGACATTTCATTTTGGAAAATGGCTATTCATTTTGGATGTTTTCAGTACAAAAATGTCCATCTCAGTACAAAAACATCCATCTCACAGCCATAATCGAACAGCAAATTTAAATGTTTTTCCTGTTTGATTATGGCTGTGAAATGGGGGTTTTTTGGATTTTTGTTTTCCGTTTATTCAAGGGTAAATCACTTATCCTTATTATGAAACACATATATGGAAGACTGTAGGAACTGCACGTACACAAGCATGCTCCAATTTTCAAGTCAGTTTTTTTTTTTATTCTGAAGGAATTTCATGTTCAAGAGACATCATCAAGCAGCATACCAAACTTTTGCATGATTTTTAAAATTTCTAGTGCTGAGTTATGGTTTGTTTGCTTTTGCTGTACTGCCTTCCTTTAAGGCTTGATAAAGCAGTTTCCAATACAAAATAATAAGAAATTGAAAGGGACTCCATTGCATATAGGATAATAATGCTGAATACATGAAATTTTTGTTACCCATCCAAAAATCATTGTTTTAAAAAATTCTGAAAATTTTTCATTTTTGAAAGATGCAGTAAATCATATCCTCAGGTAAAAATGTGGTTCAAAATTATGTAGGTAAAATCACTTGCAGGCTGTGTACACCATTTTTGTCATCATTTTGTTTGATCTATGAATGTAGCTCTAAGAGAAGATAGGCAAAGTGGAGGAACACTCAATCCCTACGTCTGCCAGCAAAATAGAGTCCAGGATGTGACTAGCAAGAACTGTACCTTTGAAAAGGCAGCACTGCAGATAAAAACACCAAAGTACCTCTTGCTGGGAAAATTGAACAAGTTAGACTGCTATAGATCCAACATACAGAAACTACATGCCAGCAGAATCCCTCATTCCATATCATCAAGCTGATCAATCCATAGACTGGTGGGTTGTGTCCATCTACCAGCAGGTGGAGATAGAGAGCAATCCTTTTGCCTCCCTATATGTGGTCATGTGCTGCCGGAAACTCCTCAGTATGTTCTCTATCTCAGCAGGTGGTGGTCACACACAGCAGCAGCTCTGGCTAGGCCTCCAAGCCTAATTTTTAGGTTTTGTTGAGTGCCTGGGGTTGAGGGCTCTTCTTGAGCAAGTGCAAACCTGGTGGCGCCAGGTCCCTCCTTTTCTCCCCCCCTCCCGCTGGCTCCGTTAAAAAAAAAAAAAAATTTTTGAACGTCCTTAAAGGCGTTTATTTCGACGTTTATTTAAACGTTTATTGCAGCTACTCACTGGGACACCAGGTCGTTACAGCTCGGAGCGGAAAGCAGGTAATTTTTACCTTTTTATAGCGGGCAGGGGGTTCCCCGATTGATCTCCACGTGGCATATGGCGTCGGAGGGCGAGGGCGCAAAGAGTCGCTCCCCGGATCGCTTAGGCGCTCTAGAGGGGATGCGGGGGTCTTAAAGTCTGATTAGCCCTTGTTGGGTGACAGTTTCGTGACCGATGAGTGTCCCGGTCCTTCCTCCAGCGTGGCGGTTTTTCCCGCCATAAACGCCCATCCCCCGCTGCTCGCCTCCGCCATCTTGGCCGGCCACGCGGCTCGGACGGCTTCTTCGTGGGCCGCCCTTGAGGGAGACATTAATGCCATGGACGCCCTTAATTTGGGCGACGGCACCAAAGCGGCTAAAGTTAAGCGCCGTTTTTCCCGCGCGGCTCCTTCGCGGAGTGTCGCGCCGGACGCCATTTTGGATGCGCAGCATGTCTCTCCCCCGCTCTTGCGAGCGCCGGTTGAGGGTGCGTCTAGGGCTGTAGCCCAGGCTGCGGAAGTGCACGGTCTGGGGGGTTTCTCCCCCGAGTTTGTGTTGCTGCTGCATCAGGCCTTCCTTATGCAAAACGCTGCCCCTGCTCCCTCGTTTGGTAAAGAGGTTGAGGTCCCCGGAGGTAAACGCCCTCGGGTTGATTCCCAGGCCTTGGAGGACCTTGTCTCCTCCGATGTAGATGAGGGCAGCGTATCTGAGTTCTCCCAACGGTCCTTTGCGGATTCCTTGGAGGAGACGGATCCCCGCTCGGTTGGAGCGGATGACCCCTCTGCAGCGCGGCTTTTTAGCTCAGAGGATTTGCCCAACCTGTTAGTGCAGGCCATGGGCATTTTGAAGATTTCCTCTCCGGAGGACGTCTCTCCCTCAGCCCCTGTTGGCTCTGCCATTATGCTGGGGACGAAACGCCCGCCTAGAACCTTCCACGTGCATGATGCCATGCACACCTTAATTTCGGCTCAATGGGATGTCCCGGAAGCGAGCCTCAAAGTGGCTAGGGCTATGTCCCGCCTCTATCCTTTGCCTGAAAGTGAACGTGAGGCCTATCTGTGGCCTACCGTGGATTCTTTAATCACTGCAGTGACTAAGAAAACGGCTTTGCCGGTGGAAGGTGGCACGGCCCTAAAGGGCGCCCAAGACAGAAGATTGGAGGTGGCCTTAAGGTCGTCCTTTGAGGCGACTGCTTTAAGTTTGCAGGCCTCGGTTTGCGGTTCCTATGTGGCCAGGGCGTGCCTGACTATGGCGCAGCGGGCTTCCCCCTCGGATCATTCCTTGAGGGCTGATTGGCCGGCCCTGGAATCGGGCTTAGCCTATTTGGCAGACTTGCTGTATGATGTCTTGAGAGCCTCAGCTAAAGGCATGGCTCAGACAGTCTCTGCGCGGCGGTGGCTTTGGCTGAAACATTGGTCTGCTGACCACGCCTCTAAATCCCGCCTGGCTAGATTGCCTTTTAAAGGCAAGCTGCTCTTTGGGGTCGAGCTGGACAAAATCGTGACCGATCTCGGCACGTCTAAGGGCAAGAAGTTACCAGAGGTCAGGGCTCGGGCTAGTACTCGTTCCGGTACCTCCAGAGGACGGTTTCAGGAAGCCCGTCGGTACCGCCCGGGCAGGTCGGGCTCCTCTGCCCCCTCTTCCTTCAAGAGGACTTTCTCCCCCAAGCAGCATTCCTTTCGCAGAGACCGCCGTCCCGGAGGTGCTCCCTCCGGTCCTCCCCCAGGGTCTCGTACCCAATGACGGGGCCTTGGTCCACGCCCCAGTGCAGATTGGAGGACGGCTGTCCTCGTTTCTGGGCGAGTGGACCACAATAACTTCAGACGCTTGGGTGCTGGAAGTCATCAGAGACGGCTACAAGCTAGAGTTCTGCCGACCCTTAAGAGACGGGTTTGTACTCTCTCCCTGCAAGTCTCCCGTCAAAGCTGTGGCAGTGCAGCAGACCTTGGACAACCTGATCCGCCTGGGTGCGGTCGTTCCGGTGCCAGAAAATCAGATTGGCAAGGGACGTTACTCCATTTACTTTGTGGTACCAAAGAAAGGAGGTTCTGTCCGGCCTATCCTCGACCTCAAAGGGGTCAATCGGGCCTTGAAAGTGCGGCACTTTCGCATGGAGACTCTCCGCTCTGTTATAGCGGCAGTGAAGGCAGGAGAGTTCTTGGCTTCCTTGGACATCAAGGAAGCGTACCTGCATATTCCCATCTGGCCTCCTCATCAACGCTTCCTGCGTTTTGCAGTCCTGGGACGACACTTCCAGTTCAAAGCCCTCCCTTTCGGGTTGGCTACTGCTCCGCGGACCTTTTCCAAAGTAATGGTGGTCATCGCGGCCTTCCTGCGAAAGGAAGGAGTACAAGTCCATCCTTATCTGGACGACTGGTTGATCCGAGCCCCCTCTTATGCAGAGTGCGGCAAAGCTGTGAACCGGGTGGTTGCTCTTTTGAGCTCCCTGGGGTGGATCATCAACTGGGAGAAGAGCCAGCTGCGCCCGACTCAGTCCCTGGAGTATCTGGGAGTTCGATTCGACACCCAAGTGGGCAGAGTGTTCCTGCCAGACAATCGGATTGTCAACTTCAGGCTCAGGTGGACCAGTTCCGAGTAGCCTCTCCTCTTCGGGCTTGGGACTATGTGCAGCTGTTGGGCTCTATGACGGCCACGATGGAAGTCGTGCCCTGGGCCAGGGCTCATATGAGACCACTACAACACTCTCTGTTGCAGCGCTGGACTCCGATGTCGGAGGATTATGCTGTGCGCCTTCCCTTGGACCCAGCAGTGCGCAAGGCGCTGAGCTGGTGGCTGCAGACAGACAAGTTGTCTGCAGGAATGCCTCTGGTGACCCCAGAGTGGATTGTCGTCACGACGGACGCCTCTTTGACGGGCTGGGGAGCCCACTGCTTGGGAAGGACAGCGCAGGGGCTCTGGTCTCCTGCAGAGGTAAAGTGGTCTATCAACCTCCTGGAACTCAGAGCCATTCGGTTGGCGCTTTTGGAGTTCATCCCGGTACTGGCGTTGAAGCCAGTACGGGTCCTGTCGGACAATGCCACTGCTGTGGCCTATGTCAACCGCCAGGGAGGTACCAAGAGCGCCCCTCTAGCCAAGGAGGCCATGAATCTATGCCAGTGGGCGGAAGCGAACCTGGAACAGCTGTCAGCGGCCCACATTGCCGGAGTCATGAATGTCAAGGCGGACTTTCTCAGTCGCCATACCTTGGAGCCCGGAGAGTGGCAGCTATCTGCTCAGGCGTTCTTGGACATCACGAAGCGCTGAGGCCAGCCGAGCCTAGATCTGATGGCGTCATCGGCCAATTGCCAAGTGCCGCGCTTTTTCAGCAGAGGACGGGACCCTCGATCCCTGGGAGTAGATGCTCTTCTCCAACAGTGGCCGACACAAGAGCTTCTCTATGTGTTCCCGCCCTGGCCCATGTTGGGCAGGGTGCTAGACCGGGTGGCAAAGCATCCGGGCCGGATAATCCTGGTGGGTCCGGACTGGCCCAGACGTCCCTGGTATGCGGACTTGATCAGGCTCTCAGTCGACGATCCTCTGCGACTGCCTGTGGAGCAGGGCCTGTTACATCAGGGTCCCGTGGTGATGGAGGATCCCTCCCCCTTTGGTCTTACGGCCTGGCTATTGAGCGGCAGCGTCTGAGAAAGAAGGGCTTCTCAGACAAGGTCATCGCCACTATGCTGAGAGCGAGGAAGCGCTCTACTTCTACTGCTTACGCCAGGGTTTGGCGTACCTTTGCAGCGTGGTGTGAAGCAGGCTCCCTTTCTCCCTTCACTGCTCCAATTTCTTCAGTGTTGGCGTTCCTGCAAGAAGGTCTGGAGAAAGGCCTGTCGCTCAGTTCCCTTAAAGTCCAGGTAGCGGCTCTGACTTGCTTCAGGGGCCGCCTGAAGGGTGTTTCCCTGGCTTCACAGCCAGATGTGGTGCGCTTTCTCAAGGGAGTTAATCACCTGCGCCCTCCTCTGCACTCTGTGGTGCCTGCATGGAATCTCAATCTGGTGCTAAGAGCATTGCAGAAGCCGCCTTTTGAACCCTTGTCGAGGGCATCTCTGAAAGACCTGACGTTGAAAGCAGTCTTTTTGGTGGCTATCACTTCAGCCAGAAGAGTTTCCGAGCTCCAGGCGCTCTCATGTCGAGAGCCTTTTCTGCAGTTCACTGAGGCAGGAGTGACTATTCGCACAGTGCCTTCCTTCCTGCCCAAGATTGTTTCTCGCTTCCATGTGAATCAGCAGCTCTGTCTCCCTTCCTTTCGTAGGGAGGACTACCCAGAGGAATACTCTGCTCTCAAATGTCTGGATGTGAGACGAGTCATCATCAGATACTTGGAAGTGACCAATGATTTCCGGAAATCGGATCATCTGTTTGTCCTGTTTGCAGGTCCTCGTAGGGGCCTGCAGGCTGCTAAGCCTACAGTGGCAAGATGGGTCAAGGAAGCCATTGCAGCGGCTTATGTGGCCGCGGGGAAGGTGCCGCCTATCCAGCTGAAGGCTCACTCCACAAGAGCTCAGGCGGCCTCGATGGCGGAGGCCGGTTCCGTCTCCTTGGAAGAGATATGCAAGGCGGCAACTTGGGCTTCGGCCCATACTTTCTCCAAGCATTACCGCTTGACTGTGGCTGCTCGGGTGGAGGCCCGGTTTGGAGCTTCAGTGTTGCGGTCAGGGATTTCTATGTCCCACCCTGGGTGAGTACTGCTTCGGTACATCCCACCAGTCTATGGATTGATCAGCTTGATGATATGGAAGGTAAAATTATGTATCATACCTGATAATTTTCTTTCCATTAATCATAGCTGATCAATCCATAGTCCCTCCCAGATATCTGTACTGTTTATATTCTGGTTGCATTTCAGATTCAAGTTTAGTCTTCAGTTCCTGTTCAGGAAGACTTCGTGTTCAAGTTATTTTTTCACTTGGATTCTTCAAGAGTTGAGACGAGTTTGTGTTACAGTGAGCTGCTGCATTCCTCTCCCCTCCGTTTTACGGGGCTGGATTGAGATTTAAATTCTGCCGGCACTCCCTCCCGCTTCGTGCGGCTGTAGGGCAGCTTTGTACCCCTCCCGCTTCGGCGGTGTTAGGGTCAGTCAGCTCCTCCCGCGGTTGCGGTTGCAGGATAAGCCAGATCCCCCCGCATCGGCGGGTGTGGTGTCCCTCCCCCGCTCCGCGGGGATGAGCTGGACGGATTCCCCTCCCCCACTTGTGTGGGGATGAGCTGGGTTAATTCCCCTCCCCCGTTTCGGCGGTGGTGAGCTGGGCAGAGTGTCCCTTTGTGGGTGTAATTCTCTAAGTGCTGAGTCCTGCGGATGGAGCTTTGATATCGACATACTGAGGAGTTTCCGGCAGCACATGACCACATATAGGGAGGCAAAAGGATTGCTCTCTATCTCCACCTGCTGGTAGATGGACACAACCCACCAGTCTATGGATTGATCAGCTATGATTAATGGAAAGAAAATTATCAGGTATGATACATAATTTTACCTTTCAATCTCATACCGAGAACACAAGCCAGCCCTCACCAAATATAGGACCAAAAATTAGAAATGGAAACCCCGAAAAGCCACACTCTGTGTGCAATATAACATGAGGAAAATAGAAATGCATTTCCCCTGTACTATATAAAAAATATACATTTTCCAAAGCAGACATTTTTCCAAACATTTAAAACGTGTGTGTGTGTATAAGTGTATATATATATTTGCCATTGTTGTATGGGCAATTTGCTTTTCTAATCATGGTGGTCCTTGTCTCTTTCCACGTTCCTTTTGTTGGTCTTTTCATAAATGTATCTGTTTCTCTCTTCTGTGCCTTTCTATCGACTCATAGCTAGATTTTGCCTCTCTTCCCCCTCTGATCTGAAATGTCCCATTTTTATTTATTTAACATACATTTATATTCCTTAGTACTAATTAAAACCATTCTATTTAGTGAACAGTAAACATACATAACAGTTTTTAAAAAATCTGGGGGCGTGTCAAGATGGCGACCTGACGGTGTGGAGAGTTTGCTCAGAAACGCTGCCACTAGATTCCTGAAATAATGCCTCATACTAAACGAAAAGGGGTGATAAGAAGCCAATTGCCGCTGGCTAGAACATCTTCCCCCTCGCAGCAAACGCTGGATAACTTTCTACATCAAATACCGTTTGATACCGGATTGGTGAGTCCTTTGAAGAACCTAGGTGAAGGAGCACCCGGGTCTTCTGGACTAGAGATATCGCTCACACCACCGGAGCTGAATCCTCCTCCTTGCCCGGCCGGTGCAGTGGATGATGGGAGCGCGGCTGACCCGGAAGGCGCTGAAGCGGCGCTACCTGTCGGCGAGTTGTCTGCTATGAAGGCTGGGGAGGCCGAGAGGCCCGAGAGAGCTCAGGAGGAGGTAACCCTAACGGCTGTTTGGAGAGCAGTTCAAGATTTGACTGTGGCTGTAAAGAATTCTACAATTGAAATCCATCAAATAGTGAGTAAGATTGAGAAAGTAGATGCCTCACTGGAACAGGTAAAAATGGATTGCGCAAGCCAAGCGAATCAGTTCAATACAGAAATGAAAGAAATTAAGGTTTCAGTAGGAGCCTTGATTGAAGAAAAGGTTAAGATACAACGAAAGATTGAACAAATGGAAAATCATACTAGAAGATTGAATTTAAGACTATTGAATTTTCCACGTTCTCCACTACTGAATCCAACTGACCTATTTAAAAGTTTCTTGCATGAAATATTACAGATTCCTGTTACTAGTATTCCTCCGTGCAATAAGGTTTTTTATATACCTGCTAGGAACCAAGATTTTAAAGGTCAAATGGAAACGGAACAAAATTTAACTGACTTTCTGGAAAATTCTACCTGTGAGATTAAAGACCGAGGAACTCTGATAGTTCAATTTGTTTTTGAGCAGGACTTGAACCATGTACTGAATTTATACTTTAAAAATACTTTTAAATCATTTCATGGGCAAAAAGTTTGGGTATATCCGGATGTTTCCAGGTCTACCCAAGATTAGAAGAAAGATGTTTTTGAACTTGCGCAATGAGTTAAAAAATTTGGGAGCTACATTTATGTTGGCATATCCCTGTAAATGTAAGATCACATATTTGGGGAATAAGTATATTTTCCTAGAACCATCACAGCTACAGCTGTTCTTGGACCAGAAAAAACTAAGCAGCCCGTTAGAGAAATAATAACTTTCATTTTCAGTTTTAAATATACGGTTATCAGGTTAAGCCGAGTTTTGTTGTATTAGATACTTATAAATCCTCCTTTGTTACCTATCGCCCCCTCATCCAATGTTGTGGTCTAAGGAAGAGGGAATATTTCATTGCTGTATTAATACCTGTAATAATGTGGCTCTGTGTTACTTTACAAGGAAAGATTTTTGTTTTTGCTTGTTATAAAAAATTCAATAAACAAATTAAATATTAAAAAAAAAAAAAAATCTGCCTATGTTTCCATCTTCCACTCTCCTTGCTCCGCACTCACCAAAGTCCCTCCTCTGTCACCCTTTTTCTTTTGCCTTCCTTTCCTCATCTCAGGCAATCCCCAGAACCCAATTTTTAGATTTCAATACTCAACCCCTTCCTTATCACTCATCTGTCTTCTGCCTCTTGTCCCTTGTCTCCCCGTCTCTTTTCCTGTCACTCATTCCCTCCCTAGCCTCCAGCCCTTTTTCTTCTCTTTCTCCCAATTAGGTTCCTATACCCCTTTTTTACATCTTGCTCAGCTCCTCTTTTTCCACTTTCACTTCTTCAACTATCTGTACCTCAGCCCTATTCAAACACCTCCACATCCTTTAGTTACACACCATCTCTCCACCCCAAGCCACTTTTCTATCCCCTTTCTCAAATACTCCATCCAACACTTTTCTACTCTTACTGTCACATCTAGAGTTCCCACTCCCACTATCCTTAAATTGCCATTCAGTTGCTAAGTACACACATTCCCACCCAGTCCCTGAGTCCCCATTCTTGTTCATTCCCAAATCACCTAATCTCAATATGAAAGGCCACTTTTTGGGAAGAGAGGCAATAGCCAGCCTTATGGTTTCCCTATTATGCAGTTATTGCTAAAACTGGCTCTTCTCTCTCATGCCTGGAGACTCACTCGCTTTCTCAATCCACCCTATACTTTCCTTTTCCATACCCCTCCCCACTAATCAGAGCTAGCAGAAGGAGAAAGAGAGCAGGTCATCCCCTCCTCTGCAGCCTGCAATGTAAGTTTGAAGGCTGTACTTTGACATTATTCTTTGGGACCATATATAGTATTTTGTTTATATATCTGTTTGTATATTATCAACCAACTGGACAAATACCTTGACGGTACTATGTAAGCCACATTGAGCCTGCAAATAGGTGGGAAAATGCGGGGTACAAATGCAATAAATAAATATATGGACTTGAGTTTTGAGTGTGAAACCATATTCAAGATTATTCTATGATGGGGCGCTTATAATTGGGTGCCAGGAGGGCACCTGGTAAGAACCTAGTCTATAAAAGAATATTGGTGTCTACATTCCTTTTATAGAATGCTAGCTTAAAACCGGGTATATATGTGCCTAAAAGTTAGGGGCAAGCACTTATACCAGCCATAAAACGTGTATATGCTCACATTTAAATGGCAGAGATGGGCATGTGATTTACAGAATACTGTAAGACATTGGAGTCCCACCCATTTGCAAATAAGCTTACAGTCTGATGAGAACAGAAAGCCAGGGTGTCAGATATTTGAAATCCCCCCAACCAGTCTCTAGTTCTGCTTCTGTACTGCCCCCAATGATCACTGCTGCCACTAGATCTAACTGGAAATGTTGCTGGTCTGGGTGTCTCCCTGCACCACCCCTCCCCCCCAGCAGTCACTGTCACTGTGTCCTGCACAAGATCACTGATGCCACCAGGCTGGGCTGGAAATGCTGCATTTTCCCATCTGATTGCAATTACTAGTCTTATCCAGGCCCAGTAATATGGGGTCCAGGTTCCTCCACTGTGGTTGTGAAATATATAACAATAACTGGGGAGTACTTAGCGTCATATATGTACTCCATGTAACAACCACGTCAAGATTTGCTCCAGCACCTAATGTTAAGCTCTAAAATTTAGCATTACATAGTAACATAGTAGATGATGGCAGAGAAAGACCTGCACGGTCCATCCAGTCTGCCCAACAAGATAAACTCATATGTGCTACTTTATGTGTACACCTGACCTTGATTTGCATCTGCCATGTTCAGGGCACAGACTGTAGAAGTCTGCCCAGCACTAGCCCCGCCTCCCAACCACTAGCCCTGCCTCCCACCGCCGGCTCTGCCACCCAAGCTCCGCTAAGCTTCTGAGGATCCATTCCTTCTGAACAGGATTCCTTTCCACACATTTTTGAATTCCATTACCGTTTCATCTCCACCACCTCCTGCGAGAGGGCATTCCAAGTATCCACCACTCTCTCTGTAAAAAAAATACTTCCTGACATTTTTCTTGAGTTTGCCCCCCCTTCAATCTCATTTCACGTCCTCTAGTTCTACCCTCTTCCCATCTACGCAAAAGGTTCATTTGCGGATTAATATCTTTCAAATATTTGAACGTCTGTATCATATCACCCCTGTTTCTCCTTTCCTCCAGGGTATACATGTTCAGGTCAGCAAGTCTCTCCTCATACGTCTTGTAACGCAAATCCCATAGCATTCTTGTAGCTTTTCTTTGCACCACTTCAATTCTTTTTACATCCTTAGCAAGATACGGCCTCCAAAACTGAACACAATTCTCCAGGTGGGGCCTCACCAACGACTTATACAGGGGCATTAAAACCTCTTTTCTGCTGGTCACATCTCTCTCTATACACCCTAGCAACCTTCTAGCTATGGCCACCGCCTTGTCACACTGTTTTGTCGCCTTCAGATCCTCAGATACTATCACCCCAAGATCCCTCTCCCTGTCTGTACATATCAGACTCTCACCGCCTAACACATATGTCTCCCATGGATTTCTACTCTCTAAGTGCATCACTTTGCATTTCTTCGCATTGAATTTTAATTGCCAAACCTTAGACCATTCTTCTAGCTTCTGCAGATCCTTTTTCATGTTTTCCGGTGTCCACTCTGTTACAAATCTTAGTATCATCCGCAAAAAGGCAAACTTTACCTTCTAACCCTTTGGCAATGTCACTCACAAATATATTGAACAGAATTGGCCCCAGCACCGATCCCTGAGGCACTCCACTACTCACTTTTCCCTCATACGAGCGAATTCCATTAACCACCACCCTCTGATGTCTGTCCGTCAACCAGTTCCTAATCCAGTTCACCACGTCAGGTCCTATCTTCAGCCTGTCAAGTTTATTCAAGAGCCTCCTGTGGGGAACCATGTCAAAAGCTTTGCTAAAATCTAAGTAGATTACGTCTACAGCACGTCGATGATTCAATTCTCCAGTCAACCAGTCAAAGAATTCAATGAGATTCGTTTGGCACGATTTACCTTTGGTAAAACCATGTTGTCTCGGATCTTGCAACTTATTGGCTTCCAGGAAATTCACTATCCTTTCCTTCAGCATTGCTTCCATTACTTTTCCAATAACTGAAGTGAGGCTTACCGACCTGTAGTTTCCAGCTTCTTCCCTATCACCACTTTTGTGAAGAGGGACCACGTCCGCTGTTCTCCAATCCCACGGAATCTCTCCTGTCTCCAAGGATTTATTAAACAAATTTTTAAGAGGACCTGCCAGAACCTCTCTGAGCTCCCTCAATATCTTGGGGTGGATCCCGTCCGGTCCCACGGCTTTGTCCACCTTTAGATTTTCAAGTTGGTCATACACACTCTCTTCCATGAACGGTGCTATATCCACCTCATTCTCATATGTACTTTTGCCAATCAATCATGGCCCTTCTCCAGGAATTTCTTCTGTGAAAGCAGAACAAAAGTATCTATTTAGCAAATTTGCTTTTTCTTCATCATTATCTACATAGCGATTCACAGCATCTTTCAGTCTCACAATTCCCTTTTTAGTTATTCTCCTTTCACTAATATACCTGAAGAAAAGTTTGTCACCCCTCCTTACATTTCTAGCCATTTGTTCTTCAGCTTGCGCTTTCGCCAACCATGGGCGTAGTTTGACTGTTTCATTTGGGGGGGGGGGGCAAAGGATGGAGCGGAGCATATTAGCATATTCTAGAATATGCTAATATGGAGGCAGGAAGGAAGAGAAAAAGAGCTGGCTTTTTTGGGGAATAACCATAATGGATATGTATGAGATATCAAGCCAGCTCTTTCTCCCTCCCTTCCTTCTTTCCTCCTTACCCAGCACGCCCTCTTCCTCTCCAGTAGTATTTCCCCACCCCCTTTCCCATACCATGCCTGTGTTGACCTTAGAAATGCATAGGCTCTATAGTAGAACAGGGCAATATTAAGCTAATGAACTAGGTACACAGGATCCTAAGCCCTCTGCCTACCGCAGGGGACCAGGAGCAGCCACTAGAGTGACCCGCAGGGGTGACAGCGTATTTGCAATAACTTTGTGGTTAAACTTATGTTAGCTTTCTGCATCAGCCCCTCTGTATCCCTAATTGATTTTAAATTGACACCTCCAAGTTCAGAGGTAGGGCACTTTGCTCCTCTCCATCCCCATTGGCTGCCTACAGCTGTGTACTTGAGAGAATGTAAAATAAAAAGAGCCAGAACCCATCAGGAAACAGAATATATTCTCACTGAAATCTGACCATCTGAATTGTATATTTATTTATTTTCTCCTCCACCTTGTAAGGCACTGCCTACCCAACAAAAACAGTGTTAGAGACTAAAGATGGACCAACAATAAAGAACGACAACATGTATGCAGGCAGCAGCAGCAGCAGCTCACAGGTTTGCTTGCTGTGTTTTGAGTGAACGGCGACGGCTGCACGAGGGAGTGGAAAAAACAGAGATATACCAAATGGCTTCTTCCTTCCTTACAGTGGACTAGATAGGCTGGCTGGCTTACTTCCACTAGTACTGAAGAGTTGCAGTGGCGAACTGGCAGTAGTAAAAGCACCAAACAGGCAGCTCGACTCAGTCCTTCGCTTCTCTGACCTCTCAGCATCCCGCCCACCCGAAAGGAAATGACATCAGAGGAAGGCAGGACGCAGAGAGGGCAGGGAAGCGAAGAACGGAGTCGAGCTGCCTGTTTGGTGCTTTTACTACTGGCGCCTCGCCCGCCAGTTCGCCGCTGCGACTTCGGGTAAGAAGATAAGTCGTTTGGGGGAGCAATGCCCCCCTCGCCCCCCCCCCAGTCTACACCCATGTCGCCAACGTATCTCTCTCTTGGCTTCTTTCAGTTTCATCCGTTATTCCTCTCCGTGTTCCTTTTGTTGAGTTTTTCTGTATTTCAGGAACGCCAACTCTTTAGCCTTTATTTTCTCAGCCACTTGCTTGGAGAACCATATCGGTTTCCTTTTTCTCTTGCTTTTATTTACTCTCCTTACATAAAGGTTTGTGGCCATATTTATAGCTTCTTTCAGCCTGGACCACTGTCCTTCCACTTCTCGTTCGTCCTCCCAGCCCATCAGCTCCTTCCTCAGGTATTCCCCCATTTTACTAAAGTCAGCATGCTTGAAATCCAGGACTTTGAGTTTTGAGTGGCCGCCCTCCACTTCTTAAAACAGTGATTTTCAACCTTTTTCATCTCGCGGCACACAGGGCACAAAAATTGTCAAAGCACACTACTGGAATCTAACCCACATCTGCCCGTCCCCACTAAGATCCATTCCATCCCCACAAGTAATTTCCTCAATCCACACTGGTACCTGTAACCTTCAGAAGTAGTTATTTCATTTAATTATGCTACTGAGATACATTAGAGCACCAATATACCTGCTACTGGAAAACTGTTACAGATTCCTACACGGACATCACATGCCAACAGAATCCTTCACCTCAGTTGCCGATACACAACAAGACTCTCATCTGATACAATAGAGAACTGCAAAAAACACGTAGACAAAAAACTGAAAGCAGAGATACTAAACTTTGAATGTCGTACAACACCAGATAAATAGAAGGAAATGCATGTCCTCCTGTACGGTGTAAAATAAAGCCAATAGATTTAAATTCTCAATTCAATCACGAAACTGAAAATAAAATAATTTTTTCTACCTTTGTAGTCTGGTGACTTTATTATTCCAATCATCTTGTTCCCAGTCTTTGGTTCTGCTTTCCTCTGTGTGTGCTCTTAACTCTATTTTCAGGGCCTCCTTTCCATTTGCTATTTTGTTTCTCACCTCCTGATCCATGTCCTTTTGTCACTGATCTTTCAGGTTCAGCTTTCTTCAATTTCTCTACCGCCTCCTCAAATCTATCTTGTTTTCCCTCTCTTCCCTTCATGTGCGGACTG
This sequence comes from Microcaecilia unicolor, assembly GCF_901765095.1. Taxonomy (NCBI): domain Eukaryota; kingdom Metazoa; phylum Chordata; class Amphibia; order Gymnophiona; family Siphonopidae; genus Microcaecilia; species Microcaecilia unicolor. Next base: position 45,242,330 of record NC_044040.1, on the reverse strand, counting down.
TCTCCCCTCTTTCCTTCTCTTCATGTGCAACCTGTCTCCCTTCTTCCCTTCCCTTATGTGCTCCCTGTCTCCCCTCTTCCCTTCCCTTATGTGCGACCTGTCTCCCCTCTTCCCTTCCCTTATGTGCGACCTGTCTCCCTTCTTCCCTTCCCTTATGTGCGACCTGTCTCCCCCTCTTCCCTTTATGTGTGGCCTGTCTCCCCTCTTCCCTTCTCTTTATGTGTGGGCCTGTCTCCCATCTTCCCTTCCCTTTATGTGCAGCATTTCACTTATTTTCCTCTACGGTATTGTCTGTCCTCCTCCTTCTTTCCTCACAGGTCTTGGCACTTCTCTCCTCTCCCCCCCCCCCCCCCTCCATGTCCAGCACTTCATTTCCTCTCTATGCCCTTTTTCTTCCCTAACTGCCCTCCCTTGCAGCATCTCTCTCCCTCCATGACCCTTTGATGCAGAACTCTCCCTCCTTGACCCCCTGATGCAGCACCACCCTTCCTCCTTGAACCCCCATGCAGAACTTCTCTCCCTCCTACCCCCAGGGGAGTGTGACACTGAGGGAGAACAGTTATGCATGGGGGGGGGGGGAGGTGAGGGAGAGCAGTGCTGCATTGGGGAGATGCAAAGAGAGAGAGATGGAGCACTGCTCTCCCTCCTTGTCCCCCATGCAGAACTGCTCTCCATTCTCACACTCCCCCAGCCTCAGCATTTCCCCTGATTCTCAAACCCCTAGTCCAGCACCTCTCCCAGACCCAGTCCAGCACATCCTCTTTATTCTGAAAGCTCCAGCCCCAGTCCAACAACTCTCCCTTATTCTAAACCCCCCAGCTTCAGTCCAACAACTCTCCCTTATTCTAAACCCTCCCAGCTCCAGCATCTCCCCCTCATCCTCAAACCCCCAGCCCCAGTCCAACACCTCTCCCTTATTCTCAAACCCCCAGCTCCAGTCCATCTTTCCCTTATTCTAAAACCCCCAGCCCCAGCATCTCCTCCTTATCCTCAAACCCCCAGCCCCAGTCCAACACCTCTCCCTGTTGCAGGAAGATCTTGCTAGACTAGGAGACTGGGCGTCTAAATGGCAGATGACGTTTAATGTGAGCAAGTGCAAAGTGATGCATGTGGGAAAGAGGAACCCAAACTACAGCTATGTCGTGCAAGGTTCAGCGTTAGGAGTCGCGGAACGAGAAAGGGACCTAGGAGTCATCATTGATGATACGTTGAAATCTTCTGCTCAGTATGCTGCTGCGGCTAAGAAAGCAAATAGAATGTTAGGTATTATTAGGAAAGGGATGGAAAACAAAAATGAGGATATTATAATTCCACTGTATCGGTCCATGATGCGACCGCACGTAGAGTATTGTGTTCAATTCTGGTCGCTGCACCTCAAAAAAGATATAGTGGAATTAGAAAAGGTGCAGAGAAGGATGATGATGATTAAGGGGATGGGATGACTTTCCTATGAGGAAAGGCTACAACGGCTGGGGCTCTTCAGCTTGGAGAAAAGGCGGCTGAGGGGTGATATGATAGAGGTATATAAAATAATGAGTGGAGTGGAACAGATAGATGTGGAGCGACTGTTTACGCTTTCCAAAAATACTAGGACAAGGGGGCATGCGATGAAGCTGGAGTGCAGTAAGTTTAAAACAAATAAGAGAACATTTTTCTTTACTCAGCGCGTAATTTGACTCTGGAATTCGTTGCCAGAGAATGTGGTTAAGGTGATTAGCTTAGCAGAGTTTAAGAAAGGTTTGGACGGCTTCCTGAAGGAAAAGGCCATAGAATGTTATTAAATGGACAAGCAATACAAAATGCTTTGCTCTGTGGATCTTGTCGGGTGATTGTGACCTGGATGGTTGTGACCTGGATGGGCCACTGTCGGACACAGGGTGCTGGGCTACATGGACCTTTGGTCTGTCCCAGTGTGGTGATGCTTATGTCTTATGTCTCAAACCCCCAGCCCTAGCATCTCCCCCACATCTTCAAACTCCCAGCCCCAGTCCAGCACCTTTCCCTAAACCTGCAACCCCAGCCCAATACCTCTTATTCTCAAACTCCCAAGCATCTCCCCCTCATCCTCAAAACCCCAGCCCCAGTCCAACACCTCTCTCTTATTCTCAAACCTCCAGCCCTAGCATCACCCCCTCATCTTCAAACTCCCAGCCCTAGTCCAGCACCTTTCCCTAAACCACAACCCCAGCCCAATACCTCTCTTATTCTCAACCTCCTGCCCGAGCATCTCCCCCTCATTCTCAAACCCCTAGCCCCAGTCCAACACCTCTCCCTTATTCTCAAACTCCCCTCCTCCACTTCCCACCTTTGAACTTGTCTTTGAGGTCACCCACGACAGGCACCACAGCTTCTCTTCTCCAGCGTCCTGCCCCCTTCTGATGCAATTTCCTGTTTTTTTGCCTACACAGCAGGACACAATTGAAGGAGATAAGTTGTGTCAGAGGGGGGAAGACTGCCAGAGAAAGAAAGCCACAAGGGACCTCAGGCATGAGTTTGAAGGTAGGATGGGGTGGGGTAGTTTGAGATTGAGGGGAGAGGTGCCGGATCGCAGATGGGGAGGAGAGTGGACAATATACTGAAGCCAGGAGAGTGGAAGAAATGGCAGACCATACCTATGAAGAGGGATATTCAGCGTATGAGAGCAACTGAATGAGAATGGAAGGGATTCCCACGGGATCCCCATTGCACACAGGTTGAATTAGGCAGGCAAACAATGGAGATGCCTTAACAATGGACTTGTCCATTCTCATTTGTGCCCTCTTAAAATCAATTTAATGGCAGTATTTTTCACATTTGCAATCTAAACATGTTTGCTAGACATCCCTAATATAATTGTGACATAATTAAAGCTTAGACCAATATTTTAAGATTGTCTACTGATACATATAATCAAATGGCCTTCCTCTTCTCCCCAACAGATTAGAATATATAGGATGTTTTAAACAGAATGCTATTTAGAATTAATAACATGCATTTTACTGTAATATAAAGTGAGTGATAAGTACTAGGTTTAAAGCATGTGCTAATGCCATTATTACATATTATTAGTAAATAGGTTATAGTGCATAAAATGGGATCTTCAGTAACTAATGCAGTAGCACCTTTTGTAAATCTAGCAAAATGTTTGTCAATGTACCCTGTTATAGTCAGCATCTAAAACAAGCATTTTTTCTGAAGAAACCTCTATAGTGTCTGTTGTACAAAGAAGGTTCAGGTATAAACAGAAATAAACTTTAACTGCCAATGTTTCAGTCCCCACTGGAGCATTATGCTCAGAAGCAAGTGAAATCTATGTATAACAAATTTTCAAAAGAACTTCGGAGTGTTTTTACTAAACCATGTTAGGCACTAACACACTCTTAATGTGGGGAAAAAGGCTTACCGCAAAACACGTTAAAGTGTTACCATAATCTGCCTGTCAGTGTGCACTAATCTGAGTTTTTTTTTTTCCTTTTAGGAAGGGACATGCCATGAGCGAGGAATGGGTGTGGAAGTGTTATGCAGCTAGCATGATCTGATTAGCACATACTAACTGAATAACATGGGCTTACCCCCTAATTCTATAAAAGTTGTCAAAAATTGTGTGTGCAAAGTTGGGCACATGCCAAATTTGCGTACACAATTTAATTGAATAATGAGCCAATTAGTGCCAATAAGTGGCTTTTTAACAAGCAATTATTGATGCTAATTGGAATCAATTAAGATAGACACATGTAAATTTAGGTATGTGATCAATGCTTAAATTTTACACACATCCCAAAATAAGTGGCACTGAAATGGGAGGGTCATGGGCGGTTTGGGGTGGATCATGGGGGGGTTCCGCACGTAAATTTGCACCACTTTTTTCTTGGTGCAAATGGACGTACTTAAATTTATGTGTGACCCCTGGGACTATTCTATGAACCTTGCCTAACTTTAGGCATGGTTTGTAGAATACTGCTTAAACAGGTTTTTTGGCATTGATTTTTTAGGCGCAATTTATAGAATTCACCCCTTAATGTGGGCGTACCTAGTACCTCCTAAATAGGAGGTGGAAAATGTTCTTATGGTATTTATTTATTTATTTTGCAAGTCCCACACACTAATGGAAAAATTAGCATGAGACCTGCAAAAAAAAACCCTCTCTTAATGTACTGCTATGTGAAATATGGGTTTAGTGCATGGGAAAGACCTGCATATTTTAGGCCTTGAGACTGCAAAGCTATTTTGATTACAATTATTTTTGTTACATTTGTACCCTGTGCTTTCCCACTCATGGCAGGCTCAATGTGGCTTACATATTGTATACAGGTACTTATTTGTACCTGGGGCAATGGAGGGTTAAGTGACTTGCCCAGAGTCACAAGGAGCTGCCTGTGCTTGAAGTGGGAATTGAACTCTGTTCCTCAGTTCCCCAGAACCAAAGTCCACCACCCTAACCACTAGGCCACTCCTTGGGTTTTATTTAATGGAAGAATAGACTTTACCACTTTACCCCTTTCATCAAAAGTCTCACTTAAATTTTGATACATGAGTTTTTAAACCATTCTATAAAACCAAATACATAAAAAAGCTCCTTGTTAAAAGGGACCACTCAGGCCAGATTCAACAGATACAGGAGAATGTGAAACACAAGATTTTCAGTCTGCTATGGTAAAAGACATATTTTTTGTTCAGAGGAAAATTGAACAAATTGAAAATTTTAATTGAAGACTTAATTTTACATTTGCTAAATTTTCCAATCTATCCTGCTATACCAACTTTGGATTTACTTAAAAAATACCTTTTTGGAAATCTTGAAAATTCCTCAATCTTCTATTCCACCTTTGAATACAATTTATTTACCTGTTGCTTCGAAAGACTCTCAAGGTGTGGTTGCAGTTCAAAATGCTCAAATGGATCTAAATAATATTTCTACAATTTTGGAAAATTCAATGTCCTAAGTATCTCAGCGTGCTACACTTTTGGGTAGTTTCATTTTTGAACAGGATTTGAATCTGTTCATGAAACAAATCGGAGAAAATTTTTCTTCACCCAACGTATAATTAAACTCTGGAATTCGTTGCCGGAGAAAGTGGTGAAGGCGGTTAGCTTAGCAGAGTTTAAAAAGGGGGTTGGACGGTTTCCTAAAGGGCAAGTCCATAAACCGTTACTAAATGGACTTGGGAAAAATCCACAATTCCAGGAATAACATGTATAGAATGTTTGTACGTTTGGGAAGCTTGCCAGGTGCCCTTGGCCTGGATTGGCCGCTGTCGTGGACAAGATGCTGGGCTCGATGGACCCTTGGTCTTTTCCCAGTATGGCATTACTTATGTACTTATGTACTTTACTTTCAGAATTCTAAGGCATTATTTTGTGGACAAAAAAATCTGGCTATATCCAGATGTTATCAGGAGTATGCAAGAGAGAAAGAAGGTGTTTCTGGCATTACAACAAGAAATGAGAAATCTTGGAGCAATGTTCCTTCTCGTGTGCCCGTGTAAATGTTTAGTCAGGCTGGATGGGACTAAATATGTTTTCTTTGTCCCAGAGCAACTTAAGGCTTTCATCGATTTGAAAAAGTTGTAAATTTGGTTAAAATATATTATGTTTGTGGTTGTAATAATGTTGGTGCTTTTCTGAATTTCCTTTTTGGATCTCCATATCCTTAAAGGCCTTCCCCCCTTCCCCACCCCTCCCCCATTTTTGTGGTCTAAGGGAAAAGGAAAGGGAAATGGGACTTGATATACCGCCTTTCTGAGGTTTTTGCAACTACATTCAAAGCGGTTTACATATATTCAGGTACTTATGGAGGACTGACTATATAATTATTTTTCTTTTTTCATAATGTTTTTTGCTATGTCTGTTTTTCCAGAGCAAATGGATACTTGTGTTATCTATTATAAAAAATAGCATAAATAAAAGATTTTAAAGGAAAGCTTCTTGCATAAATGAAATATTCCAGTTGGAAACTATTTATTCTAAGTTCTGTTATAATTCTGTTTACCAAAATGATTTTGCTAGCATCCACCTTAAATATTTTTGAAAGGGCCATTTATATTTCTAACTGATAGCAATAAATAGTTGCCTTGTTTTGTGTATAACGTACCAACTGGATCGATCAAATACATTGTCTATAAAATTCATCTAAATTCCAGAAGATGGCAGTGTTGGACTAGGTCTATCACAGTTAAATATGCAATCAGATTCTTAACAGTGCCTCTGAGCATCCAAAGTTCCCTGCTGGCAACATGCTTGCATGTGTTTTCTTCACTTTTAGTGAGGTGAAACACCAAACAGCATGGCATGGTTTCTATTAATACATTATACATTGTTGTTTTGGAAGTTAAGTGAATAATAAGCCAAGCAAAGGGAAATATTTTCAAATAACCACCCAACCTACTTTATGGATAATACTGCAAAGACTAAGGGGTCCCTTTACTAAGGTGTGCTGAAAATGGCCTGCGGTAGTGTAGGCGTGGGTTTTGGGTGTGCGCAGATCCAATTTTTCAGTGTGCCTGTAAAAAAGGCCTTTTTAAAATGTTTGCCAAAAATGGACGTGCGGCAAAATAAAAATTGTTGCGCGTCCATTTTGGGTCTGAGACCTTAACACCAGCCATTGACTTAGCGGTAAGGTCTCACGTGGTAACTGGGTGGTAATGGCCTACGCATGTAGCCGGCGCGCGTCAGAAAATAAAAAGTATTTTTCGGACGTGCTTAGTGGACGGGTGCCAAAAATGAAATTACCACAAGGCCACGCGGTAACTGAGCGGTAATTCCAAATTGGCGTGTGTTGAGCCTGCGTAGGCGCCTATGCGGCTTAGTAAAAGGGCCCCTAAGACAGGATCTGCTTTTTGCTAATCATGACAAGTTTGGAAAATGCTCAAGGAGTGGAGTAACCAGTGCTTTTTTTGTGCCAGTACGCGCCAGTACGGCGTACCGGCACCTTTTTTCCCTAGGGTTCCTGACTTGCATTCCTGCCGCCTGTCGAGATCCAGCGCCCCTGCCCCAGCTGCTCGGCCTCTTTGCTTCCCTTCCCGACAGCCCTGCTTTCCGATCCAAACCTCCCCCCCCCCCCGCGACGCGTTTCAATCTTTTATTTATTTTTTTTACTTGCAGTCACAGCGCCGGCGTTGGTGAGAGGACCAGGCTCGCCTCCTCATGCTTTCCTTCCCTTCGCTGTTCCGATTCGCTGCCTCTCAGTGTCCCGCCTTCGCGGAAACAGGAAACACGTCACAGGAAGGCGGGACACTGAGAGGCAGTGAATCGGAACAGTGAAGGGAAGGAAAGCATGAGGAGGCGAGCCTGGTCCTCTCAACAACGCCGGCGCTGTGACTGCAAGTAAAAAAAATAAATAAAAGATTGAAACGCGTTGCGGGGGGGGGGGGGGGGGGGAGGTTTGGACCGGAAAGCAGGGCTGTCGGGAAGCAAAGAGGGCGGGCAGCTGGGGCAGGGGCGCTGGATCTCGACGTCGGGTGGGGAGAAGGTCTGATGTGGGGGTTGGATGAATGGCAGACACTGGGGATGGGAGAACAGGGCACATGCTGGGCGCTAGGGGTTGAGGAGAGAGAAGGATATTTTGCTGGGGCTGGGAGAAGGGAGCTGATTTAGGGAGAAGAGTCTGACTCTGTGGCTGGGAGAAAAAGGGACCAAGGACAGACGCTGAGGTTTGGGGCTGAGGGTCTGATGCTGGGGCTGGAGAAGAAGGGGAGGGCAGGGAAGAGAAAATTGCTGGACATGAAGGAGAGGGGAGGGGAGAGAGGATAATCAGTGGACATGGATGGCAGGGGAGGACAGGGGGCAGAGAAGAATGGGTCGAGGATGGCAGGGGAGGATGGAGCAGAGAAGAATGGCTGGTCACAGATGGCAGGGGAGGACAGGGGGCAGAGAAGAATGGCTGGTCATGGATGGCAGGGGAGGACAGGGGGCAGAGAAGAATAGCTGGTCACGGATGGCAGGGGAGGACGGAGCACAGAAGAATGGCTGGTCATGGATGGCAGGGGAGGACAGGGGGCAGAGAAGAATAGCTGGTCACGGATGGCAGGGGAGGACGGAGCACAGAAGAATGGCTGGTCACGGATGGCAGGGGAGGACAGGGGGCAGAGAAGAATGGCTGGTCATGGATGGCAGGGGAGGACAGGGGACAGAAGAGAATGGCTGGTCATGGATGGCAGGGGAGGACAGGGGATAGAGGAGAATCGCTGGACATGGGAGGGGAGAGCAGGGGAGAGAGGAATCATGCTGGACATGGATGGAGAGGAGAGCAGGAGATAGAGGAGAATAGCTGGACATGGATGGATGGAGGGGTTGGCAGGGAGAGAGGAGAAATGCACTTGGATGGAGGAGAGGGGAGAGAGAATTATTTCTTTATATGGATACAGGGGAGGGAAGAGAGAGGAGAAATGCTGGACATGGATGGAGCGGAGGAAAGAAAAAAAGAAGATGCACATGGATGGAGATGAGGGAAAGGAAAGAGGAGAAAAACTGCACTTGGATGGAGAAAATAGGCAAAAGCTGGATCCATGTTGTACCTCCTCCAGTCAATTCCGCAGAGGAGGATCCAGCTTTTACTTATGGATGTAGGGCAAGAAATGAAGAAGAGGAAAGGAAAGAAATAAATGGAAAGGAAGCTCTAGAAATGGAGTTAAGAGAACAGATAGAGAGCAGCAGAATCAGAGGCTGGGACCAATATGGATAGAAAAAACAAAGTCACCAGACAACAAAGGTAGAAAAAATCATTTTATTTTCATTTTAGTGTTTACATCTGCTGTCTTATTTTGCACTGGGTATACTGGAGCTGTAGCAGCTTACAGAAATTATTTATAATGAAAAAAATCATGTTATTTTTTTCTCCTATACTAGTATATTTTCAATGATGTCTGTTTATATGCGCCATGGCTGCAATAAGGGGCGTGTCCAATGTGGGTGTGGCTATCATAGGGGTGGAGCCATATGTGGTGACCCCGCCCACAATGAGTACTGGCACCTTTTTTTCTACAAAAAAAGCACTGGGAGTAACAGACTAGTGGCTAGCACAGGAACCTAGATCCAAAGAAACCATGGTTTCTTTTGGATCACGGCTGCTCCTTTGAATCACGGCTGCTCCTTTTGACCTTGGGCAAGTCACTTAACCCTCCGTTGCCTCAGGTAGAGACTTAAGATTGTAACTCACCTTAGGCTAATTCTGAAAAAGAGCAAAACACCTAAAACAGGGAACTTTAAGACTGAATTTGAAACATTATCGAGGAGGGTGTCAATGGAATAATTTAAAAAGTCTAATCTAGACATTTAAAATTATTTATATATCCAGGGGGGAAGGTATCAGCATGGGCTACTATTAAGACATGTTATTTACTGTTAACCCCAGTTATCAGTAACTAGGGGCCTCTTTTATCAAGCCATACTAGCGGTTCCTGCATGGCAGTGCTGACGGAGCCCATTCAAAGTGAATGGGTATTATCAGCATTACCGCACCGGGAGGAAGGGACTGACAGTAGATGCGTATGCAACACACACATCTTGATTGAATATGCCACTGCCTCAGTAGGTGGCTACTTGCCTGCCTTCTTTAAACAGATGCCCACGTTCTTAATTCAAATGAATGTAACTTAGTAAATGTAGGAGGCCGAAGAGTTAAACTACAATTGTATTGCCTGGTAGTTTTTACAGGTTTGCTTTCAGTACAATATATCAATGCTGCTTCTTTTTGAGAAACACTGTCATACCCTTCTTTTGACTAATTATACTCTCATGCAGGCGGGTTTTGGACTGCTATTTTTGAACATGTTAACTGCAGCACTACACCATTAAAAACATCCATCTGGGTTTTCAGATGCTCCAAATGCTTCTTTTTCTAATGCAATTTCCCGCTGTATTATGCTTCATTTCTTTTAACAGCTTATTGAGAGTAGCTTTAGAGTGACTGATGAATGTACAATAGAGAGACCAACTGGTGGCTAAAAACTTCAAGGAACAGGAGGAGTGGCCTAGTGGTTAGAGTGGTGGACTTTGGTCCTGGGGTACTGTAGTAGTAGTAGGTTCAATTCCCACTGCAGGCACAGGCAGATCCTTGTGACTCTGGGCAAGTCACTTAACCCTCCATTGCCCCAGATACAAATAAGTACCTGAGCCTGCCATGAGTGGGAAAGTGTGGGGTACAAATAAAAAAAATATATATATATATATCTTTGCCCATTAAAAGTCCAGAGCAAAATCATTAGCTTGACAAAACATTTGTGATAATATTTATTAAAGAAAGTGAGAACTTTCTGCATATTCTTATTCAGGTTGAAGTTTGTCAGGCAGTGAAACCAGAAAGTACTCGTCTCTCTAAGATTTGGGCCTTTGATTTCAGTTAGAAGCAAGTTAACTGAAAATGACCTCTGGAGTTGAGAAGAGGCAAGTAAGACCTTTCCAACACCGTAATTTGTGGTTAAAGGATTGTGCAACCACAGGTCCCTTTTCTCTCATTAAGTTCCCCTTTTACTTTTCCATTATATCTTTTCTCTTCCCATTCCCCTTCTCCAGGGAGCTGTAACACTGCTGTTGAAAGAGACAGATACTCCTTCATAGGGAACTGCTTGCTCAGGAGAGAAAGATGCGATGAGTGAAGCAGCTTCAGTAACCACAAAAGCCTTTTCTTTCCTTCCTGTTCCTGCCTTTACTTGCTGGCATTTTAGCTAATCCAAGTATTTCACCTGTCTGATGTCCTGCTTCTTTTGTTCAGCACAAAATGATCAACCTATGGGAGGCTTACATTCTTTAATTTATGTACCTGAAATTCCTTTTCATGAATTTTGTTTTTAATATTAATCTTGCATGCTTCTGTCAGCCTTAAGAAGCAACATTCAAGCAAGTGATGGAATCTGGGATCATTACACACACATAGCAGAGACTAAATGCATGCTAGTTGCTCATTAGGAGGTACATTTTCAATTATTCACTTATCAGATAAACTATATCTGTTCATTTCAGTTGAACAAGTCAACTTCATCCATAGACACAAACTGTTTGTACAATTGGAGCCTGAGGATCAGCATGTTATGGTTTGTTTATTTATAACGCGCATTTCCAAAGTGGAGTAAAGAAAAATGCATAAAATCCATATAAAGAACACACACAATCAAAGCATTACAAAATCAACCACCAAAGGCAACACTACATAAATGCTATAAAACCAAAACATTAAATTACAACAACCGCAATTTGCGCGATAACATAGCTGACTTCCCACAGTCATTGCACAGTGACTCCATATTCCAGTTGAAACAAATACCCCTTCAACAATTTCTTAAAAGATGTACCCTAATCCTCAGTGGTAACTGATTCCACTCACATGGTTGGGCAAGTAGAAAACGTACACCTCTCTGTATCCGCAAAATGGGTATATGCAAGGGGTGGAAAGATGAGGAGACAAGGTCCCTTAGACCGTAAGGATCATGCACTTGTATAAACATTCAATACATTTGCCAGATAATATGAAGAAATAACACTGTTTCTCAATTCTTTAGTATTGAAAAATATTAGTACTTATCTGAAGTAAGAACTCAGCACCAGAGGCATTGTTTGTTTGTTTTTTTTTTTGGGGGGGGGGGGGGGGGACATTGCATTATTAGAAAAGGTGCAGAGAAGGGCGGTGAAAATGATAAAGGGGATGGGACATCTTCCCTATGAGGAAAGGCCAGTGGCGTAGGAAGGGGGGGCGGTGGGGCGGTCCACCCTGGGTGCACGCCGCTGGGGGGGGGGGTGTCAGCTCCGCTGGTTCCCTGCTCTCTCTACCCCCGAACAGGTTACTTTCTGTTCCGGGGCAGAGAGAGCAGGGAACCAGCGGAGCCGATGCAGCTCCCAGCGACGTGCACTTGGGGCAGATCGGCGTTCCTGCCCGCCCCCCGCTTTTATATGGCAATAAGAATGTGCTCTGGGGGGGGGGGTGCGCGCCAAGGGGGGGGTGCACCGTGCTGCACTCGGGGAGGGGGGTGCGCAGCGGCGACCCGCCCCAGGTGTCAGCCGCCCTCGCTACGGCACTGGGAAAGGCTAAAGCGGCTAGGGCTGTTCAGCTTGGAGAAAAGACGGCTAAGGGGAGATATGATAGAGGTCTATAAAATAATGAGTGGAGTGGAACTGGTAGTCGTGAAGCATCTGTTTATGATTTCCAAAAATACTAAGACTAGGGGGCATGCGATGAAGCTACAAAGTAGTAAATTTAAAACGAATCAGAGAAAATGTTTCTTCACTCAACGTGTAATTAAACTCTGGAATTCGTTGCCAGAGAATGTGGTAAAGGCAGTTAGCTTAGCGGAGTTTGAAAAAGGTTTGGCCGACTTCCTAAAGAAAAAGTCCATAGACCATTATTAAATGGACTAGGGGAAAATCCACTATTTCTGGGATAAGCAGATAGAATGTTTTGTACATTTTTTGGATCTTGCCAGGTATTTGTGACCTGGATTGGCCACTATTGGAAACAGGATGCTGGGCTTGATGGACCTTTGGTCGGTCCCAGTATGGCAATACTTATGTACTTATGAACTTATTTAATATATGGACATCTTGAGTTTTTGTACTGTAAGATAGACACTGTTCAAATGTGGAGTTAGCCTGATGAAAGAAACCATCAATATCACCCTGTGCTGATCTGCTCTTGTGGTGGACAGGTTTTGGGTGAAAATTTGATCTGAGAGCTTCCTCCACTTTCACACATTATTTTTGATATCATTAACATTATATTGTTTGTTTATTAAGGAATGACTAACTAACTAGTAAAATATGTGTTCTCCTAGGTTAGCTCATACACTGGTCTGTATATATGGTTTTTTTGATATACTTCTTGTCCAGTGAATGGGAATTTGATTATTTGGATAATACAAAGAAACATGATGTAAAATATGATGAATGAACAGCACTATCTTAAATCCAATCCTAAAGGCCACAAGGAGCCACTGAAATCTAATAAGGTGTGGCGTAATATGCTCAAAGCGAGGTGCACCCAACATAAGGCAAGCAGCAGAATTCTGGACCACTTGTAATGCCTTGATACCACACTGCAGATAGAAAGTTAATAGCCAACATTCAAATAGGCTTATGGATTCACCATATTTGGTGAATGTTTAAGTCCGCTATCTAAGTATACTATGGGGCTCATTTTCGAAAGAGAGAAAATGTCTAAAAAGTGGCATAAAGCAGCATTTAGCTGTTTTTCTCACAAAAATGTCCAAATCGGTATTTTCAAAACCTATTTAACTATCTAACTAGCTTTTGCAAAGCTTTGAAGACACATCTTTTCAATAAAGCCTACAAGAAACATCCTTAATGAAACAAATCATTCCTTAAACCACCCAAGTACATTAAAAAATACCTCTCACATGACCTTACCTAACACCTGCCATCTAAACCCTCTTTACCTTCAGCTTACTACCAACTGTATTTCAAACCATGTAACGACTATATCATTACAACACTCTGTAAGCCACATTGAGCCTGCAAAAATGTGGGATAATGTGGGGTACGAATGCAATAAATAAATATTTTGTAGACGTTTTTCTATGCTGTTCATCTGCAATGCATTCAAATCTCAGGAGGGTATGTTGGGGGCTTCTTAAGTGTGGGATTTGGGTTTTCCTAAGACTTAAGGAAACTTTGGATGTTTTTCAGTCATTTTGGAACAAAACAAAAATGCCCAGGACTAAAACTGAGATGTTTTGAGCTAGACCTCTTTTTATAATGTATAAGGTACAAAAAGGTGCACAAAATGACGAGATGACCACTTGAGAGAATCAGGGATGACATCCCCTTACTCCCCCCAGTGGTCACTGACCCCCTCCCATCCCCCACAAAATATGATTTAAAAGATTACTTAACAGCCTCAGATGTTATACTCCTGTCCATTACAGTAGCTCCTTCTATCTCGCCGCACCTTATGCCTGGAATAGGCTTCCTGAGCCATTACGTCTAGCTCCATCCCTGGCTGCCTTCAAATCCGGGCTAAAGGCCTACCTGTTTGATGCTGCTTTCGACTCCTGACTTGTCACTTTTATCTTATCCTTGTGTCCTTCTGTCTGTCCTTTCCTTATCCTTATTGATCCTGTCTGTTTGTCCTGATTTAGATTGTAAGCTCTTTTGAGCAGAGACTGTCTTTCTTAATGTTCAATTGTAAAGTGCTGCGTACGACTGGTAGCGCTATAGAAGTGATTTATAGTAGCAGTAGTAGCTTGCAGGTCTCTGGAGTAGTGTAGTGGTGGGTGCAGTGCACTACAGACAGGTGGACCCTGGTCCATACCTCCTCCTACCTATTACACATGGGGTGGAAACTGTGAGCCCTCCCAAACTCACCAGAACCCACTGAACCCACATATAGGTGCCACCTTCGCCCTTTACAAGTATTATTATTGTTGTGTACAGTTGAGGGTAGTGGGTTTTGATGGGGGCTCAGCAGACAAGATAAGGGAGCAATGGTGAGATGTATACCTGGGAGCATTTCTTTGAAGTTCACTGCAGTGCCCCTAGGGTGCCCCATTGCTCTCCTGGTACAGTCTATTAAAAAAGCTGGCCCTTCATTCATCCCAATGGCTTGATTTTCTCTGTTTTTCATTTGGATGGGTTTTTTTTCTTAGCAAAAATGGTCCAAAAATGTACAAAGCACAAAACCTTGTTCAAAATGGTATTATTGAAAAAAATATATATATATACATGTTTTTCTTTTCTCAAAAATGACCTTCTTTCCTATTCGGATTTTGGACATTTTGTGTAAGGTGTCCAAAGTCGGACTTAGACGTCATATCGAAAATGCCCCTCCACATGGATAGTGTTGGGCTGAAAACACCTTTAAAAGGCCTACACTATCTATATGGTGAAATGGCAGAGAGGGGTGGATGCAGCAAAATTAGCTGGATAACAGAGATTTTCAGCCACAATCCAGATAAGCTACACATTTAGTAGTGTAGTTATCAATGTGGGCTATTGTTAAGATGTGTTATTTTACCACTGACCGTCGCTGGTTCCATTTCATGCAATGAGACCTAGGGTCCTTTTACAAAGGTGTGCTGAAAAAGGCTTGCGGTAGTGTAGGTTCGGGTTTTGGGTGCGTTCTAATCCATTTTTTAGCGCGCCTGTACAAAAGACCTTTTTTAAAAATTTTTGCCAAAAATGGACTTGCGGCAAAATGAAAATTGTCACGCGTCCATTTTGGGTCTGAGACCTTACCGCCAGCCATTGACCTAGCGGTAAAGACTCACGCAGTAACCGGGCGATAATGACCTATGCATGCCAAATGCTCGAAAATAGAATATATTTTTGAGACACGCTTATTGGACATGCGCCAAAAATTAAATTACTACAAGAGCCATGCGGTAGTTGAGTGGTAACGCCATTTTGGCACATGTTGGGCGCGCGTAGACGCTTAAGCGGCTTAGTAAAAGGACCCCCTAGTTACTAATAACTGGGGTTAAGAGTAAAATAACCTGTCTTAATGGTATCCCACGTTGATACCTTCTCTCTTAAGTTTAGGCCTTCTGAATAACGCTAGCCACATAGTTTTGCTTTCATCATTCCCTACCAAAAAATCCTGCTTTCTCTGTGGGTAATTATTCCAAAGGAAACAATGTACATAGGTTTGACTATACAAAACTGCATATATTATTTCCTCCATGGCCAAATTTTGCCCTGAGAGAGGCCTACAAAACAAAGGGTAAAACCTCATGCATTGCTGTAATGTAGTGTCAGCTTACTCTTGCCTTTCTGCAGGCATAGCCTGTATTCAAAACACATTACAACAGACCTAATAACAATTATAAACAATTAACATAATATAAAGTAGCAAATCATAAAAAATTAAAAATGCATTACCATGAAAGCTCTACCACTATATGACCCTCCCTCCATTCTCACTAGGACTGGACCATACTACAATAGAAAATTAAGATTACAATGCCCCCTTTCCCCCAAATAACTATCTCATCCCATACTCCTCTCAAGAAGACAGGAAAAACTGTACATTCTTCCAAAACAATCCTATATAATAATTTTCACCTCCAACGTTCCATGCTTGGGACCGTGGCTCCCTGGCTGCAAGTGGTCTGCGAGGCAGACACGCACGGACGTCATTGACGTCAACACAGCTGATTCCAAGGCAAGGGGAGGAGTAGGGAAACACGCGCAGCGTGTTTCCCTATTCCTCCTACTGCCTCAGAATCAGCTGTCACCCCCCCGCGCTATGGCCCCCTCGAAACCCACCCCCTCCCGCGAACATGTCGATCCCCCCCCCGCCGGAACGCCGAAAACTGCCGCCGCCACCGTTGTTGTGCTACCTTCCCTTCCCTTCCTGTAGGATGTTCAATCATCTTCTTAGAAAGTTTAACTCCGTGCGTCTGACGTCAGACGCACGGAGTTAAACTTTCTAAGAAGATGATTGAACAACCTACGGGAAGGGAAGGTAGCACAACAACGGCGGCGGCGGCAGTTTTCGGCGTTCCGGGGTGGGGGGGATCGACAGGTTCGCGGGAGGGGTGGGTTTGAGGGGGCCGTAGCAGGGGGGGGGGGGGGGGAATTGCCTGCCTAAAGCCCGTTTCCTTGCCTACAGAAACAGGCCTTTTTTACTAGTACAACTATAAAAATGCTACAACATCCCACCTGAACACCTAAGGAGGTGAAGTCACAACAGAGGGACTTTTGACCTTGGAGGTATGTTTCTTTCATATCTCTCCAATCCAGAGTATAGAAGTTTGACCCAATGCGGCTCTTTTACTAAGCCGTGTAAGCGTCTACGTGCCCAACGTGTGCCAAAATGGAGTTACCACATAGTGTGGCTCTTGCGGTAATTTCATTTTTGCCGCACATCAGATACACACGGCCGAGAAATAACTTTTATTTTCTGATGCTCGTATCAGACATGCGCCGAGTGGCATTTGGCGCACGTAGGTCATTACCACCCAGTTACCATGTGAGAATTTACTGCTAGGTCAATTGCTGGCAGTAAGGTCACAGACCCAAAATGGACACGTGGCAATTTTGATTTTTGACGCACGTCCATTTTCGGCAAAAATATTAAAAAGGGATGTTTTACAGGCGCGCTGAAAAATGGATTGGTGCGCACCCAAAACTCGTGCCTACACTACCGCAAGCCATTTTTCAGCACACCTTAGTAAAAGGACTCCTATGTGCTTTATGACAAACATCGTCAACCATTTTAGCATGCGATGAAACTACATTGTATTTAAAACAAATTGGAGAAAATATTTCTTCACCCAACGCGTAATTAAACTCTGGAATTCGTTGCCAGAGAATGTGGTGAAGGCGGTTAGCTTAGCAGAGTTTAAAAAGGGGTTAGACGGTTTCCTAAAGGACAAGTCCATAAACCACTACTAAATGGACTTGGGAAAAATCCATAATTCCAGGAATAACATGTATAGAATGTTTGTACGTTTGGGAAGCTCATCAGGTGCCCTTGGCCTGGATTGGCCGCTGTCGTGGACAGGATGCTGGACTCGATGGACCCTTGGTCTTTTCCCAGTGTGGCATTACTTATGTACTTATGTACCCTCTGGACTGATTGACACAATATTTCAAATGAGGTCTTGCCAGAGAACTATACGGTTTGTGAATATTCCCAAAGTCAATGTGAACACAAGTTCAAAATACAAAACATTAGTTACAGCAAAACAGTGATAGCTGCTCAAATTATGAGCCCCCAGCCAACAATTTTGAAAGAGCTCCTGAAGATGGGGAGTGTACCTTAGAGGATTCTGGAACAGCTGCAGGAGAGCTCCCTTTTAATCCCACCCACCCAGTGGTGTACCAAGGGGGGGGCGGTCCGCCCCAGGTGCACACCGCTGGGGCGGTGCCGTGCACCTGTTGGCCGAGTCCGCTCGTTCCTTCCCTGCTGCTCCCTCTGCGCGGAACAGTCCGGGCAGAGGGAGCAGCAGGGAACGAGCAGACTCGGAGCCGACAGGTGTGCGGCACCCCCCCAGCAGGTAAAAATGCACCCAGGGGGGAGGGGTCACGCTGCACCCGGGGGGGGGGGGGGGGGTAGCGTATCGGCGATCCGCCCCGGGTGTCAGCCAGCCTAGGAATGCCAGCCTAGGAACGCCACTGCACCCACCCCACTCCTGCACTGCAGGGACTGTTTGGGCATAATATATATCACTGCAGCAGCACCAAATCACTGCAAATTGGGCCCATCTTTAAAACCAGGTGCATATGCATTACAGGTGTTCTGCATTTTCACAGACTTTGTCATTGAAATGCAGGAGTCAGCCTTCTATCTGATCCCAAGTGGGAAGCGCTTTCTTACAAAGCAAGCTCAATGCTTTATGAAAGTGAGGACTTTTCTACGGTCTACCATTTCTAAAGTTGATTGCTTTTGCAGTCAAAACTTGCTGATTGTTTGTAAGTTTCCCCACCTGAAATACTTTTCTGTTCCCAGTGGTGTGTCTAGCTGTGACTTGAAGAAAGTGCATTTTCAATACAGCTATCATAAAGTCCAAGATAGTTACAAATGAATTATTCAGTGGCACAAAATAAAGGCCCTAGATATTTCAGGCTTCAAAAAGTCAGTTATATAACTGTATCTAAACATGCCTGCATGTTGATTTATATATTACCGATTGAGGTTGAAAATTTATCTCAGGTCCAATGAGACTAATATATACTTTTTTTTTCTCTCTCATGCATTTTTTAAAATGAAGATGTCCTAAAAGTAGGCAACACAAGACAGTGGGTCATGGATTTTTTTTTTCTATAATAAAATTTAAATGAATTCAATAATTTACATACTTCTGGACTAGCATTTCATCTAGCAAATCCTTGCTAATGATTTTGTTAGCTCAAAATTCCAGCCTCACACATTGACAAATTTGTTTGTCTGTTTACTTCCTTCAAGGCATTTGCGTTAAAAATGCTCTGAAAAAGTACAATCATTAGCAACCAATTAGAAGGAAAGTTATGTTAATAAAGCCACGGTTTGATTTACGTCGGAATGAAAGGAAAGAGATATCTAATGAATATGTTTGTGAACACTTTGGATGTTCGAGATCATTTGTTATGTCCAACTCCTAAATGAAGGGCATTGCCTCAGCAGCTGAAGGTTATTATATCCAGGGAAGGCCCTTTATATTCCTTTGGTGGGGAAAGTTTCTTATTCAGAATTTAAATTAGTTGAGAACTTCTCTAGTGGATCCATCTAAAGCATTTCAGGAATTCTGAAGCAGACTGGATGGGCTGATTGGTCTTTTCCTGCCATCTTATATCATGCTATTTATTTTTAGAAACAGAAAAAAAGCAACACTGGGCTTTCAGGTTGGAGATAAATACAGTTCTTTTATTCGGAAAGTGACCTGACATGGGCTGTGTTTCGAGGTAAAAAAGCCTGCCTCAGGGGTCAAAGTGTCGTCAGGGGTGAAAAAAACGACAGCGTTTGTTAAATGACTACACGGACAGTGGCCATGCTCAGGGCAAAATACCCTGTTTGGTTCTTTCCAATTTTCTGTGATTATATCCATAAGGACATTTTGACCCCTGAGGCAGGCGTTTTTATGCTGAAACATGGCCCATGTCAGGTCACTTTCCAAATAAAAGAGCTGTATTTACCTCCAACCTGAAGGCCCAGTGTTGGTTTTTTTTCTGTTTCTGTTTATGCTTGCATGCTGTTTTACCCTCTCTTCTGTTACCTACTATTTATTTTTAAACATCCAGTGAATGGAAAACTCAAAAGCTATATTTTCTACATTAAAAATCCAGTGTTATTATGGCATCACCTTGGAAACAAATTTTAAAGCAATTCAGTGGCCTTTTTTTAAGCCGTGTATGCGCATCAGTTTGGAGTTACAGCCCGACTGCTATGTGACCCGGGTGGTAATTTCATGTTTTACACACGTCCGCTATGCGCACAGGAAAATAATTTTTATTTTTCTGCACGGGGCAGTAATCATCATTCTACGCATGTAGATGATTATTGCACGGTTACCGCATGAGACTTTACCGCTAGGTCACTGGGTGGCGGTAAAGTCTCAGGCCCAAAATGGATTTCAGTTAGTGTAAGTCTGGTGTCCAGAGTTGGGCAAGAGCATTGGCACCAAGCATTATTGTATAAAAGGTGCATGCAAATACTCAAAAAGCACTCAAGTACGAACATTTTATGGACCTCATTTTAGAAAGAGAAAGATGTCTAAAAAGGTGGCATAAAGCAGTATTTGGATGTTTTCCTCACAAAAACGTCCAAATTGGTATTTTGGAAACCTTTTTTTTTTTTTTTTTAGATATTTTTCTATGCTGTTCATCTGCAGTGCATCCAAATCTGAAGGGGGCATGTCAAGGGCAGGATTTGGGCGTTCCTAAGACTTGGACATTTTTCAGCCATAATGGAACAAAACCAAACTGTCCAGGACTAAAACTAGGACGTTTTGAGCTAGACTTGTTTTCATAATGAATAACGTACAAAAAGTGCCTTAAATGACCACTGGATGGAATTAGGGATGACCTTCCCTTACACCTCTGTGGTCACTGACCCCCATCCCACCTCCCAAAAATTGATTATAAATATTACTCACCAGCCTCTATGCCAACCTCGGATGTTATACTCAGGTCAGGTCCATTACAGCAGCACTACAGACAAGTGGACCGAGGCCCATACCTCCCCCTACCTGTTACACTTGTGGTGGAAACTGTGAGCCCTCCAAAACTCATCAGAAGCTTACTGTCCCCACATATAGGTGCCTCCTTTCACCTATATGTAGTAGTGTACAGTTGGAGGTGGTGGGGTTCGGGGGGGGGGGGTTGCTCAGCAGACAAGATAAGGGAGCAATGGTGAGATGTGTACCCAGGAGCATTTATTTGAAGTCCACTACAGTGTCCCCTAGGATGCCTCACTGCTCTCCTCGGATATCTGGGGGAGCAATGTAGCTAATGACCTTTCCTGTTTGGATTTTGGATGTTTAGTGCAAAACATCCAAAGTCGAACTTAGATGTCATATCAAAAATCTCCCTCCTCATGCAGCTGTTGTGGTTTCACAAGGTGCAAGGGATTGGGAGGGGGGGGGGGGGGGTGCCAAAATTGTGCCCTGTCCATTGGCTTCATTTCCTGGGCCAGGCCATACTGCTAAACAGTGGGTAGGTCAAAAGTGCTTGGCGGCATGCCCCATAGGGCTCATTTCCAGCTTGGGCCACTCCTCAGTATAAAAGTAAATGCCCACAGTTGGTCTCCATCTTTACACTTGGACAAGAATTTCGCCAAACAGAAAGAATAAATGGAACTCCACCAGCACTTAAGGAGAAAGTAGCAACAGAGTTTGCAAAACAAGAGAAAAAATAAAAAGCTCTTTAAAGAATTAGGACCAGGAAACAAGGAAGCACAAGTGGCTAAAACACAAATGCGGTGGAAAATCTACACAAATAGATCAATACCTGACACAGGAATGGTTAAAGAGAGGTGAACTTAAACTAATGATGAGAGATTGATGGTTTTAGACAAGAGGGTTCACAGCCAGCATAGAAAAAAGTAGTAAAACAGACAAAATGTAGATTGTGTAGTACTGAGTTGGAAATGTTAACACATCTTTTTACTGGATGTGATATGCTGATGGCAGAAGACCTATATAGAGAAAGGCATAATAAAACAGCAAGTCTCATCTAGTACAAATACCATAACATAACACTGGGCAGGGCTGGGCACCGCCATTTTTGAGGCGGCGCAGATGGAAGAGAAAGGAAGCTACCTCCCTCCTCCAACGAAGGTAGGGGGTTGGGGAAGGGCTGCTAGACCACCAGGTGAGGGGGGATTGACCCACGGCCCACTGGACTACCAGGGACATCTGAGGGGATGCTGGGGGGGGGGGGGTTAGGGGGGCTGGAGACCCACCGGATCTCCAGGCCCCCAAACTTGTGTTAGAGGGGTCGGGTAGACTGGAGGTCCACCAGACCTCCAGCACCCATTTCGCTTGGCTCGGGGTGGGGGTAGTTGGGGTCTCGTGGTCCCATGGACCTCCAGCCCCTGTGTTTGACAGACCTATGCTTTTGATAGCCCAGACCTGTCAAACAAGTGTGGGAGGACTGTGCCTGAGCGCATGCTCCTGCACTTCTACCTTATGATCAGAGAGAATAGAGTGTTTAAATTTGCATGCTATTATCTTTGATCATAGGGGCGATAAAGCCCCATACTGTTCCAGCGCTATTCTTAGAGCGCTGTCTGGAACAGCGCGGGGCTTTCGATCATCTGCCCAAATGTTCTTTTGTTCCCTTGGGTATAGAGCTAAGAGAAAGGCATGATAATGCTGGGATAAATTTTGATATTTCTGCTTTACAAAAGGGCAGGTATAATTATGCTAAAGACTAAAGAGAGAGAGAGAGGGAGAGGGAAAAGGTTCCCAAAACTAACACAAATAGAAACATTGAACGTTTCTATTCTGAGCACATTGTGTTCCATACATAATTCTAATTTACACACACTGCCAAGGAACATAACTGACATTTCCATAATAAATACAGCAAACACATCAATTTGATATATATTGACAGTTTTTCCCATAAATTAAAGACTTTTGAAGCGCAAGTATTTGGATGCCCTAATGCCTATCAGAAGTATAAGAAAAAAAAACATGGCAGCAAAACAATTCTGAATTAGCAAGGATGGTTGCAGTGCAATATGTTTTACAGCAGTGCTTGTTGAAAACTAGAGATCAGGTAAGGATTCCTATGCATGTTTTTCATAGAAACCAAGATAAGATGATAGAGGCTAGGATCTGCTAAATTCCCAAGGAACAGCAAATACTGCAGATCACGAAGAATACCAAACATTAATAATCATTAGAAATAATTTATTGTTGCACATAATGAGGGATGACTCGTAAAATGCCCGATGTGGCCACATTGTGCCAAAAGGCTGCTTCAGGAACACTCCAAAGGGTTAAAAACCAGCACTTCCTTCTGTGATCAATTCAAATCCACACATGTCCAAAACAGCAGAGAATCTCTCCAGTGCATTCTGGAAGGAATCTCTGCTGTTTTGGACATGTGTTGATTCTATACATATTGCCCAAATTTGGGTGCCAAGGACAGGATGCAAACTAATTAGTTATTGAGGCATCAACAATTGATAATTGGAGTTGGCAACAATTTGGATTTTTGCAGACATCTGCCTTAGGCGCTAGTCTAACATCTGTGCTTAACTTTTCTAGTTCACAACTCAAAAGGGGTGTGGCCACGGGTGGGGTATGTGCAGATCATGGGCTGTTCCTAGAAGTTAGTTGCGATGTTTTATTTATTTATTTATTTATTTATTTATTTATTTATTTATTTATGCGTTCTTGTATCCCACTGTTATCCAAAAACAAGTTTCAGTTCAAAGTGGCTTACAATTTAAATGTTAGGTGAGAGTTACAAATAGCTTTTTATCGTTATAACAGGGAAAAATGATTATAGAATGCTGTCATTTGTGCACAGAACTGATGAAAATTAGGCACCAACATTCACACCAGGTTTCAACAGGCGTAAATGCTGGCATCTAAGGGGCCCTTTTTACTAAGCTGTGGTAAAAAGGGCCCTGCACTAGCATTGGTGGCTGTTTTTTGCTGTGTGCTGAGGGCCTTTCCACCACAGCAGGTAAAAAGGCTGAAAAAAAGAAATGGCCATGCAGTAAGATTGCACTTACCATAGGGTCATGCTGGGGGGAGGGGGGGGGAAGCATTTACCACCACCCATTGAGGACCTCAGTAAAGAGATCTTTCTCTCTCTGCTCCCTGGCTGAGAATGGGGAAAATCCAGTACCTTCAGGCTACATTTGAAATCCAGGGCCAATCAGAGCCCAGGGCATCAATTTTAAAGTAGATGCCCAATGGTACTACAGATTGCCTTTCTATAACCATAGGAGCCCTTCTACTAAGCCATGCAGGTGCCTAGTGCATCAATTTGGAATTACCACCTGGCTACCGCGTGGCCTGGATGGTAATTTCATTTTTTACATGCGTACACTACAAGCGCAGGAAAATAATTCTTATTTTCTGGCGCATGGCGCTAACCGGGCAGAAAAAAGGCATTCTATGTGCATAGACCATTACCGCCCAGTTAATGCAGGAGACCTTACCGCTAAGTCAATGGGTGGCGGTAAGGTCTCAGACCCAAAATGGACACACACCAATTTTCATTTTGCCACATGTCCATTTTCGGCCAAAATAAAAAGAAGGCATTTTTTACAGGTGTGCTGAAAAATGGATCTGCGCGTGTCCAAAACACGCACTTACACTAGGGCAGGCCATTTTTCAGCACACCTTAGTAAAAGGATCCCTTAATATGAAAAAGAGAAAGTCTTTTCTGCAAGAGCTTTAAAACTCAAAACAAGCACCATCTGCTGGCCGATTAGGAGAAATACACTTCATGAAATAATACAGTTTTCAGGCTTAGAAACCCATCATCACAGCCCCTCAGCCATCTCTTTTTGTCATGTCCCCTAACTCAACGCAAATGGCGTCCTTGGGCTGCGCGGGGTCCCATCGACATGCACACTTGACTGGCATTGCCTTAGCCAGGTGTGTGTAGTCCTCTCTGGGTTTGTTCAGAGAGCGGTGCTTGCAGGCTCCTTAATTGCTTTGTTTCCATGCACCTGTTTCTGCTCTCTCTCTGCCTGGCTTCCAGGCTCCTTGATTGCTTTGCTTCCACCCACCTGGGTCTGCTCTTCCTCTGCCTTGCTTCTTTCCTATTGGTCTTCCGGTTCCTCCTTCCCCTGCTCTTGTCCTATGGCTGTGCCCCTTCTCCCTGCAGATGTCAGACGCCAGCACTTTATCAGCTGAGCTCTCCCTGGACTCCATGCTTCAGCTTCTACTTTGGAAGGTGTTTCTAACTCTGTAGTCTGCTTCTTATCTACTGGTCCCTCGTTGCTGACTTTGCCTGCACCTGGATTACCCTTCTGTCTGCCGCCTGCCTACTGACTTTCGCCTGTACCTGGGTTACTCTCTTGCCTGCCACCTGCCTACTGACTTTTGCCTGTACCTGAATTACCCTTCTGCCTGCCGGCTGCCTACTGACTTTCGCTTGCATCTGGATTACTCTCTAGCCTGCCGCCTGCCTGCTGACTTTCACCTGTACCTGGATTACTCTCTTGCATGCCGCCTGCCTATTGACTTTCGCCTGTACCTGGATTACTCTCTTGCCTGCTGCCGGCCTACGGACTTGCCTGTACCTGGATTACTCTCTTACATGCCGCCTGTCTACTGACTGCTGCTTATACCTGGATTACTCTCTTGACCTGCTGCCTGCCTGGCCGATACATTCATCACCCCGTTTCCAGCTCCGTCCCGTAAGTCCTGCAGGCCGCCCGCACCTAGGGGCTCAACCTCTGGGGAACGGTGGTCAGCGCAGGTGAATCCCGGGGTTGTCCAGCCGCCAACCAGAACCTGGTCCGAGTACTGGGCTCAGCAGCACTCTACTTGGTACCAGGGGCGTATCTGAACTGCGGCGGTAGGGGGGGCCAGGGCCAGAGAGGGGGGGCACATTATAGCCCCCCCCCCCCCGCCGCCATTGCCGATCCCCCTCCCCCCAGCCGCTGCCATTGCTAACCCTCCCCCTCCGTTGCTCGCCTACCTTCGCTGGCGGGGGACCCCAACCCCCGCCAGCCGAGGTCCGCGTCCTCCTGCCGCTGCCGGCTGCCTTTGGTCCTTTAATTCTTCCATTGAAGCTGGCGCCGACGAAAAAGTTTCTTTTGAGTCTGACGTCGCTGCACGTTGCACGTTGTACGTGCAGGACGTCAGACTCAGAAACAATTTCTGAGTCTGACGTCCTGCACGTACAACATGCAGCGACGTCAGACTCAAAAGAAACTTTCGTCGGCGCCAGCTTCAATGGAAGAATTAAAGGACCAAAGGCAGCCGGCAGCGGCAGGAGGACGCGGACCTCGGCTGGCGGGGGTTGGGGTCCCCCGCCAGCGAAGGTAGGCGAGCAACGGAGGGGGAGGGTTGGCAGCGGTAGGGGGGTCCAGGGCGAAATCTGCGGGGGCCCAGGCCCCTGAGGCCCCACGCAGATACGCCCCTGCTTGGTACAAGAACTCACAAGTCTGACACTTTTCCAGTCTGAAGAGCCATCGTAGGGGAATTGTTCCATCTCCTTTATCATTCTGGTTGCCCTTCTCCACACCTTTTCTAATTCCACTAGATCCTTCTTGAGATGCAGAGACCAGAGTTACAAAGAATACTGAAGGCATGGTTAGGCCCTGGAGCAGTACAGAGGCATTATGATATTTCAAGTTTTATTCACTATTCTTTCGTAATGATTCATAATATTTTGTTTGCATTTTTGGTTGCACACCAATTTCAATGTATTATTCACTGTAATGCCCAGATCCTTTTCCTGGGTGGTGGCTTCTAATGTGGAACCTAGTACTATGTAGCTAGTTTGCATTATTTTCCCTATGTGCGTCACTTTACATTTGTCCGCATTAAATTTCATCTGCCATCTGAATGACCAGCTTTGCAGTCTCACAAGGTTCTCCTGCAATTTCTCACATTCTGCTTCTGATTTAACAACTTTGAATAATATGTGTCATCTGTAAATTTGATTTTATTTATTTGTTACATTTGTATCCCACATTTTCCCACCTATTTGCAGGCTCAATGTGGCTTACATAGTACCGTAAAGGCGTTGGCCAATTCCGGTATAAATAGTTACACAGTGATGTTGTGGTAGAATAAGGTCATGTGGAACAAACATATTAGGGAATCGTATAGAGGAGGAGTTACGTTATGTCCATTACGTGCTTTGGTTTCGTAGTGTTGCAGGGTTCAGGTATTTAGGTGTGGTCGGTAGGGTATGCCTTTTTGAACAGGTAAGTTTTTAGTGATTTCCGGAAGTTTAGGTGGTTGTACGTTGTTTTTACGGCTTTTGGTAGTGTGTTCCATAGTTGTGTGCTTATGTAGGAAAAGCTGGATGCATAAGTTCATTTGTATTTGAGTCCTTTGAAGCTTGGGTAGAGGAGGTTTAGATATGTTCATGTTGATCTGGTTGTATTTCTGATTGGTAGGTCGATGAGGTCTGTCATGTATCCCGGGGCCTCGCCGTAGATAATTTTATGAACCAGGGTGCAGATTTTGAAAGCAATACATTCTTTGATTGGGAGCCAGTGCAATTTTTCTCGGAGGGGTTTGGTGCTTTCGAATTGCGTTTTTCCAAATATAAGCCTGGCTGCTGTGTTTTGAGCGGTCTGAAGTTTCTTTATGAGTTGTTCTTTGCATCTCACATAAATTCCATTGCAGTAATCTAGGTGGCTTAGTACCACTGATTGTATCAGGTTCCGAAATGTTTCCCTCGGGAAGAATGGTTTCACGCGTTTGAGTGAAACATTTTTTTAGTTGTGGATTTCACGTGGCTCTCTAGTGTAAGGTTGTGGTCGATTGTAATGCCGAGGAGTTTCAGGCTGTCTGAGATGGGGAGGGTGTAATCTGAGGTATTTATAATTATGGGGTTGTTCACGTTGTATCGGGATGAGAGGATAAGACAGTGTGTTTTCTCTGTATTAAGTCATTTGTTGTTCCCACTTCCAAATTATTTATAAATATGTTAAAAAAACAGCAGTCCCAGTAGATAACCTTGGGTTACTCTAATATGAACCTTTCTCCATTGAGAAAATCAGCCATTTTGTTGTAATCTCTATTTTCTCTCTTTTAACCAGTTGCCAATCCACAGTGGGACACTGCCTCCTATTGATTTTAATTTTTATTTGGTTTTTAGTCTATGCCTTTTCAGTAGTAGCTCGATCACATGACTTTTTAATTTCCTCAGGAGTCTCTCGTGAGGGACTTTAGAAAAGTTTGATACACTACTGTATAAAATCTGGCTCTCTTTTATAGATATATTTATTCACTCCTTTATGACATGAAGCAGATTTTTGAGGCAAGATTTCCTTTGGCTAAATCTATGTTGGCTCTTTCCAACTCAATCATGTCTATCTATATGTTGAGTTTTTTTTTTTAATAATAGCTAATTTGTGTTGAGCAAACAATATTTGATAGATAAATCAGTGTTCTGCTTTCTCTATTATGTGGAACGGAGGGTACATCTTTGATAGTGCAGGTGGGTAATGATTAAATAGCCTAACGGCCACAGAAAATTATGGAGCTTGATAGGAATAATATGAATATGGTATAACCGTGTTTGTTTCTTGCCTTTAGCACTGGATTGACAAGTAAGTAAGAAACAAAATAAATACAGAAATAAATATATGAGAAAATGTTCAGTTTTTCTGAGAAGCTTTCAGGCCCTCTGGTACTTTTTACCAATGGGCCTAGAGCTCAGTTTCAAAGGGAAACTCCTCGGGGACTTTCCCTTTGAAAATCCATCATACAAAGTTCATGAGTGCAAGCCTGTTCTTTTTTGAAAAAGTATTTATAGAGGTTTGAAATCTCCACATGTACTTTTATTCTGACTTCTCCTTGCCCGGGGAATGCCTTTTTTTACCCACGTAGAGGCTGGACAGTTTTCAGAAATCCACTTTATATGGGTAAACTTGCTTACCCAGATAAATGCTTTAAAAATAGCCCATGATATCTATACCCAGAAAGGTGAGAGGAGGCTAGAGATAATTGAAACATCTCTGAATTTTATTTATAGTTAAAATCCAAAAAGCTGAAAACTACTGCTTGCAAAGAAGCACTATAGACCTTTACTGAAATGAATACCGTAGAAGTTAGCATCACATTATGAGTGTCTCTTGTAGTTCCATCTCTCCTCCATCCTTCCCTGGGCTTCTCTTCTTCAGGATAATTTTGGTATCTATTAAATGTTCTTCATAATTGATGGGTGTAATATTCAATTATAATCATTGATTGTAGTTTTTGTCTTATCTCTGACCATCATACTTGCTTGTCTGTTTCTTGGCTGTGTAACTTCTTTTTCTAGTCATCTGTTGCCATTTTGCTTTTATCTCAGTATAATTTATTCCATATAATTTCACGTGATTTTGAATACTTACTATTTATGCAATCAATGTTATATAATCCACGGATTAAAAAACATTGCTCAAGGTGGCTCATAAAACCAATAGAACAGGGGTTCCCAAACGTTTTTGGTTTACGGCACAGCCCTCCAGCCACATGGGTCTCGGCATGCCCCCCTTGGCCACATGGGTCTCCACATACACACCCTGCCACATAGGTCTCCCTTTCCCCAAATCTAGTATCGCTCGCTACTTACCTTCAGGTCCAGGATCGCTGCCGCTTCCTTCTCTTTCCCCCTACATTTTCAGACCATCTGTGATTCACACAGCGTAAGGGGGCAGGGCAAAGTTGGACCAAAAGAATACGGGAACAGGGGCTCAAGCAGGCAGGAGGTTACAGAAAGAGAAAGTTTCAGTGTCAAGTTCCCAGTACACCGAGGGTTTGCCCCCTAGTGGCCGAGAGACCAGCCCAAGTATTGAAGAGGGGGAGGAACTACCAGTCCCAGGAACCCTCTCTTCCTAGGCAAGTCAACAGGAGCTGGGAGGCGGGGATTGGGAAATGATTTCTGATGAAAGTGATGAGGAACAAATGGGAGAGCCAGGGGAGGAGGGGACTAGGGATTATGATAAAATGGAGGTAGCTTAGGAGCTGGAGGAGGAAGGTATGGAGATTGCAGCTCTGGCTCAAACTAAGGAGAATGCAGTGAGAGGTTTCCTGGCAGCCACGCTGAGCCAATTGTGGAAGACTGGAGAAAGAAGGTTGAGGCAATGGGGAAAAACCCTGTGGGAAAGATGTGCCAGGTAATTTGAATCAGAGAATAGAAAGGGGTGTTGCAGAGATTAAGCACCGGAGTAGAAGAATTGAAAGAGATTTGTTTGTTTGATGAACTTTGACCATGGGGAGGAATATACTGATGTTGTAAAGGTGCAGAAGCACATTAACTGCTGAGAGTTTGAAAACAGTGTCTGAAAAGTAAAGGCACAGTAAAGCTTCCTCCAGCTGTGTGCAGGACTGAGGTGAGAAAGAAGTTCCACTGTGAAGCTGTAAGCAGTACTGCTATGGATTGCTCAAATAAACTTTCATTTATAAGAAGTCTTGCCGTTGGGGTGCATTTGTGGATAGAAAGAGCAGCAATACTGGCAGTAAGGACTGAAGCTGAGTTAAGACCAGAGCGTGGCGGACCCGTCCAGTTGGCAGTGCGTCTGAGGAAGCTAAGCAGGGCTGAGCTAGGCTGGACTGTGGATGAGGCACCAGCTGACAATAGGCACTCTGGGGCCTTCCCAGTTTGCCGTACCCAGCCCTCTCTGATGCCTAAAAATGTAAGCTGCAAGGATTGCAGGGGGAGAAGCAGCAAGTGACAGATACCAGACCCCTGGGAGGTGAAAGTACAGAGTGATGCACTGTGGCACCCCTGAGAGTTCACTGCAGCACACCAGGGTGCCATGCTGCACAGTTTGGGAACCACTGCAATAGAACAAACAATACACAAACCCCCACTAGACCCCAAAGATATAAACTGCTCCTTTATAAAAAAAAAAAAAAAAAAATCTGATTTCACAATTCTCTTCAATTTTTAAAAGCATCAATTAACAAAAAGGATTTCAAACATTTCTAAAACTTTAGGTCCTGTTTACTAAAGTGTGGTAAAGTTTCTCAATCATCATCACACATATAGGAAGAAATTTTATAAACAGCACCGAAAACAATTCAGCACTAAGCACTGTTTTATAAGGGGCGTGTGCCTTTTATAGACTAGCATTTAGCACAGATCCCACGCCTAACTTTTGGTTGCCGGACTTACGCCTGCAAAAATCTAGTATAAATACCAGGACCAAAGTTAGGCATGGTAAAGGCATATTCTGTAATTCCATGTGCAACACTTTGGAATGCACCTGACATGCCATAGTCATGCCCCTTTTTCAGATAAGCACTATCGGGCTTTTTTACTAAGCTGCGTCTAGACCTGTTTTATTAACGAATAAGCCACAAAAAGTGCCCTAAATGCCCAGATGATCACTGCATGAATAAAGGAATGACACCCCCTTACTCCTTCAGTGATCACTGACCCCCTCCCACCCAGTGGTGTAGCTATGTGGGGCCATGGGGGCCTGGGCCCCCGTAGATTTGGCCCTGGACCCTCCTGCCGACGACCATCTGGACCTCCCCTCCTGCCGCCAACCCTTCCCCGCCACCGTCGCCGTCCACTACCTTCGCTGGCGGGGGACCCCAACCCCCGCCAGCCAAGGTCCTCTTCTTCCGGCGCAAGGCTTCGTTCTGTTTCTGTGAGTCTGACGTACAACGTGCAGGATGTCAGACTCACAGAAACAGAATGAAGCCTTGCGCCGGAAGAAGAGGACCTTGGCTGGCGGGGGTTGGGGTCCCCGCCTTCAAAGGTAGGCGAGGGTGGGGGAGGGTTGGCAGCGGGAGGGGGGTCGAAAGGGTCGTCGTCGGGGGGGGGGGGGGCAAAGTTGTTGGGGGGGGAGGCGGCAGCGGGGGGGGGGGGGGGGGCTAAAATGTGCTCCCTCATCTCGGGCTCTGGACCCCTCTCCCGCTGAAGTCTGGCTACACCCTGCTCCACCCACTAAAAATGTAAATGAAACAATACTGCCAGTCTCTATGACAGCTTCAGATGTTATGGCCAGTCCTATTAGAGCAGCAAGCAGGTTCCTGGAATAGCCTAGTGCTCGGTGTAGAGAAGGTGACCCGGGCCCATAATCCACTCTAACTATTACACTTGTGGTGGAATATGTCAGACCCCCCCCCCCAAAATCCCCCCTCCCCAAACCTATTACCCACATATAGGTGACACCTGCAGCCATAAGGGCTATTGTAGTGGTGTATAGTTGGGAACAGTTGGTTTTTCATGGGTTTTGAAGGGCTCACCTTACAATATAAGGGGTAATGGTGAGATGTGTACCTAGGAACTTTTATGTGAAGTCCACTGCAGTGCCCCCTAAGGTGCTCCACTGCTCTGCTGGGATGCCTGTATGGTGAGTCTACTAGGAAAGCTGGCTCCTCATGTCCCAATGGTTTGATTTTGTGCGTTTTTCACTTGGTCTTTTTTTTTTTTTTGATAATGGTCCAAAAAGATAGATGTACTAAACACAACATCACCTAGGAAATGGTCATTTTCAAAGAAAAAAGATAGACATTTTTCTGGTTTGATTTAGATGACATATCGAAAATGTTCTTAAAAAGCAAAGGTTCAGCCACAAAGAGTTACAAGGGGAAAATACATGTAGCTGATGCCCAAGCCCTGAAGTTAGGTATAATTGTATATGTACTGGAAATGCGTGGAGGAATGTGGATAGCTGAGACAGGTGTGGGTGATAAGAAAACTTGAGACTTTGATTGTAAACCTACTACTACTACTACTTATCATTTCTATAGTGCTACAAAAGGCCAATGCAGCGCTGTACACCATACACAAAAGATAGTCCCTGCTCAAAGAGCTTACAATCCAGATAAGACAGGTAAACAGACAGAACAATTAAGGGTAAGGGAATGAAGAGGTGAGGATAAAGGACAGGGTAAGTGAGTTAGGAGTCAAGTGCAGTGGTAAAGAGGTGGGTTTTGAGTTTGGACTTGAAAACGGCTAAAGACAGGGCTAGACGTACATGCTCGGGAAGTCTATTCCAGGCGTGAGGTGCCGCGAGATAAAAGGAACGGAGTCTTGAATTAGCAGTAGAGGAGAAAGGAACAGATAAGAGAGATTTATCTACAGAACGGAGTACTCGAGGGGGGACTTAGGGAGAGACAAGTGTGGAGAGGTACTGGGGAGCGGCAGAGTGAATGCACTTATAGGTCAGTAGGAGAAGTTTGAATTGAATACGGAAACGGATAGGGAGCCAGTGAAGTGACTTAAGGAGAGGGCTAATGTGGGCATAGCGACTTTAGCGGAAGATGAGTCACAACCTGGTTGAACATATCACCAAATAAAAATACAACTGGAAGCTACTAAGCTAATAAGTTACTAAACAAATTCAGGGGCCTTTTTACCAAACTGCGGTAAAAGGTGGCCTCAGCGCACACTTGTGTGGGTCATTCCCATACGTTAAGACCATTTTTACAGCATGAGTAAAATGCCACTTTTTCTATTTTTTTGAATTAATGGCCACATGCTAATTTTCCCATGAGCACTTACCGGCACTTATTTTCTAGGCCATAAGGGCTCATGCGCTAATCACGCGCTAATCAGTTAAAGCGCGGCAATGTAGTTGCACTAACTGATCAGCACAGATGCCTACTCTCCACCCCCAACCTGCCCCCAGTTTAAAAAAAAAATAAAACCTGTATTGTAGTGCATGGGAAGCACACACCGATGCCAAAATTACTGCAGGATGCCTGAGCGCACCCCGCAGTAAGGCTTTTTAAGCTGTGGTAAGCACACATTAGTACTTACTACAGCTTCATAAAAGGACCCCTCAATGTCTTAAAAGAAATCAAAGTACACGAGGCTAAATGAATGACATTTAGGGGGTCTTTTATTAAGCCTCGGTAGCATTTTTAGCTCATGGTAGAAATCAGCTAGCTTTAAATGCCGAGACACCGAAACATTCTGGCAACAGATATACAATAATGATTGGACAGTACAAACGGACTCCATATACTACCTTTCAGAATGGGACATAAGATGTAGAAGTATATTAGATGAAATAGCACTCTTACGAACAAGAACCTCATGCAGACACAATTCGATACCATGGTTCAATGAAGAACTGAAAAAATTAAAAACACAATCCAGGAAACTCGAACGCGCATGGAAAAAAATAAAGATGAACACACACTCAACGCATAGAAACAAATACAAAGAAAATACAAATACGCAATAAGGCAGACCAAAAGGTCATACTACAAAACTAAAATAGGGTAAGATTACAAAGACACGAAGAAATTATACCAAATCGTGAACAAACTACTAGACATAACTCCGGTCACCACAACCAACACTGACATCCCATCTGCAGACAATCTTGCTAAATACTTCAATGAAAAAATTGCAAACCTACGCAAAACTCTACCTCAGGACAACATGGATACCGAAAACTTCATCAATGGATTGGACCCAACCCCTGGTGAATACCCAGTGGACCGAACCTGGCCAAACTTCGCTCTCCTCACCGCTGATACAGTTACCCAGGCGATTAACAGGTTCTCCAACACTCACTTTTATTAGATAGCTGGATATCTGTCCCAGCTATCTAATAAAATCCGCCCCCCACCGCTTCATAGAAGACCTCACATCCCACTTAAACTACATGCTCCAACAAGGTCTCTTCCCTAAGGAAAAAGGCAACATCCTACTCAACCCAATACCAAAAGACACTAAGAAAAAAACAAATGACATCACTAACTACCGCCCAGTAACATCTATCCCACTGGTAGTCAAATTAATGGAAAGCTTGGTAACCAAACACCTTAATGATTATATAAACACATTCACAATACTACATGAATCATAATCAGGATTTCGTCCCCTACATAGCACCGAAACAGTACTACTTACTCTCCTAAGTAAATTCAAGCAGGAAATAGCAACAGGTAAAAGCATACTTCTCCTCCAATTCGACATGTCCAGTGCGTTCAACATGGTCAACCATAAAATATTACTAAGACTCCTAGATTTCTTCGGGATTGGTGGGAACACACTTAAATGGATCAAGGGCTTCCTAATCACTAGAACATATCAAGTGAAATCAAGCTCAAACATATCACCACTGTGGAAAGCAGACTGTGGAGTACCCCAAGGATCACCATTATCACCGATCCTCTTCAACTTTATGATGACCCCATTAGCCAAGTCCTTATCCAACCAAGGCCTTAACCCATTCATCTATGCGGACGATGTCACAATATATATCCCTTACAAACACGATCTGGCAGAAATCACCAATGAAATCAAGCTCAGCCTGAACATCATGGACTCATGGGCAAATGCATTCCAATTAAAACTCAACACAGAAAAAACACACTGTCTCATCATCTCATCCCAATACAATACATATATACCTACAAACATAAACACCCCAGGATACACCCTTCCTATCTCAGACAGCCTGAAATTTCTCGGTGTTACAATCGACCGCAACCTCTCACTAGAAAACCAAGTCAAATCTACAATAAAGAAAATGTTTCACTCAATGTGGAAACTCAAACGAGTGAAACCATTCTTCCCGAGGGAAATATTTTGCAACTTGATACAATCAATGGTACTAACCAACTTATAATCGAAAAAGAAAAATGCCTATATTTCGACCCAAATCGGGAGATGGGTGCTTTTCTCGCAAAGGCGCCTAAATCGGTATAATCGAAAGCCGATTTTGGGCATTTCCAACTGCACTCCATCGCGGAAACGAATAAAGTTGATGGGGCGTGTCAGAGATGTGGTTATCAGCTGAGGAGAGATGGGCGTCTTTAGCTGATAATCGAAAAAAAAAAAAGGCGTTTCGACCGCGATTTTGGGTCACTTTTTTTGGACCCTTTTTTCTCACAAACAAGTCCCAAAAAAGTGCCCCAACTGCCTAGATGACCACTGGAGGGAATTGGGGATGACCTCCCCGGACTCCCCAAGTGGTCACTAACCCCCTCCCACCAAACAAAACCCACTTTAAAAACTTTTTTCTAGCCTGTATGCCAGCTTCAAATGCCGTACCCACCTCCATGACAGCAGAATGTGTTCAATCCTCTCACAGCCTTTCCCTGAGTCAGATGTGGCTCTCGGATGCAGTACAGGGTCACATCAGCATTGCATTGTGGTGGGTGTAGGGTATTGGGCTCCGTGATTTCATTAGCTTGTGTTACAGTCTCACGATGTTGGTACTTGGTAGGCTCTTCTCCCATGGTGCTTTTCCCCCTGCCTACTGGGTCAGAGTATGCCCTGTTGTGTTTCCTGTTGTAGTCCATGCAGTAGTGGCCATTTTTGTAAGCCAGTTTTAGTTCCCTTTCCTGTGTCAGCCACGTTAGAGAACTTAGTTCTTACCTTGAATGTGGCTGAAAGGGGGCATTGTACAGCATTCTGCCAGCTCTGACCTACTGCTAATCTCAGTACCAGGGAGACTCGTTGCCAGTGTGGCACAACCTCTGATCTGCAGTTAACTGTGAGTAAACGCGGTTATTCCAATAAAGGACGTTTTCGGAGAGATTAGTCTTCAGGTGTCAACTGGTGTGCCAATGTTATACAGCAGCAACAAGTCCTAGAGGCCTGCGTGTATGCAGGTCCCTGGAGCATTTTTAGTGGGTACCGCAGTGCACTTCAGCCAGGTGGCCCCAGGCCCATCCCCCCCCCCACCTTTAACACTTGTGCTGGTAAAAGGGATGCCTCCAAAACCCATTGTACCCACATGTAGATGCCCCTTCACCCCTAAGAGCTATGGTAGTGTTGTACATTTGTGGGTAGTGGGTTTTGGGGGAGGGGGTTGGGAGCTCAGCATCCGTGGTAAGGGAGCTTTGCATGTGGGAGCTTTTTCTGAAGTCCACCGCACTGACCTAGGGTGCCCAGTTGGTGTCCTGGCATATCAGGGGGGCCAGTGTACTATGAATCCTGGCCCCTCCCACGACCAAATGGCTCGGATTAGGACATTTTTGAGCTGGGCGTTTTTAGTTTCCATTATCGCTAAAAAAAAAAAACGCCCAGCTCAAAAACGTCCATTTTTTCGAAAATACGGTTCAGCCCGCCCCTTCACGGACCCGTTCTCAGAGATAAACGCCCATGGAGATAGGCGTTTGCGTTCGATTATGCCCCTCCACATCATGCAGACTACTGCAACGGAATTTATGTGTGATGTAAAGAACAAATCATAAAGAAACTCCAGGCAGCTCAAAACACAGCAGCCAGGCTTATATTTTGAAAAACACTTTTTGAAAGCGCCAAACCCCTCCGAGAAAAATTGCACTGGCTCCCAATCAAAGAACACATTACTTTCAAAATCTGCACCCTGGATCATAAAATCATTTATGGCGAAGCCCTGTGGGATATATGACAGACCTCATAGACCTGCCAACCAGAAATACAACAAGATCAGCACGAACATACCTAAATCTCCACTACCCAAGCTGTAAAGGACTCAAATATAAATCAACTTATGCATCTAGCTTTTCCTATTGAAGTGCACAACTATGGAATGCACTTCCAAAAGCCGTAAAAACAACGTATGACCACCTAAATTTCCGGAAATCATTAAAAACATACCTGTTCAAAAAGCCATACCCTACCGACCCAACATAAAAGCCTGAATACCTGCAATACAACGAAACCTAAGATCGTATTGAACATATCCTAACTCTTCCTCTCTAAAATCCCCTAATGTGTCTATCACACATAAGCCTTATTTTACCACAATATATCACCTTGTATTTGTTCATACCGGAATTGGCGAACGCCGATAAGGTACTATGTAAGCCACATTGAGCCTGCAAATAGGTGGGAAAATGTGGGATACAAATGTATTAAATAAATAAATAAAAGACCTCCTAAATCTTCAAAACTGTTCAGTTGTTTGTGAGAACACACAGCATAAGAAAATAATGAAAGAGAATGTTAATGCTAACAGAACATTTCCTAAAATGCTAACTAATGAAAAAAAAATCAGTTCCATAACATTTGTGCCTTGAGTTTGATTAAATGAGCTGCAGCAAAAAAAAAAAATAACCTAAGAAGCTACTGAGGATTCGCTATAATTATGTTTAGAGTAGGATTCTGACAATGACCCAAGAGAGGACCGGGCACAGAATCAGAATAACAGTCTTTAATTATTAAACAAATCAGAGGATAATTAATTAAAACAATAAATACGTTCTCGCTATATGTTTTGAGATGATC
The DNA here is from genome assembly GCF_901765095.1 of Microcaecilia unicolor. Taxonomy (NCBI): domain Eukaryota; kingdom Metazoa; phylum Chordata; class Amphibia; order Gymnophiona; family Siphonopidae; genus Microcaecilia; species Microcaecilia unicolor. The sequence continues at coordinate 45,204,653 of NC_044040.1, read as the reverse complement.
AGCTGAAATAAGTATTTAGGCAAAATATTTGCAAACATTTTTTGGACTCATAAAAAAAAAAACTTATACAATTTTTTTAGAGATAACTTTTAAATCTAGTATTAGTAAAAACAGTTCTTCTGTAGATACTATTTGACTCCTTTTATGGTCTCCTGGACAGAATTGTGAGTTAAATGTTTGATATCTGGACATACCCTTTTCCTCGTACTGCTTGGAAATCACTTTGGGCTGCTTTAACAATGCCACGCTAGTGGCTAGCGGCACACCAAATGCGACAAGACCCAATCAATTCCTATGGGCTTCTTCGCATTTGCTGCGTGGTAATCGCTACTGAAGCTTTGTAAAAGGAGCCCTTTATTTTTGGCTCTTCTTGCCTGGCATAGCTCTTTCGTATTCTTACTGGTCATCTTGCCAGTCAATATTCTGAATTCTTCCAAAGTCTCTGAGGCAAAACATCTGTAAACTGAAACATTGAAAAGTACACATTGGTCATAACTGCATAGTCTATTGCAACTCTCTATTCCTTTACATCGCTCAATATGGTCTCAACAGCCTTCAGCTTTTATGGAACATGACTGCAAGACTGTTGTCAGGGGCCAAATCCTCTGACCACGCAAGCCAACTTTGCAAAAGTTGCACCGGCTCCTTAACTGAGAGCAGCGTAAAATTCAAAACAGTATGCTTTATGTTTAAATGCATTTAATTCAATTGTTTCCTGTGTACGTATTCCATCTGCGGCTTGCTTGCATTTCTACAAGTCAACTATTGTCTTCTGAATCCACCTCTTCTTTCTTTCCCACTATTGGTATTGGCAAGATTAACATGCATTTAACTGTCTGTTTTACAGTTAGATTATGGAACAATATACCTCTAGTCCTAGTCATGGATGTGTGTTATCTTACTTTTGGGGAAAAAAAAACTTGGCTGTTTAGTCAGGCCTCACCTCAAATTCTTTGCCATGATTGCTTCTCATTACTATCCTATTTGCTCTTAACTGTTGGGATTCACCTTTATTCTAGGTTGTCCTCCCCTTTTTGGTGCAGTATACCTTGCATCATTCTTGTACCTAATGTATTCCTCATCCTTTATGTACAGTCATTCTGCCCAGATTTCTTAACTCCAGACTTACGCTCCATATATTTATACCAATTACATGTGCTCTGCATTGAGTACTTTAAAGTCAATGACAAGGTAATAAAAGACCAATAATCATTAATCTACAGAATTTAACATAAATTTCCTAAACATGTATATCTTAATCTTGTGCCTCAGAGCAACGACCAACAGGTCAGGGTAAGAAAACCCCCACGTGTTAATCAATAGTCAAAACAAAAGAGTAGGGGTGGACCAAGAAATCTCGTCAGCCAATGGTGGGTTGAAGTAACATTATTCAACACCAGACTTGTATGTGACCCATACATACAAGTCTGATGCTGAATTAAGTTACTTCAACCCACCATTGGCTGATGAGATTTCTTGGTCCGCCCCTTCTCTTTTGTTTTGACTGTTAATCATGTGCCTAAAATGCCTGTAATCTAAAGCAGAAAGCATAAAGTTCAAAATAGTTCTATATAGTCTTGCCACTTGGAAAGCTATGAGATTATCCAATATCTTGAGCCTCTTTATACTCTTTGAAAAGGGATAACTGAATAAATTGCAAGCTCTTGTGTCTCTCACTGAAGTTGAAAGGGAACTGGATCAAACACAACCTTATATGTCAAATACAGAAATTTGAATAAGATTCTGGCATATATTGGTAGCCAATGAACCTGCAAATATATTGGAGAAATACTATCAGATTTTTAAGAGTAAATCAATCGTAAGGCCGTGTTTTGAATAGTGTGTAATTTTAACAACTGCTTGGAACAACCAAGATAAATAATATTAGAGTAATCCAACAAGCTTAGCATCAATGCTTGTAAAATTAAGTGATATTGATCTTGTTCAAAGTATTTACGTACTCTACGAAGTTTGTGCATGGTAAAAAAAGCTTGTTGGAATAATATATTGATCTATGTCTGTAACGTAAATTTGGAATCTAAATAAATGCCCACAATTCTAATAGACGTAATATTTTTGACCACCACACTTGTCTCAAACTTGCTCGAAGCATTGTTAATAAGTAAAACTTTTATTTCTTTGGTATTCAATTTTAATTTATTAATCCTTATCCAATTTTCCAATAAAATAATAATCTCCTGGATTACCATAATTTCTGATGATAGCGGAGATTGGGTGGCTGTGCCGGTGGTGGGGGGCAGGGCTGGTGGTTGGGAGGCGGGGCTAGTACTGGGCAGACTTCTACGGTCTGTGCCGTGAAAATGGCAGATACTACTCAAGATCAGGTAGACACAAAAAGTAGCACATATGAGTTATCTTGTTGGGCAGATTGGATGGACCGTGCAGGTCTTTCTCTGCCGTCATCTACTATGTTACTATGAATGAATAGGAATTAGGACCGTTATATCATCTGCATAGATATAACTACAAAAAACCTTTCTTTTCTAATTCAAAACTGAGCAAGTGTAGGTAAATATTGAAAAGTAATGGTGGTAATGGGGAGCCTTGAGGGACCTCACATGGATTAGTCCACTTTTCTGAAAACCTATTTCCCATTTTAACCTTATAAGATTGCTGCTCCAAAAATCCCTGAAACCTATTTAGAACAGATCCTGTAATACTTATATTTTCTATAGTTTGTATAGTGGGTAGATTGAATTGTAATACCAGTACATTTTTACCAACAGATAACAGTTGTCGAATATTATCTAAAAGGGAACCTATTACAGTTTCTGTGCTAAATGAAGACCTAAAACCAGACTGTGAGGAATGCAAAATATTGAACTTATCCAAATAAGCTGATCATAGCATAGCCACCAACCCCTCCATCAACTTGACCAAAAATGGATGGAAACCACTGGTCCATACTAACCCAGGGGACCTCTTACTAAGCTGTAGCAAAAATTGGTCTGCAGCAGTGCGAGTGCACCTTTTGGGTGAGCACCAGGCCAGTTTTTACCACATTCAGGAAAAAGGGCCTTTTTTTTTTCAGGGGCTGGAAAATGGACGTGTGGCAAAATAAAAACAGCACGCATCCATTTATGGCCTGAGACCTTACCGCCCCCACTGACTTAGCGGTAAGGTCTCACGCGCTACCCAGGCGGTAGGCCCTTACGCATCTTTGTAAAAGGGCCACCAAGTCAGTGGTTTCTTTACAATCCTTCACAACTGAGGTAATAACAATTTTCCCCAGATCTGCTGGAAAAATCCCCATAGGCAATAATGACTGCAGTGAGAAAAATAATGAAGTTCTAAATCGCAAAGTACCTGCTTTTAACACATAAGGGGGACAAGTGTCTAAAACACAAAATGAAGTTACATATTTCTTTTAAAGAGAATTAATACTAGACCATTCTAATGGAGCAAAATGGGACAAAATTCTGTCTACTGGGACTGATAGGGAAGTACTTATCAAGGAATCCTAACTGTAAACTCTATTGTCAAAACTCATTTCTAATAGAAAGAATCTTGAGATAAAATGATCTGCTAATTGAGAAGCTGAGGGATGTTTATCCTGATATCAGTAAGATCAGACAGAACTTTAAATTAGAACCTAATATCCATGAAACTTCCTCCAATTAATTGTGAGTAATATTCCTTTCTTTTAATTTTTAAAGCATATTTATATTCTTTATTAGCTGTCCTCCAAACTAATTTATTATGAACTAAGGGAGATTTAATCCAAATATGTTCCAATTTTCTACACTTATGTTTCAGTTCCAACAGCTGATTGTTGAACCATTTGTCATATGGCCTTTTTAATTTGACTTTCGAACAAGGAGCCAAGTCATCTAAAATCTCCTTACTTAATGAAGACCATTGGTTCACAAATGAACCAATCTTATCAAATGTTGACCAAAAGGCCGCTGCATCAATTCTACCTCTAGATATATACATAATTTTCCTTTAAATCGTGTCTCTTGTAGATTGTTTCCAATTCAATGTGAATTGTTAAAGCAAATGATCACATCAGGACACTTTAGACCAATTATCATTAGAGATTGTGATATCAGCATAACTAGAAGGAGACGAATAAGTCACCAGATCCAAACAGTGACCTTTTTCATGAGTAAAAGGGTAACTAGGAATGTAATAGTTTAGGGCATGCAAGAATGCTAATAGATTCTTGACTCTAAGATCACTACATGGTTATTCCAGATATAAATTTATATCCCCCAGAATCTATAACAGCATCTGGTTGCCAAGATTCTGTTATAGAATATGAGCGTAAGTTGGCATTGGTGTGCCTAAAGTTAGACGCCAACAGTTCCATCAACAGTTAGATGCTAGATTTTGTTTAAAGTTTGCTTGTCTGTTATTAAAATTTTAGATGGGAGCTGTCCAAAGTATATGCTCAATAATTTCCAGTTTTCTGCCTTGTCTAGGAGCAGAAGAATTGTTAATAACTCCCCTTTTAGCTTTTCTTCTGTTAAAGGCTATAGGAAGTTGAAAATTCATGAAAGTGAATAAGAGTAGTCGGAAGAACACTCTCAACACACTGACAGAAGGTAAAGGGTGGGTAGGAATGGGGGAGGGAGGACAAAGGATCAATAAATACCTGGGAAGAGAAAAGGGGGGAGGAAAAAGGGAGAACTACGGAGAAAATCTGCAGGCCAGATCAAGCTTACGCTAAGGGAGACCAAAGGCTTGTTAGAAGAGCCACGGACAGACGGTCTGGCTTGGGCTTTATTACAGGTGCAGTCAGATGTATCCTTATATATCTACGTATATACAGTTTTTTTTTTAGAGAAATCCAGGGATAGGTAAAAAGAGAAAACAAAAGAAATCGAAAGGTCTGTTGTCTGGCAGAGGCCAGCTATCTGGTATGAACCAGTATGTCTTCTCTGTCACTGCATAGACAAGAGTTTGCTCTATGTTCTGCAAACCATAAGGCAGGGGACTAGTGTAGCATAAGAGGCCCACAGGGGATAGTCGCACCACAGAGGGCAGGTGGGGTAAAGAGATGGCAGGCCCTAGTTTACCTCAAGGCAGGAACACTGGAGGCTGCCTATAAGTGTTATAGGAGATGTTGCATATCTCCCAGAAGGCTTCATCCCAGACCCACCCAGCAGCAGCTGGCCTGACTGGCAAAAAACTGCTCAACACAGATTGCACTCCCTGCTGACCTCCTCCATCTTCCACGAGTGTCGCGGCATCCATCTGGATGCCCGAGGGCCTGCGACAATGATGTAATTCTTAGAAAGAGGTGTGGGACCTCCCAGCCATAGTGTGCTGATGGCTCTGTAGCGTCCAACACAGACTTCCTGTTTCTGTGAGGGCATGAAGTCTGTGTCTTAGGGGTGAGATGACGCAGAGCCATCAGCATTACACGGCTGAGAGGTCCCGCGCTGCCTTCTAAAGATTGCATTGTTGCTGCATCACATCGTTGGGTGATCCGAAGGTAACCATGGGTAAGGAGCTGTTGGTGGCTGCAGGGGGCGAGCTCCTGTAGGAGACAGGAAGACTTTAAAGAGAGTACCAGAGAACAAGAAGGGGAAAATGGAGAATAAGGACACCGAGGAGTACAGAAAAATAAATGCTGGATTGGAGGTGAGGAATTAGGACACAGAGGAGAACAGAAAATAGAGGAGCCATGTCTTTAGTTTGGTTTTAATGCTTTTCAAGGAAATGCTTTTAAAACAGAGAATGGTAAAGTTTTTGCAATCCAATGGATTATAGGACCTGAAGCAACATGGTTTCATTAGAGGCAGGTCTGGTCAGACAAATCTGATTAATTTCTTTGGGTGATTTTGATTGAGGGGGAGCACTAGATATGGTGTATTTAGATTTTAGCAAAGCCTCTGACATGGTTTTGTATAGATGACTAATAAATAAACTGAATGCCTTCAGTATGGACCCTAAAATGACTGACTGGGTTAGGAACCGGTCGAATAGAAGGCAACAAAAGGTTGTGGTAAATGAAGTTCTCTCTGAGTATAAGGATGTTACCAGTGGTGTGTCGCAATGTTCGTTTCTTGGCCGGTTCTTTTCAACATTTTTTGAAAGCAGTATTGTTGAAGGGCTGTTTGGTAAGTTTTGCCTCTTTGTGGATGATACCAAAATCTGCAGTAGAGTAGACACCCCTAATAGTGTGGATAATATAAGGAAGGACCTAGCGAAGCTTGAAGTATGGTCTACAATTTGACAGCTAAGATTTAATGCTAAAATAAAAGCAGGGTCATGCATTTGGGCTGCAAAAACCCAAGGGAACGGTATAGTTTAGGAGTGAAGAACTTTTATGCACATAAAGGAGCAGGACTTGGTTGTGATCTTATGTGATGATATTAGGGTGGTCAAACAGGTAGAAAAGGTGATGGTGAAAGCTAGAAGGATGCGTGGGTGCATAAGGAAAAGAATGGCCAGCAGGAAAAAGGAGATGATGATGCCCCTGTTTAAGACTCTTTCTGAGACCTCATTTACAATATTGTGTACAATTATGGAGACCGCATCTTCAAAAAGATATAAACAGGATGGAGTCAGTACAGAGGGTGGTTACTGAAATGATGAATGGTCTTCACAATAAAGCACATGGAGACAGACTTAAAGATCTCAATATGATTACTTTGGAAGAAAGACTGAGACAGGAGATATGATGGAGACACCTACGTGTCATGAATGCACAGGGAAACTGTGGAATGAGGGGGCATAGGATGAAGGTGAAAGGGGAAAGACTCAGAACTAACCTGAGGAAATACTTCTTCACAGTGGAGATGGTGAAGACAAAAACAGTATCTGAATTCAAGAAAGCTTGGGACAAGTGCATAGGATCGCTAAAGGGAGTGAAAGAGAGATTAGATGGCAGACTGGATAGGCTATATGGTCTTTATTTGCCTTCATTTTTCTCTGTTTCTATACACAAATTTATTTATTTATTTTGATAACCACTTTTTAAAAGAAATTCACCCAAGGCATTGTGCAGCAAGAGTAAGTCAAAAACAGGCAATAGACAATTATAGCAGAATGACTTTGATTAATTGACATCTGAAGGTTGTCCATTTCCTCTTTGGAACAGATGGAAAAATGTAAATGACAGCTTCATTGAATTCTTTTGTTGCTAAAGTTGAAATTTAAGTAAAGCAACCCAGGAAAGGTTACAAACTGCAGTATATCCATAGAGCAATAAAATCTACTCTTGACAATAAGAATAAATGGATCAAATTAAAGCATTCAGGTGCTTGTGTTCTTGTTGCTTCAGAAGAGCAAACAAGAAAATAAATCTCAGATTGCTTTGGGATAGTAGGAGGATTAGATTATCTAGTCCCTAGCAACTTCCAACTATATGGCTACAAGAAAATAAATGATCATACCTGCATTACGTCTGATATATTTTGTTTATGACTGTAATATTGTTTGCATTCCTTGATCTAATCCATAATCTGAACTTTCAGTCAGTCCAGTTGGCATTAATGATATGGTCATGGAAGAGAGGGGATTCTGAAGCAAAGGTCTATAGGATGTAATTTTCACTTGCTAGGTTTTATGCCCTGTTTATTGTTCTCTTTTTTACATTTATAATCTAGCCATTGTAGTGATCGCCCTTGATAGAGGCCACAGATTAAAGCACCCATTGATGTTAGATATGCATATGCACACCCAATCTAATTCATAGCTGTTGCTATTTGCAATGGCTGGGATTTGGGTATGTGATTGCTGCATCCACAGCATTCCACATTTATTTATTTTTATTTGTAGCATTTGTATCCCACAGTTTCCCACCTATTTGCAGGCTCAATGTGGCTTACATTTGCCGTAATGGCGAATGCCATTTCCGGGTAACTGAGTTACATATGGTATTACGTTAAGGTGCATATATACAAGGTGACATACATGGAGCATAACATATATGAAGCAGATCATAGTATATATATACATCGTGTACATATATATAAGGTGAATCATGAATCATCTCAGTTCTCCAACATGCAACATTACCATTGAAAAACCTAGCAGTTTAAAAATAGCCCCTTGAATGCATGCTAGCATACCATAATCTGCACAGGAAAACACCTCCTCTGAGTGTTCTGGCATTTCTCCTTTAGAGCCACTTAATTGTGAATCATACAAATAAAACATTTCTCATGTATGTTCTCCATATATTAGACTCAAAGTAGAATACTACTCTCCTGAGCCTGTTTCAGATTAATGAAGGTCTAGGATCTAGGTTCATGAAAATTCATGTATACCCAATTAATGAACTCTGCATATGTTGTTTAATCCATGGAAAATGGGTACAATATAAATAAAATTTGAATAAAGGCCTTTTAATTGGTTCAAGTGTACTACAATAGGTTTGTAGTTTCATCTAGGCTTTGATTTGATTGATTGTTGTCAAGTTAAAGCCAATTCCTGGCGACCATATAGATTGTCTCTCCAGAATGTCCTGTCTTTTATTTGTGTGCAAAGGCTTTTTAATGGAGCATTTATTGTTTTGGTTGTGTCAATCCATATTATTGCTGGTCTTCCATACCCTCTTTTTCCTTCAACTTCTCGCAGCATAATTGCTCTATCTAGAGATTCTGACCATCTCATAATATGGCCAAAATATAATCATTTCAGTCTAGTCATGCAAGCGTCTAGTGAGATTTGAGTCTCTGATTTCTTGGCTATGCATGGTATTCATAACAGTCATCGCCAGCACCACAACTAAAATGGTGATATGATAGCAGTCTACAAGATAATGAGCGGAGTAGAGCGGACAGATGTGAAATGTTTGTTTACACTTTCAAACAATAATAGAACCAGGGGACACAAGATGAAGCTAGAATATGGTAGATTTAAAACACATAGGAGAAAGTTGTTCTTTACTCAGCGTGTAGTTGGACTCTGGAACTCGTTGCCGGAGAATGTAGTGACAGCAGCTGGCCTTACGGAGTTTAAGGGGGGTTTGGACAGATTCCTGAAGGAAAAGTCCATTGAACATTATTTTTTAAAAAAAGGGAAAAATTATTATTATTATTTTTATTTTGGGGGGAGTTTTGCCAGGTTCTTGAAGCCTAGATTGGCCGCTGTTGGAGACAGGATGCTGGGCTTGATGGACCCTTGGTCTTTTCCCAGTATGGCGGTGCTTATGTGCTTATGTGCCTCAATGCTTTTTCTGTCCTACTGTTCATGGTCCAACTTTCACACCCATACAGTATAAGAGAAAAAGCCGTTGTCTGTATAATTAAAATCTTTGTTGGTAATGAAACATCACATGACTTGAAAATCTCCAATCCCTTCACTGAAGTGCTCTCCTGCAGTGTGCTTCAACTGCTGGAACCTTTGTTGTTGATGATTGATCCTAAAAGGCAGAAACTGTCTATAACCTCAATATCTACACCACCAATTCTAAAGTCAGTTTTTGCTCCAAAGTTATTAATGAAACCAAGCCCAACATACTGAAGGTTCCATTGCAGTGGTATTTCTCTAGAAAAATAGACACACGGGGTGGAGCAAGATAACAGTATACTGCTGGATCTGAGTCGCAGTCTTACAGCCTTTTGCTTCTTTTAAATTTTACTTTTGAAATGCCTCATAACAGGAAGAGTTATCTGCAAGGTCCTTTGACAGTTCCTTCTCCTGTTTCGAGGCAGATCAAGATTGTTGGGGTCCTCTAGCCTGCACCTATAGTGGGTTCTTCAGAGTTTGTACATAAGTACATAAGTAATGCCACACTGGGAAAAGACCAAGGGTCCATCGAGCCCAGCATCCTGTCCACAACAGCGGCCAATCCAGGCCAAGGGCACTTGGCAAGCTTCCCAAATGTACAAACATTCTATACATGTTCTTCCTGGAATTGTGGATTTTTCCCAAGTCCATTTAGTAGTGGTTTATGGACTTGTCCTTTAGGAAACTGTCTAACCCCTTTTTAAACTCTGCCAAGCTAACCGCCTTCACCACGTTCTCCGGCAACAAATTCCAGAGTTTAATTATGCGTTGGGTGAAGAAAAATTTTCTCTGATTTGTTTTAAATTTACTACACTGTAGTTTCATCACATGCCCCCTAGTCTTAGTATTTTTGGAAAGCGTGAACAGACGCTTCACATCCACCTGTTCCACTCCACTCATTATTTTATATACCTCTATCATGTCTCCCCTCAGCCGTCTCTTCTTCAAGCTGAAAAGCCCTAGCCTCCTTAGTCTTTCTTCATAGGAAAGTCGTCCCATCCCCGCCATCATTTTAGTCGCCCTTCGCTGCACCTTTTCCAATTCTACTATATCTTTCTTGAGATGCGGCGACCAGAATTGAACACAATACTCAAGGTGCGGTCGCACCATGGAGCAATACAATGGCATTATAACATCCTCACACCTGTTTTCCATACCTTTCCTAATAATACCCAACATTCTATTCGCTTTCCTAGTCGCAGCAGCACACTGAGCAGAAGGTTTCAGTGTATTATCAACGATGACACCAGATCCCTTTCTTGGTCTGTAACTCCTAACGTGGAACCTTGCATGACGTAGCTATAATTCAGGTTCTTTTTTCTCACATTCATCACCTTGCACTTGCTCACATTAAACGTCATCTGCCATTTAGCCGCCCAGTCTCCCAGTCTTGTAAGGTTCTTCTGTAATTTTTCACAATCCTGTCGCGAGTTAACGACTTTGAATAACTTTGTGTCATCATCAAATTACCTCGCTAGTTACTCCCACCTCTAAATCATTTATAAATATATTAAAAAGCAGCGGTCCTAGCACAGACCCCTGAGGAACCCCACTAACTACCCTTCTCCATTCTGAACACTGTCCATTTAACCCCACTCTCTGTTTCCTATCCTTCAACCAGTTTTTAATCCACAATAGGACATTTCCTCCTATCCCATGACCCTCCAATTTCCTCTGTAGCCTTTCATGAGGTACCTTGTCAAATGCCTTTTGAAAATACAGATACACAATATCAACCGGCTCTCCTTTGTCTACATGTTTGTTTACTCCTTCAAAGAATTGAAGTAAATTGGTCAGGCAAGATTTCCCCACACAAAAGCCGTGCTGACTTGGTCTCAGTAATCCATGTCCTTGGATGTGCTCTGTAATTTTGTTTTTAATAATAGCCTCTACCATTTTCCCCAGCACCGACGTCAGACTCACCGGTCTATAATTTCCCGGATCTCCCCTGGAACCTTTTAAAAAAATCGGCGTTACATTGGCCACTCTAGAATTGCACCTAGAATTGTAAAGATAGTGTGGAATAGAAATTTTGAGAAATAAATAAGAAAGTAAATAAAGTCGGGAGACTCAACATCCTTTGGAAAATGGATATTGTTACAGCTTTCTCTCTCTGGAGCTGCTTCACGACAGCAGAATAGGCCTCAGAATGCCTTAGCATTGCCAGCACTGTCCCAAGATGTAGATGTGATTATGAAATTATACTTTTCTCAAATCTTGATTCTGGATCAGAGAATTTGAATGTTTCCTGATTTTACTAAGGAAGTTTGTAAGGAAGTTATTTATTTCTTTGCAACAGGAGATGTGTTTTCTTGGCACAACACTTGTTTTGTGATTTCTCTGTAAAGGAGTAGTTAAATATGTTAATGCCTACTGTATTTTCTTCAAACCAGAACAACTCAAAGTGTTTCTGGAGAACAAAAGGGCACCCAGTGGGCATCTTTCCTTATCAAAAGTTTTTTAAAGAGCTTTTCTCCTTGTATGGAAGGATGCCCCTAGCAGTAGTCTTGCTAGACTACCCCTAGTAGGCACCATTTTGGAGGATGCTGCCAACTCAGGCAGCAACAGAGGGACACTGCCACTTCGGACCATACTACATGAGGTGGTTGCAATCTGGGGGGTGGGAGGGTGGGATGGAATTCAGTAGTATTTGGAATGTTAAGGGTAAGCGAGAAGGGGCTCTGGTGCTATTTGGGGTGTTGGGGGACTGTTGGGGAGAGGGATCATCAGGTTCTAGGGGGCAGAGGGGCCATTTTGGAGGACGGTGCTGACCCAGGTGGCAGCAGAGGGGGAGTGCAGTTGCCTGAGATTACTGTACCACCAATGATGTCAACAGGTATGACTGGGAAAGGAGGAGGCTTGGATTTTATTGTTGAGGGTGGGGGGGAAGTTGAATGTCTGGGGTGTTGGGGACTATCAGAGAGGCAGGTTGGCAGCTGTGTAAGATGTTGGAGACTGTCAGGCTGAGGGATTGTGGCTGTTTGGGGTGTTGGGGGAGATGCACTGCTGCCATGGCTCTGTCACTTCTTTATTTATGCTGGGCCCGCACCTATGTTACCTGCAGTGGTAGCATGGTTCCTCCCACACTATCTACCACCACAGGTAATGCTGTGCAGTGTGGTACAGTAACTCTTTGCCCTGTTTGGTAAAAGCAGAGAATGCCTCTTACATTTACTGCAAAGACTTTGCAATTACTGCAAGTTGATTTTGGCATTAACTGTGCATTAAGTGCAAACATTTTTGTGCTTTAGTAAAATGGCCACTAAGTCTTACCTTTTATAGGTTCGTTTATTTATTTATTTATTTTATTTTAATTTCTTACTTACTGACAGCAAGTCCAAAAGCTAAGAAAGTGGTATCAATCCTTGCTCCTGGAGAGTACACAATCTAGTCTGAACCTAAGGCAATGGAGGGTTAAGTGACTTGCCCAAGATCACAAGAAGCCGCAGTGGGATTTGGACCAGTCTCTCCTTGGTTCCCAGCCTGTTGCCCTATTAGGCTATTGTTTTCTAATTGGCAGTCACAAATTATGACTACAATAGTCTTTAATGTATAGCTTTAAATAAGTTTGGAAAAGGGAATCATGAAATTATTTGATAACCATGCATTATCCTGAGCTTAATTTTTTTTTAAATAAGGCATTTAAAAATAGAATGAAATTTATTTTCTACCTATCACCAGTGAAAGTTTATTTTTTTAAAAATGCCTACCTTCTCTTTTTCTCTCCAGAGCCGGTGAATCTCATCATTATTTGCCTTTTCAAGGGCAAAGCCATGATAGACAGGGCTTAATGTGTATCTTTGTAGAATTGGATTTGATCCTCAGGGCTGGGCCAGAGGGCTGCTTTGTTAGATTTGTAAGATTTACTCTCTTTCCCACAAACAAAATTACCTCTTAGAAGTCTGCATCAAACTGGCCATCCAAAGACTATCTCCTTCTCTTGATTTCAGTCACATCTAAATCTGTTTAAATTGTCGACATGATTTGTGCAGAGACAGGGATTAAGCAGGAGGCAGGTTAACTCCGTTGTCTGTCTGCTAAGAAATAATATACCTGCTGACAGTAAGGGCATTCTTCAATTTACATAACTTAGTCCACAAAAAGGCTTTGCTGTTATTATTGGTTTCACTTGCTGTCAGCAGTACAAACTCATTTCCAGACTATATTTTTTAAACCTCAATGACTCATCAATTCCTAGAAAATATACTCAAATAGCCATCATTGTTTCAGACAGAAGGGATTCCTCTGTGTCTAATAGTGTTATATTTGTAGATATATAGAAGAATAATGAGTAGGGACTTGATTCACCCAAATTCTTTCTTGGCTTCTGGTGTGAAAATATCGGGAAAAATGTTCTTAAAGTATTTGGCAAAAGATGAAACTATCATGGGTGGAAATAAGCTATTTGGTAAGTATAAAGGGAAGAATTGTCATAGATGATACATTAATTTTCCACTCTATCCACAAATACCTATGTGTGCAAATAGAAGCATAAGAACATAGAAAGATGAAGGCAGATAAAGACCATCCAGCTTATAATCGAAAGTAATCGCCGGCTATTTCCCGACACAAATCGGGATATGGCCGGCGATTTCGCAAAAGCGGCGAAAAGCGTATAATCGAAAGCTACATTTGTGATAGCTTTGCCGCTTTCCCTTCGCCTTGCCGGCGAAAGTTCAAAGGGGTGTGTTGGCGGCGAAGCGAAGGCGGGACATGGGCAGGCTTGGGCGTGGCTACCAGATGGCCGGCTTTCGCGGATAATGGAAAAATAAAACCCGGCGATAAGCAGTATTTCGCCGGGTTTACTTGGTCCTTTTATTTTCATGACCAAGCCTCAAAAGGTGCCCCAACTGACCAGATGACCAACGGAGGGAATGGGGGATGACCTCCCCTTACTCCCCCAGTGGTCGCCAACCCCCTCCCACACTAAAATTATTAAAATACAAACCTTTTTTGCCAGCCTGTATGCCAGCCTCAAATGTCATACCCAGCACCCTGACAGCAGTATGCAGGTCCCTGGAACAGTTGTTGTTGGTTGCAGTGGACTGCAGAAAGGCAGAGCCAGGCCCATCCCCCCCTACCTGTTCCACTTGTGGTGGGTAATGTTGAGCCCTCCCAAAACCCACTGTACCCACATGTAGGTGCCCCCCCTTCAGCCCTTAGGGCTAGGGTAATGGTGCACACTTGTGGGCAGTGGGTTTTGGGGGGGATTTGGGGGACTCAGCACACAAGGGAAGGGTGCTATGCACCTGGAAGCTAATTTGGTTGTTTATAAAAGATGTTTGAAGTGCCCCCTAGGGTGCCCGGTTGGTGTCCTGGCATGTGAGAGGGACCATTGCACTACAAATGCTGGCTCCTCCCACGGCCAAATGCCTTGGATTTCGCCGGGTTTGAGATCGCCGGCAGTTTTTTCCATTATTGCAGAAAAACAAAACTGGCGATCTCAAACCCGGCGAAATCCAAGGTATTTCGCCGGCCCACACCGTATTATCGAAAAAAAAGATGGCCGGCCATCTTTATTGAAAATATGGTTCCGGCCAGCTGTTGCGCCGCCGCCAAAATAGATCGCCGGCGACCTATTTCGCCGGTGACGTTCGATTATTCCCCTCCATATGACCTATTCAGTTTGCCTGTCAAGCCATCTATCATTTCTTCCTCTCCCTGAGAGATCCTAGACACTTGTACCAAGCTTGCATGAATTTGTTAAATTCAATCTCCCCCAACTCTATCAGGAGGTTGTTCCATGAATTCAACTCCCTTTCCATGAAGAAGTATTTCCTTAGGTTACTCCTGAGTCTGTCCCCTTGCCTATGCCTCCTTGTGCCAAAGTTTCCTTTCAATTGAAAGAGACTCTCCTCCTGTGCACTTATGCCACAGAAGTATTTAAATGTCTCTATCATATCTCCCTTCTCCCACCTTTCCTGCAAAGTATATACATATTGAGCCCTAAGTCTGAATATGTTTTATGACAAAGACCACCGACCATTTTAGTAGCCGCTTTCTAAACCAACTTCATCCTGCTTATAGCTTTTTGAGGGCGTAATCTACAGAATTGTACATAGTTCTCTAAATGAGGTCTAGACAGAGACTTATACAGATGCACTATCACCTCTTTTTTCCTGCTGGCCATTCCTTTCCCTATGTACCCAAGCATCCTTATGGCTTTCTTTGTCACCTTTTGTACCTGTTTGGTACATGTGATCACACCCAAGTCCTGCTCCTTTTACAAGCAAAAAAGTACTTCAACTCTTAAACTGTACCTCTCTCTCTGGTTTTTGTAGCCCAAATACATAACCCTGCATTTTTAGCATTAACTGCCAGATTCTATATAGTGCGCCTAGCATTCTGCGCTGAAACCTAAGCATATTGCATAACTTAATTGGCTTAACAAGCCAATCAGCATTTTTAACAGCACTTAATAATGAGCACTAATTGGCAATCATTAGAATTTACCTGCATAACTTGCAAAACGTATTCTGTAATGAAATGCATCTAAATTCCAAAGCACGCAGTTCAAAAAGGGTGGGGAAATGAGCTTTTCATGGGCGTTCCCAAATTTACCTGCATTGTTATAGAATATAGCCCAGTATGCGTAAATCTACGCACAGAGATTTACACCATGTTTTCGTTTGTGTAAATGGAGGCACGTAGTTTTAGATACTGGAATATCAACTAAACATATTCTATATACTGCACCTACACCTTATAGGATACGCATAGATGGAAACGTTTTCTGCGTGGTTTTGTTAAGCACCATATATAGAATCTGGCCCTAAATCTTATATATATATTATCTACTGGGGTAACAAAGTTCGTTCGGTTTCCGCCTGTTATTCCTAAAAATTATTATACAGAGAAACCAAGGTATTTACAATACTCAAAAAGTGCATGTGTCAAAAATTTTAAAGTTTTTTTATTGCTAATAGTGCTCAGTAGGAGGGGTCATGTTCACAGAACTCGTATGCAGTATATTACTGCTGACTCCCTTAAAACATCATTGCACTCCTTGCTCCCTACCATATCACCACTATATTCAAAAAGCTTTTCATTTTATGGATGGTTAAAAATGAGCTTATGCTTTAAGTTGTACTTAGCTCGTCTCGGAGTGCAAGGAGTCACTGTTGTATCACGCGTCCTGTGGGAATCCCAATTCGTAATCGTGACTAAAATTGTAACAGTAGCCTGTGCTACTCCCAAAAATCGGGATTAAGGTCCAGCTCTCAAGATATTATCTGTTGTTGGTTCCCAACATGCTGGCGTGTTTCACTGTAATGGCGTCCTCAGAGGAACATTATTTTATCTGTAGTAAATAAAAAACAATCCGTAAACTACAGTCACAAGAGCTATCATTATACAAAAAATGGGTTAGAATGTATGTATCATCTTAATCAATCCTTCTACTAAATTTGTTCTAAACATAACAATATATCAGTTGACCTGTGGTGAGACCTCCCAGCTTCCACCACCGTCAAAAAGACGCCGGGGCATGTGCACTATCTATATGATGATGCTAGTCTTTTAAACTTTCAAGCGTTACTGTCCGCCAATAGTCCGCCAATAGTAAATAAACCACTGTTCTTTGCGGATCAGGATCGATGTTATGCATCCTGTCACATTTGCAGAAATTTGATTCAGCACAACAAATTTCAAATCTGTATCCAAGTGATGCATTTCCACCCAATTAGATACTAACGGGGCATCTTTCTTTTGATTCCGTAAGTTGCTCAGATGTATATGAATATAGTGGTGATATGGTAGGGAGGAAGGAGTGCAATAATGTTTTAAGGGAGTCAGCAGTACTATACTGCATAGGAGTTCTGTGAACACGACCCCTCCTACTGAGCACTATTTAGCAATAAAAAAAAAAAAAATTTTGACACGTGCACTTTTTGAGTATCCTAAATCTTAGTTGCCAAATTCTGGACCATTCTTCAAGCTCCGTTAGATCCCTCCTCATGATATCCATACCATCATTAGGGGTATCTGCCCTGTTGCACATTTTGGTATCATCCGCAAAGAAGCAAATCTTGTCAAATAGGCCTTTGTTAATATCGCTTGCAAAAATGTTAAAAAGAAGCAGACTAAGAATCGAACCTTGAGGCACACCACTGGAACATCCCTTTCTTGAAAGTGAGCTCCATTTGCCACTACCCTCTGTTGCCTTCCACTTAACCAGTTCCTAACTCAGTCAGTCACTTTAGGGCCCATACTGAGGGTGCTCGTTTTATTTAGGAGTCGTCTATGTGGAACTATGTCAAAGGATTTGCTAAAATCTAGGTAAACTACATCTAGCACTCTGCTTTGATCTCTAGTCACCCAGTCAAAGAAATTTGTCTTTGAAGACCGGCCTTTAGTCAAAAACCATACTGCCTCAGGTCCTGCAATCAATCGGATTCCAGAAACCTCACTATTCTCTGTTTTGGAAGTGTTTCTATTAATTTACTTACCACTGAGGTCAGACAAGCTAGCCTATAGTTCTCAACCTCCTCCTTTCTTCCACTTTTATAGAGAGGGACCATATTCACTCTTCTCCAGTCTAGAGAAGCATTGAAAAGGTCAGACAGTGAAGCCACCAGAAGTTCCTTCAGTACTCTCTGGCCCCATCACATGGTCTACCTTTAGCATATGGATCTCCTAGTCTGTCCAATTGCCCCGCCTAATTTCATTATTATTTTTTTCTTTCCCTTACCATCAGCCTCTCTCTTAAGGAACTATTAGCCATAGATGCTTGATGCTATTTTCAGCTATCATATTGGTGAGGACAGGAGAGAATAGGAATTTCTGTAGCCCCATGATGAGATGTCCCCATCCATGTCCCACCCAAACCTGTTACCTCATCTATTTGCTTGTGACACAACTAACGGGTTTGGGTAGGGAATGGATGGGGCTAAGAGCTATGAGAGCAGATCTAGAAGAGTTTATTTTGTTCTTTTTGTGAGGGAGGGGGGAATTTAAAAAATGAAAGAAAAAAGTTTTTTTTGTTTCATTTTAAAAATGAAATGAAATAAGAAAGAACATTTTTCAGTTTAATTTCTAACAAAATGTCACTCCTAATATTCCATCGGTGGCTTCCTCTCTTCAGCTGTTACCATAATAACTGTCCCTGAGTACCTTTTCTAGGGAAAATGCTGCCTTCTACTTGATTGATGCCTGTCAAGTATTTGAATGCATCTATCATGCCCCCTCTTCCTTTTATTCTCCCAGCAAGTGCATTTTGACTTTCTTATACCTATCTGTATAGGATTTCTGTTGGAGGCTCACTACCATTTTTACATGTACACATCTTTTATTTCCCTCTGAGTCTTCAGACCTAACTGCATCATCTCTTGCCTCAGGCTATATTGTTCCCCTTGCTTCCAATGGAAACCAATTTGACATACTATTTTGTTTTGCACTTTTCAAAAACTTGGAAATAGAGCTGGAGTAAACTCTTTTTAATTCATCAGTTAATATCAAAAACACAGTCTACATTTTCGTATGCAAAAACTTCATTTAAAAATCCAGTGCCTCTGTGAAAAAGCTCTTAGGTCTACCTTCACTTCTGCATCATTCTACATCGAATTCACTATTGTATTAGCATTAACCCCCTAACTGTTGACCCCTGAGGCAGGCTCACACACTGAAACACGGCTGTGTCAGGTCCAAGATATATCAAATTTGTGGTTACATTAAAGGTCCTAAAACTTTGAAAATCCTTGTCGTTTTTCACCTCACTATTTTGACATCATCTACGCATCTGTGAGGTTTTGGATTTTCTCCTTTTTTTTTGTGTTTTCTCCAAATTAAAAGCCACACAATTTCCCAGCAAACCAATATTTACAAGATCAGATTCCTCAGCAGCAGAGCAGACCCTGTCTCAGCATTCCTTCAGGATTGCCATTAATATTAACCATTAGTATGTGTTAGTGTCCTTTAATGCATCCATACAAAAACGTAAAGAACATTCATGTGTAAACATCTGTTATTAGTAAAAATCATTTCATATTTGAAAAATGTTACAAAAACCCATTTAAAAATATTTCAAAATGTAACTGTATAAAAAAACCCTGAAAAATCTTTGAGAAAAGTTTTTTAAGGTGAACCTAGCCCAAACTGCAAAGCAGAAGATCTAACTTATGATTGGAAGAAGACTCTTTTTGGGAAACATACCATAGAGGATCATATGGGATGTTCAAAAGACAGCTTTTTTTCCCTGATAGATATCAGCGTCACAGATAAACTATGCACCTATAAGTTAGGTGTGTGTACTTATTCCAGCCATAGAGCTAGTATATGTATTCATGCCTAAGTGCCAGAGATACACATGAAACTTATAGGGGTCCTTTTACTAAGGTGCGCTGAAAAGTGGCTTGCGCTGATGTAGACGCGTGTATGGGACGCGCACGGGTTCATTTTTCAGTGCACCTGCAAAAAAGACCTTTTTTTGTGGCCGGAAAAGGACGTGCGGCATTTGGGGCCAGAGACCTTACCGCCACCCATTGACTTAGTGGTAAGGTCTCACGTATTAATCGGGTAGCAATCGTCAGCGCGTGTACAATGCCGATTACTGCCCGGTTAGCGCCACGTGCTGGAAATTTTCTGGCATGTGTAAAAAATGAAATTACCGCCCAGGCCACGCAGTAGCCAGGTGGTAGTTCCAAATTGGCGTGCCTTGGGCACACGTGGGCACCTACACGATTAGTAAAAGGGCCCCATAGTATTCTATGAGTTTTTATAATTTAGTTATTATATTTAATAAATTTCTATACTGAATGATCTACCACTCTAGGCAGTGTACAATAATATATACAAAGCCACGTTACATAAAACATAAAACAATAAAACCATAGCAAAGAACAACACACAATCATCCCCCCCCATGCTCCCCCAGACTTCATCTATATGTACACCCACCTATAAAATACTGTATATGCATATTTACAGAAAAGTGCTTAGGCAGAATTTTGGCATTTACACACAAATGTGTACACGTGCGGGCATATGCCTGTATTCTAATTTAAGTGCACGATTGACATTTAAATGTTAACACCTACTTTTGAGGGTAATTTTGAAACATGGTGCCTGGTTTCAAAGAGCAAGTGCCTATTTAGGTGCTGTTTTATAAAGACACGTGGAGGGGCATTTTCGAAAGTCAGAATAGGGACGTCCACGTTAAAATGTCCCAAATGGACATCTATCTCACATGCATTTTTGAATAGGAAATATGTTGAGATTTCCTGTTCGAAAATATGTGAGATGGACGTCTGTGTACTGGAGTCGTCCAGCATGAACAGTCATTTTACAAACTGGAATGTCTAAATTATGAACGGGGAAGGGGGGGAACAAGGGACACGGATGTCTGTATGGCAGCATTCTTAGAAAATGGCCTAGTGGTTGGTGCAGTGGACTGTAAAATCAAGAAACCTAGGATCACATCTCACTTTAACGTTTTTATTTTGGAATTATGATCCCTCTAGGAATAGAAAAATACCTACTGTACCTGAATGTACACCACTTCAATAGCCTTCAGGCTTGCAAGTGGCTTAAATAGGGGTCCTTTTACTAAAGGGTTACTGAGTGGCAACCTGGAACTACTGCCGGCTTAACGTGGCCGTTGTTCCACCTCCAGCATGCACCGTTTCTAGTGCTGCTGGATTTAAAAAATATATACTGCAGTGGGTTATCCGGCAGTGGTAAGCGCTCCCCCCCCCCCCCCCCCCCCGGCATGGCCATGCGGTAAATGCAAGCTTACCGCATGGCCATATTTCGGGCTTTTTACCCATTGCAGTAAAAAGGACCCTGGTACACGGCAAAAACGGCCGCTGCTGCTACTGCAGAGCCCTTTTTACCGCAGCTTGGTAAAAGGACCCCATATTTAGGTACAATAAATACTTTTCTGTTCCTGGAAGGCTCACAATAAAAAAAAAAGACTTAAAGTACACACCATCAGGTAATTGCGTATACTTTTATACCAGTCGATATTTTATGAGAGGCCACATTTGACTTTATACAATTAACTCCTACAACACTTTTGCCCCTTAGACTAATTTCCCTACAGTTCTTCGGAGAGTGTGGGGGAAGGGAGAGATAAGGACAAGTGGTAAACCCCTTATGGTTTACTATAATATGAAATTGTTATGAGCAATGTATCTCAATATATTCACTGAACAATCAGATTTTTATAGATGTAAGAAATAGAGTTTATTTACATTGAATGATAAGAATATGTTTTAAATTTATGCTGACCTAAGAAAGAGCATATTTCAATGAAGCCTGGTAGATGGCACTGTTGGACAGCGGATATATTATAAGGCAGACAAAAGAAGTTTGTAAAGCTAACATCGTTCCTTTGAGTACAAGCATTTCCAAGCTCTGTAACTTATTTATTACTCAGGTTTTAGAAAAGAAAACTACAAACAAAAAACTGGAGAAGGAAATTTGATTTTATGTTGAGTCAGGCACACCATCTGACAGTGCCAGGACAGAACTGTTCTCCCAGAGCACAGAACCCAGTGTAAAGTTCTGCCATGCATTGGCCTTCTTGCTTGCAGCTGTCTCCTCAGTCACTTGGTTTTGTTTTTTCTGCTCAGCCAAATGGATGTGAAATTAAGCTCTCCCATATTTGTCTTATTTTCTACACTGTTGTAATTGTATTTCTCTTCCATTTTTCCTTCAACGAAAAGAGACTGCTGAGATCCAGAACTTCAACATGCATGCTAAATGCCTTTTGGGCCTCGGCCCTGATCACGATGAAAAGGACTGTAAACATTATGCTTGAATGTCATGATCATCTTTATTAGTTAAGAGAACATTTAGATGCTGAGAAGTTGCTTCTAGAAAAATTATACAAAGAAAAAAAGACCTCTTCTGAACAGAGACCAACTACTTCTGTGCAGATCAGTCGAGCATCTTCCATGGAGAAGCCAACTACCTCTAGTCGCAGTTACTTTAACAGTTCAGTCATCCAAAGAGAAATGCAGCTGTTTCTAGATCACCTGCAGAAGCCTGAGCAGAGGCTGCTTGCATCAACTTCTGTCAAAAGACTGATGAAACATAAGAAGCCCAATATAGATACTCCTACAACTAAGAGGAGATGCTTAGATCCTGTGAGGCAACATCAGCACAATGTAACTACCTCTTCTCTCAATCTTCCCAACACACTGCAAAACAAATGTTCAGTTCAGACTGACCTACCACTGGGCAATCCTCTGTGCAAAGGCTCATGGCTGCTACACTAGTGTTGGTTACAGTGGTGGATAAGTGTTCTTTATCAACATCTTTCCAGCTTCCAGAGTATTCTCATTCATTCATTCAGAAAATGTTCACTGACTTCTTTAAAGGGTATTTCAAAATTCATCTGAAGATCTTTCCCCACTGCGACCTAAACAGTCATCTTACTCTTCTGGTCTTACTCCTGCACAGAGAGCAACCTACTTGAATCCTATTGTCTCTTTTCTGTCTACTTCAGAAGCAGATCTAATTGGCCTCCTACATCCTCGCCAGACTCATTTCCTTTCCACATGAGGACAAGGGATCTACAGGGATTCCATCTGACCCTTCTATTCCACCATCAAGGAATGAATGAGTCTCCATATGAGGATATTTCATATCAGTTTGTTATTAAAATGACTAAAGACATTCTTTATCCTCCTTCAATAGAAATGGAGACCAGATATATGTCTTTGGCCTTTTAAAGTATACAGAGGCCCCTAAGACACCAGCAGCTGTACCAGTTTGTGGCATGCTTAAAAGTCAACAGTTTCACATGAGGTTGAAATATACAGTCATGTCATCTCTAGAATTTAACAAAGTCCAGCTATCATGCTCTTCAGTAGTGGTGGAAGCAGCTAAGAGAAAAACCAAAAACTAAAGAGATTGTTCTAAGACTACCCTTGGAATGAATTCTTGATTGAAAGATCATCTGGGAAGAAAATGTTTCAGAAAGCTATGCTGTGTTTCAGAAAGCTATGCTGTTGGTAAGAATAACTTCTCACCAAATTTATCTGGTGCTATACATGCATACCATCTTTCACAAAGTACACATTTTCTCACC
Source organism: Microcaecilia unicolor (assembly GCF_901765095.1). Lineage (NCBI taxonomy): Eukaryota > Metazoa > Chordata > Amphibia > Gymnophiona > Siphonopidae > Microcaecilia > Microcaecilia unicolor. The sequence continues at coordinate 45,181,414 of NC_044040.1, read as the reverse complement.
TGATGCTTCTATGCAAGTTCAAGGACATTGAGGGCTAGATTCAGAAAATGGCACCCAAATTTGGGCACCGGGAAAAATCAGAACTCAACGCTATTCTATAAAGGGTACTCTGGGATGAGCGCCCTTCATAGAATAGCACATAGCACTGATTCCTAGGACTAAAATAAGTTGCCAGGATTTATGCTTGCTGAAACCAGGTGTAAATCCTGGCATGCATCCCTCCAATTCTGAAACACTGTGCATAACTTTTGAGAATGCCTATGACCCGCCCATGCCCCTCCCATGGCCATGCCCCCTTTTGGGTTGCATGTGAGAGAATTTAGGTGCAGTGCTTTATAGAATCGTGCATAGGCAGTTGCACACAAAAATCCTAATTGGTGCCAATTAACATCAATAATTGTTAGCACCCAATTATTGCCATTAATTGGCTTGTTGATCAATTAAGTTGCGTGCACATCTCAAGATTGCACCCAAATTTTGGCATGTGAATTTGGGTGACCTTTATAGAATCCGGCGATTTTCTATACTAACGGGGGTTATTTTCTGTAGTAACGGAGGCTGATCAAAGTGCTATTCACCTTTTCAGAGAGACTTATAACCCCAGATTCTGTATAGCGTGACTTAAGTTGTGTGTGCAAATCCAGTTGTTTTCTGGATTTGTGCACGCAACTTAATTACTTAACAAGCCAATCAGTGCTGATTGCCACTTAACAAGCAATTGACACTAATTGGCATTAATTCTAATTTGTGCACACAAGTATCTAAGCATATTCTGTAATGTGCTGCATGTAAATTCTGAGTCGCACAGTTGAAACAGACCGTGGCCATGGGAGGGTTGTGAGTGTTTCTAAAATCTATTCACATTGTTATGGAATATATCCTTTCTGCATCTAATTTAGCGGTTGGTATTTACACCAAGCTTTACTTGATGTAACTGGCTGTGACTAAACTTAGTTGCGTGGATGGGCGCTCGCCATATTCTATAAACTACACAGACCATTAGGCATATTCTATAAAATTTATGCATACTTTATAGAATACGTCTAGGTGTATTTTTTTCCACGCAGAATTTTCAGGCACCATAATGCCTTAAACATCTCTGCTAAAGTATCTGCTTCATTTTCTAGGTTTGTGGAAAGACATTCACTCCAAACTAACCAATGCTTCTTGCTCTGGAGACTTGGTCTTTGGAGAAAAAGTACAAGAAACTGTGGATATGATTAAAGACCATTGTTTGACCCTTCAGCATTTCTCTGCAATAAAACTTCCATATTGGTCACCTCTGCCAGGTGTACCTATTTCAACCAATATAGATCACAGGAGATTTTATTATCAAAAACAACCTCAGCAGGCTCAATAAACCTTTGGATATTTTTTTTGCTAGTATTCCTATACCGTAGGTCTTCTAGAGAAGACACTTGCTCTTCTGAAGTCTCTAAGATTCCTTAACAACTATCAGAAGTTCACACTTCATCCAGCCACTGTCATTTCTTTTTTAGGAGTGGAATTGAACACTATCCAATGCAAAGAATTTCTTCTGGAGGACAGAATTTGAATGTTTATGGCCAATGATTATTTCCAGTTTCAGATATAGGTTCTACCTCTACATACGTTGATTCTCCGATCCTATCACCATTCCGTGTGCCACTTAGAACACATTTTCAGCTTCGCCAGCTGTTTTTACCTCGCTGTACAATCACAGTTGGCGTTTTTTCACAGTGTCTAACTTTTAGTATATATAAGGCTCATTTTGTTATTTGATCTTCAGTTTTACAGCCCATATCTCTCACTTTTGTGTCACTCTCTATGATAAGTTTGTATCTTCACTTTCTTTACATTCTCTTGGCTCATTTTGTTATTTGATCTACAGCCTAAGTCTGTATATCACCTCCTCCACACAATTCACTTTCACTTGGCATTTTATAAATCCTCTTTCATACCCATTACTCATGTCCTTCACTGCCTTTGCATGTCACGAAATGTAAACATCACTTTTTTTCTTCCTTTTTTTTGTTTTTGTTTCTTCCCTTGTTTTATTTTTATCCTTTATTTACAATTCACGTCCCTCGCTTTTTTGTTTCACCTTCAGCATATACCTCATGGTCTATGTTTTCCTTTGTTTTCTAGCCATACTTCTCGCACCTTTTACATTAAAGTTTTGATACCACTAGCACATACCACGTACTCTACTATTTGAAGAGCTTTCATTGCCTTTCACGATATACTGTACCACTTTTTTTTTCAGACCACAATGGCTTGTAAAGATTTACTTCTGAAGACGTTTATCCATACGGATTCTTTTACACACATTTACTGAGGTTAGTCCCTTTACTACTCATCATACATGTATATACCCATGCCTATAAACTTATTCCTTCATATTTAATTGAACACTTTCCATAAGAACATTATTTACATTTTTGTAGTCCTGTTCATATAATGTTGCACATTAGCTTGTTCCTGTTTAAACCTTTTGCTAATACATTTTTAACTAGACATCTGATTCTGCAGTCTTTTTCCTTTGTTAGATTTCCTATTGTTTACATTTGTTATTTCTTTTATGAATGTATTATTAATAATTGTTTAACCTTGTAGCTCATTTTATCATCTTATTACCATTTTATTTACATTTATATATCTACTATTTAGATGTTTCTTTTGTTAATGCAGAGGTACTATGGCGTTTTTTTGCCATTTTTTTGACTCTGTCAACAAGTGCAGATGATGATTTTCTTTTCTTTTTCCTAGAATACACACGGACCACTGAACCCTGAGGCAGGTCCACGAAACGGCGGTCATCATTGGTTGTGGTCGAGGTGTAGGAAGAACCCGCACGATAAAACACCTGACTAAGTTAAGTGAAATTTGATGTGAATCTTGCTGTATCAAGTGAAGTAACTGAACTGATAACACCATTTAGATTTGCTACAGAGGTTTTCTGGCCAATGATGAAGAAGTCCAGCCCCTTAAGCTTGGTTTGTAAGCTGGGGGCTTCTCGAGGCCTTTCCTCTGTATAAATTCAGACATTTATATGCTCCATTTTTGAGATCTCCCTACTGTCTAGATTTTTACCTGTATTTGTGCAGACTCCTGAAGAAGGCACTTAACAGTGCTGAAACATGGTACCGTGCTGAGTCATCTTTTAATACATTTCATATTCATGTTGAACATCCTTGGTCTTTTTCTTGAAGAGCCTGATTCTGTTCCCACTCTTTCTCCTGTTTCTGTGACTTTCCGTGGGACATTGCTGTTCTTTCCATTTTCGTGGTTTGGTCAGTTATAGAATACGCCTGCTCCACCCCTAACTTAGGTGCTGGTATTAACAAACTCCCCCCCCCCGATATTTAATGGTATTTAACTGGCCAGAAAGGCTGCTGACCGGTTAAATAGCGCTTAACTGTCTATCCACCAATATTCCATGAGGGATAACTGTCTATCCCCTGCTGAGTATCCGTGGTTAGCGGCTGTTGGTTTTTAAAGTGAGTTTAGCGGCTATAGTTGGCCTTGTGAAATCATAGAATATGTTTGGATGGTTTCAAGATAACCGGCTAAGTACGTAACCGGTTATCTTAAAACCAGCCAAAAATAAACTGGATATTCAGTGCCGGTCATTGGAAATAGCCTGGCATTGAATATCCAGGCTCAGCACTGACTGCAAGACCATGGGAGTTAGACCATCTAAGAGTTAGACGGTCTTACTCCCATGGTCTGAAAATCAGCCTCGCCAAGTTTAACTTGGCGTAAATGGACGTGCCTAGAGTTAGGCACAGGCATAGCTGCTAGGTGTATTCTATAAACTACACTTAAATCTAGATAAATAGGACACTTAAATCTATAAACCACACTTGGAATAGCTGGGAGACTGGCGGCTATAAGGAACAAAGCTGCAGGCCTGGCATGATACTTGGCTTGGTCAACGTAAACCATGCGGAGGGGCTATGGCCCCGCACAGAGGTAGAAGGGGAAGGTTATGAAGACTATGGGGAGGAAAGTGGAGGTTTATAACATCAGTTCGTAATGGATGAGGGTGGGGACACGTCGGGAGGTCCCACTTGGGAGATGGGGTGATATGTATTGTGATAATTTAATAAAACGGTCAATCTATGAACTTGTGGGAGGGGGAGAGATTGGTGGGGTGGGGGAGTTGGGGGGGGGGGAGAAAACAAAAGTTAAACTTTCGATGATGAGCTTGTTGTTTTGTATTTAATAAGAGTTTGTGTTTCAATTCATGAACATATGAGCTCGTTGGATGTTTATTTGTTGATTTTCAATAAAATTGTTGAAACATAAAATCTATAAACCACACTTAAATCTAGATAAAATGTTGAATGTTTGGGCATAATGCTGAAGGTGGTAAAAAATAACGCTGACCTCTGCCGGCTGAATAGTTAAACCTATATAGCTATGTGACATATTTCATCCCAAAATCTTTGTTCTAGTCCTGTGTAATAGCTTTTGTCTCTCTGCTAGAGCAATTTTTGGGGTGTTTTTGTAGTATCCTGGTGTCCACTCATACTCATATGTTGAATGATTTTGCTACTGCTGCGCGTAATTTTTAATTCAGATTAGCTCTTATTAAACAGTTATGAACCAAAAACAGAATGAACATAATGTAACTGTTGTCTAGCCTGGAACATCGTGTATTGAATGATTTGTAGCTCTTAAAAATGATTTGCACAAAATGCCACTAATCAATTGTACTAGTCCTCACAAAAAGCTTTTCTTCTATTTGCTGTCCTTGAATGAAAAGAAATTCTCAAGGCCCCAGAAGGTATTAGGGGAATACCTTCTCCTGCTTTAGACTTAGCCTGGCCTCAGAATGACACCCTATAGTATATCTCCTATCAAACTGAGCTCTCTTTTTCATCAAGCACTGCCATTTCCTCCCCTCCCCTCCCCACAGACAGTTTGAACTTCGTGGGTGTGGCTTGGATCTCTTTCATGGAGAGAAAACTAACAACTTATAGCAGCAGCTTCAGAGAGCATTTTCCATCTCACAGATAAGCTGCAGAGAATACCTTCTCCTGCTTTAGACTTAGTCCCGCCCACCCTACCCCCTACCCACCCACCCCTAGAGTGACATGTCTTATATAACCTCCCTATCAACCCACTCATTACTTTTACCTCACCCATTTCTATTCTTCTATCACCTTCTCCCACTACTCCAACCAGAGTTACACCTAATCACACTGACCACCCTTCAACATCTTCAGTCCTTCTGTGACTGTTCTCTTGTGCTTGACTGCTTAAATATTTTAAATTTAAATGCTTTACTTTTTGTCTATTAGAGTGTAAGCTCTTTGAGCAGGGACTGTCTTTCTTCTGTGTTTGTACAGCGCTGCGTACACTTTGTAGCGCTCTAGAAATGTTAAATAGTAGTAGTAGTAGTAGTGAAACAAAACATAACAATACTGTTTCAAGCAGAAGTATGAAGGAATTGCCAATAATAGCTGGCTCACAAACATAAATAAAGGTGGAGGAAAAAGATCTCAGAAATAAATTCTGACTTCCCAAAAGGATGAGAAACAAACCATCACAGGTCAGAAAAAAATACTCTTGGATATATATTCACCCTGGGGGAAATTCTATATACGTCGCCTTAAAAATTGGCGCTTTAAAACCATGCAGTTAGCGTGATTCTATAAACTGTGCCTAAAGTGGCTTTGTGGCTGCTTTGAAGAACATAGTAACATAGTAGATGACAGCAGAAAAAGACCCGCATGGTCCATCCAGTCCGCCCAACAAGACAAACTCATATGTGCATACCCTACCCTGATCTGCACCTGCCCCTTTCAGGGCACAGACCGCACAAGTCTGCCCAGCAGTATTTCCCGCCTTCCAACAACCAGTCCCGCCCCCCATCTCCGGCTCCAGCAAAGACCGCACAAGTCTGCCCTCCACAATTATTCTATACTACTTAGTCACACGTGAACAAAAATTTTGAAGCTTCAAAGATTCTCCTCCTAATCAGTATTCATTTGGGCAGCTGTATTAAAGCAATAGCTCTCCTTACTTCAATTTATTAAGATGGTATAAGGTGGATGTCTACATATACTGTGGGGGCAATATTCAAAACAATTTAGCCTAGCTGCTAATGTTCAGCAATACTTAACAGTGATATTCAGCGGCATGTAGCCGGTTATCACTGAACACATAGCTGGCTACCTAGGGGAGTGGAGTCAGCACTTGGCCCTTAAGTTCTGATATGCAGCACTGAAGCAGCCAGGGGTAGCGCATAAATGGGACTACATAAATATCTGTATTTTTAGGTGGTAACTCATTCCACAGATGTGACTGTGTTAAGTACGTTTATATATTTGAGATCCTTAGAAATTCACAGGAGCTGTTCTGGTTTTGTATGAAGGATTTTTCCTAATACGGAAGCATTTTGGACACTGTGAATAGATGTCAAGAGTATTTTAGTGGAGTGTTTTTCTGACCTGTGATGGTTTGTTTTTCACTCCTTGTGTGGAACTGGAGTTTATTTCTGGGGCCTTTTTTCTCCATTTTTTAGTTAAGTTAATAAGGGGTCCTTTTACTAAGGTGCACTGAAAAATGGCCTGCGGTAGTGTAGATGCGTTTTGGGTGTGCGCAGAATTATTTTTCAGCGCACCTACAAAAAAAGCCTTTTTAACATTTTTGCCAAACATGGACGTGTGGCAAAATGAATATTGCCGCGCATCCATTTTGGGTCTGGGACCTTACCACCAGCCATTGACTTAGCGGTAAGGTCTCACAAGGTAACTGGGCGGTAATGACCTACACACGTCAAATGCCACTTGACACGCGTAGCTGACACACGCCAGAAATTAAAAAATATTTTTCAGATGTGCGTAGTGGCCACGCGCCAAAATTGAAATTACTGCAAGGAATACGTGGTAACCGGGTGGTAACTCCAATTTGGTGCACGTTGGGCACATGGAGGCATCTACGCGGCTTAGTAAAAGGGCCCCTTAGTCAGCGACTATTGGCAATTCCTTCATTCCTCTGCTTGAAACAGTATTGTTTTGGATTTTTTGATGATATTGCTGCCTATCTCCTACTTTTGGGTACTTGGTGAACACCATATAGGTGTAAAACAAAATAGTGAGGAGAAACCAAGGAGGATACCAAAAACTTTTATTAGGTTTCTAAAAACTGACCCGACACGGCCGTGTTTCGGCCCTAAGGCCTGCCTCAGGGGTCTTGATCAATCTCAGGTGTTGCAGTATAATATTATACACCAATGAGAATTTATGCACAATTTTAGGAAAATCAAAAACTTCTTTGGTCTCTTCTCCTTTGGATGTTTTTTGGTATCCTCCTTGGTTTCTCCTCACTATTTTGTTTTACATCTCAAGGCACCGTGAGGTTTTTTTACCTCCTTTTTCTTGAATACCATATAGGCATATCATTCACTTTCAACAACTTAAGCTAAAAGACAACATATTTTTTTAATCAGGATTATTCTTGATCCCTTTCCTCTATTTTTTGTTTCTTACAGCAATCTCTGATGCATCTTTCTCCCCAAATAGCATTTCCTATTTGTACCAGGGACCCTTGCTGCACTAAAGAAATAAAGACCTCATCAACTGGTGTATGTGCCACTCATTAACCAGCAGAAGCCACATTAGTAGCTGAGCAATGATCCCTCCTTCGCTCTATGCTGGCCAGACCTACTGGTTCTGACAGATGGGAGATTCAAACCTATATGCTTATATTTATTTCAAGTTTTATATACTGCCCACCTCAAATAATATCGGAGCAGTTTGCAATCATTCAGTAGCTATAGCAACAGGAAAACAAAGAAAGGATATATAAAAGGTAGATCAGAAAAACAGAGCTGGGAAAGGAAAAGGACTGATGAAAAAGGAGGTAAAATAGGAGTTCTACATTGCTTCCTTAAATGCCACCACCAGTGCTTTCCCAATGATAGACATACGCTAGGGAGAAACAAATATATGTGGAAAAAGAACCCTCAGTTCTCAGGTACTGAGGAATAGAGTTCTATGGTGCTAGGAAAGAGTGGACAGAGATATCCAACCTCACTGATGATGTAAGGGGAGGCGGAGCCTGAGCAATCTATCTTTCTGGAATCAAACAGTTCTGCCTAAAACATAAGGCATTAGCTGCGCTAACAGATAGACAGGTTGGCCAATGTGGAGAATTCTATGTGACAATTGTAACCAGTTATGCTCTTTTAGCAAAGGTTTCACATGTAAGAGAGATGAGTCGAATTGCGACATCTTGGATATGTTGTAAGTGTCTGAGCATGGATAATTTGAGCCCATTAAATATTCTCCATACCATTGTACAACTTGAGTCAGGGAAAATGCCTCACAAATCAGATTTATGTAGTTTGTAAAATATTTTAAAAGCATAAAATCACATAGAATGAAAACACCATATTTTAGGTGGTATTTTGAATTGATTCTAATTTGTCATTAGTTCCATAGTTTAGTTATAGCCAGATCATATTAAAACATTTCACAAGCCACTGGAAAGCTCTGAAATATTTGAAATGCTTAATTATGCAATATACCAAATCATGCACAATCATGTGTTAGAGAGTTAATCATATACAGTCACTGATAATCAGAAATAGAAGATTCACTGCTATTCGATGTATTCAGACACAACATGAGGTGCTCTGTCAGATAGGCAGACTGGTGACTGAGCTTGAAATCTCAATCAGAAGAAAGGTATGTGACATTCAATTTGCTATATAATCATGGAATCTTTATTCGTACAAAAATGTGACCAAATCACTTACAGTTCATCAGTTCCGTCAAAATAACTCATCTCTCAGTTCATCAGAGCAGAGGCTTTTAGAGAAGACCAAGCCAGACTTTTAAACCTCTGTTCTGATGAACTGCGAGATGAATTATGATGATGGAACCAATGCTATTTGGTCACTTTTTTTTGCATGCATGAAATAATCCAATGTCTGCAGAAAGCAGCGAAGGGGAAGTGCAGCACATCTTTCATGAGAACTTCATGTTCCTCAGTTTTCTTTTAAAAAGCAAGGCACATTTGAGGCTTATCTGCTCCTTTGTTAGACCTATGTAAAAAAGATGATGTTTGACTTAATATTACTTTCCCAGTCAACCCATTTAAGTGTATTTATACTAAAGAGTGTTAAACTATACTGTTAAGTCGCATTAACATGGGTAACTTTATGAACGTTTTCCACATGTTCCTTGTTCTATGTACATAAAAAGCATTTTATAAAATTACCCCAGGATTTTACACGTGCAAAAGTAGATATAATGCATGTATAATGCACATGTTCTGGGATGGAGTTTGAGTGGAGCGCAGGTGGAGTACACACAAGATAGTGTTGGTGTAAATATTTGTGTCTTCAGTCTAGCTGTAATTTCTGCTGGGTTACCCTAGTGTTTTATACAGACAATATAGGGCACGATTCTATATATGGCACCTGAAAATTCCGTATGGAAAATAAATATGCCTCTCCACACGACTGCACCTCGAATATTGTGTTCAATTCTGATCACCGCATCTCAAAAAAGATATAGTGGAATTAGAAAAGGTACAGAGGAGGGCAACGAAAATGATAAAGGGGATGGGATGACTTCCCTATGAGGAAAGGCTAAAGTGGCTAGGGCTCTTCAGCTTGGAGAAAAGACGGCTGAGGGGAGATATGATAGAGGTCTATAAAATAATGAGTGAAGTGGAATGGGTAGATGTGAATTGCTTGTTTACTCTTTCCAAAAATACTAGGACTAGGGGGCACACAATGAAGCTAGAAAGTAGTAAATTTAAAATGAATTGGAGAAAATATTTCTTCACTCAACGTTTAATTAAACTCTGGAATTCATTGCCAGATAATGTAGTAAAAGTGGTTAGCTTAGCGGGGTTTAAAAAAAGGTTTGGATGCCTTCCTAAAGGAAAAGTCCATAGACCATTATTAAAATGGACTTGGGGAAAATCCACTGCTTATTTCTAGAATAAGCAGCATAAAATGTATTGTTCTGTTTTGGAATCTTGCCAGGTACTTGTGACCTGGATTGGCTGCTGTTGGAAACAGAATGCTGGGCTTGATGGACCTTCGGTCTGGCCCAGTATGGCAATACTTATGTACTTATGTAAATGAAGTCATGGCCATTTACGCATGTTTTACTTGGTGTAAATCCCGATGCCTAAATTAGGTGCAAAGCGGGTGTATTCTATAACATGTGCCAAGAAATACATTTTATTTTTTAGTGCATGGGTAGCATGTGCACATGGCAAAATTTCCACAGGATGCCTCAGCGTACCCCACAGTACATCATTTTTTTTGCTATGATATGCACGAGTTAGTGCTTACCACAGCATTGTAAAAGGGCCCCTATCCCCGGGATTCTATACTGGATGCCTTAATTTCCATGTAGAAATCAAAGCATATTCTCAATGCGTGTAACTTTGGTTAACTAGCTAATCAGCACTGTTAATTGGATGTCAACAGTAATTATCAGCACTAATTGGCATTAAGATTTACGTACTCAACTCGCTGAGCGTATTCTGTAATGTGGTGTGCCTAAATTCTAAGTTGCATAGTTGAAAAGGGGGCATGACCATGGGTGGAGCATGGGCATTTCTAAAATATACCCGAAGAACAGGATAATCCTCTACACACCTCCAAGGACACTAAGGTCCTCCCAAGAGATATCCCTAACCACACCCTCTCCAAAAGACATTACAAGATGTGATACCCGGAAGCGAGCCTTCTCTGGAGTAGCCTCCACACTAGAATGCACTCCCTGAAATGCTCTGCTTAACACATGACTATCTCTACTTCAGGAAGCAGATGAAAGCTTGACTCTTCTACTAGGCCTTTAATGGAAGAAGTAACTAACTTCTTAGTCACATACACACACACACACACACACACACACACACACACACACACACACACACACACACAAACAAGGAGTAACATAGACTGCACATACTGCAGCGGGACATGTTTGTCCACTCCTACCCTAGCTGAGATAACATTTAATCATCTCTCTGACCTCATGTGCAACTTTCTTTAACTTAGAGGGGAATAATCGAATGGCGCCAGCGAAATTGATGGCCGGCCATCTTTGGGCCGGTGCCGTAAGTGGGCGGAGCCAAGCGTATTTTCAAAATACGCTTGGCGCTGGCCAAATCACTCGCCGGGTTTAGAATAGGATCGCTGGGTTTAGATGAGATGGCCGGGTCTGATTTTCAGCCATAATGGAAACCAGACCCGGCCATCTCAAACCCGGCGAAATGCAAGGCATTTGGCCGTGGGAGGAGCCAGCATTTGTAGTGCACTGGCCCCCCTGACATGCCAGGACACCAACTGGACACCCTAGGGGGCACTTAAAAAATCTTTAAAAATAAACAAAATTAGCTTCCAGGTGCATAGAGCCCCCCAAATCCCCCCAAAACCCACTGCCCACAAGTCTACACCATTACCATAGCCCTAAGGGTTGGAGGGGGCGCCTACATGTGGGTACAGTGGGTTTTGGAGGGCTCAACATTAACCAACAGAAGTGTAACAGGTGGGGGGGGGGGGAGGTGGACCTGGGTCCACCTGCCTGAAGTGCAGTGCACCCACTAAAAACTGCTCCAGGGACCTGCATACTGCTATCAGGGAGCTGGGGATGACATTTGAGGCTGGCATACAGGCTGGCAAAAAATGTTTTCGTTTTTTTTTGTATGTGTGGGAGGGGGTTGGTGACCACTTGGGGAGTAAGGGGAGGTGATTCCCGCTTCCCTCCGGTGGTCATCTGGTCAGTTGGAGCTCTTTTTTGGGACTTGGTCCTAAAAATACATGGACCAAGTCCGCCCGGCGAAATACTCCCGAGCCGACTTTTTTTTTTTCATAATAAGGTGAAGCCGACCATCTTGTAACCCCGCCCCGCTCCACCCCTTCCCACCTTCGCTACCCTACCAACATGCCCCCTTGAAGGTTGGCTGGTGCCACAATGAAAAAGCAATTGAGGCCAGCCCAAAATCGGCTTTTGATAATACTGATTTGGCCAGGATTGAGAGATCGCCTGCGATCTCCCGATTTGTGTCGGAAGATCGCTGGCGATCCCTTTTGAAAATAAGCCTGTTAGTCACCTTATTTTCTTTCTTACCAATCTATATATTCCATCTTTGCTTATACCCTATGCAGTCTATGAAAATGTTTTATTACATATTGTGTTGACATTGTAAGTATTATGTTATCTCTCTTTCTATACAATTACCAGATGGCGATAAGATATTCGTCTCACAGCATGTAAATATTAATCATTAATTATCAACCCAGGACCTCAATGCTACGAAGCTTGGCTATTCAATATAGAAAAATTCTTCCTGAAGCAGCAACAACAATTGCGAAACAAGATGTTCTTGTGGAAGAAAGAGCAGAAAAGGAGATTATGAAGCAAGACGTGAAACAAGATTGTAGGAGTAATGACTGAACAGCATCGAGAGAATGCACCAACTGGTTGGTTGGAAGGACTGGATAGTAGTGGGAGGAGAGAACACCTCAAGCCACAACAACAGCAAGGCTTATGAGCCAATAAAATAAGTGCATAGCTGGGAGTGGGGCAGAAGTATCTTCAATGAGAAAATATAAAATAAAACAGAAATAAAAAAGAAATAACATGATAAAGAATCGTCACAGAAGGTTTGATTTCAAAGTAGTAATTTGGAAGATATTCCTCTCAGAGTGTGGGTGTTTGTAATGGCGGGTTGACTAAACAACCATTGTTTTTTCTCCTTAAGGAGTTTTTTTTACAATGGTTGGTAATGCTCCCATCACAAGAAAATAAAAAGAATAAGGACCGATGATAGGAACATTGCTCCAATGATAAAGTGGTGGCGCTCTTAAAAACTAAGAAGGAAAGAGCAAGTATTCTATATTGAATAGCCAAGCTTGGTAGTGTTGAGGTCCTGGGTTGATAATTAATGACTGGGAATCGCTCCTTGCCTGACTACATCACTTTCCACTTATAGGAGAGTGGGGGAGCGTGCTTCTCTTTGCATTATTTTTTTAATGTATCATGATTGCAAGTAATGCAGTTATGATCTTACTGTACCAGCATGGAAAAGAATCAGACCATAAAGATACTCTGTTGACTCTACAAAGTCTCTGCACCCCCCTCCCCCAACTCCCACCCTCTGTATAATAAGATATTCCAGACGGCAAGGCCTTGTTTTACACTTTACCAACTGTCTAGGTCTGGGGAAGGCTGTTTGTGTGTGTGTGTGGTTTTTTTCATTGTGTCAAAAATGCCTTGGGCATTTATTAAGTGACAAAAAGCTTATGTACTATAAAAGGCTCTGAAAACTAAAGTTTAAATCACTGGTTCTCCACTTCAGAGAAGGACTTCATGTCCTTGGTTTAGATCTCAACAATTAAGTGCTTAATAGTTACAATTTCCTAGTGGCATGGTGACATTTATCCATTGTAGCTGCTAGCATTATCTTCAGGCATTTGAAATATGACTTTTTGTTTTATCAGGTGTAAAGCAGAGCACAGGAAACCATAGGAAGCTATTGATACCTCTTTTCCCTATAGGGTTAGCATTTTGCACTGGCAAGAAATAATTTGCGGCAGTAAAAGAAAACTGCTAAAAAGTGAAATATAAAATGTTGTTTTTCAAAGTAGGTGAAGCCTTTTAAAGGTCAGGCAAACAAGTTTGCCTCTGGTTCTTAACAATGTTAGATTTCTAGTGATAATTGGGAACCCTACCAGTGTAATTTTTTGCATACATACCATTAAGGAAATATTAGCACTTTAACTAAATAATCCATTTTCCCTGCTCTGCACGCTGAAAATGCTTCCCGTCCCTTCTCGTGCATAGTATAATGAGGGCAAACAATATGCAATCACTAATATGTTGCTATTTATAGCCACTACAAAATTTCACCCAATTCCACCATAAAATTTTGTTGGCCCTTTTGATATTTTGCAATATATGACTTGGGCCAACCCCGGACTAATAAATAAACCGTAGGGGGTAATTTTCTAAAGGATATTATTGTACATAAAGGTCTTTCTACGTGTGCAAAAGAGGTTTTATAAAATTATCCCAGGGATTATGCACACAATAGTAATTCAGTAATGCAACCTGTATATAGAGGGTGTGGCAAAAAAAATAAGTAACCCCTTAGAATTTTTTGACATCTTCTCAGCAACCGTTTTGAATTTCAATGAGAAATTATAGGTATTTATTTAGTCATCATACTTACATATTTCTATTAAACAACATTTAATTGTCTTGTTATGTTGATGTTACTGACATTTTAGCATTACTAGCTAGTGATTTTTACACAATAAAAATGATCGAGCTAAAACACAATAAAATTGCATCATTCAAACGATACAATTAACAATCTGTCAGAATTTCGTAGTCAACGTGAATGCTCAAAGTGTTCACCCCCCAGCTTTAATTCCGGCCTTCAGTTGCTTTGGGAAGTTCTTAACAGCCTTGTTGCTTGGTCCCTGTGGTAGGCTGTCCCAGATCATCAGAAGCGCTTCCTTGAGTTTGATGATTGTTTGCGGCTTTGGGTGGAGTTTATAGTATGCCTCCAACATTGCTCCCCAGACAAAAGTCTACATCACTTTGACATTATTAATAGTAAGCTGGTACCCTCTTTTATTTTCAAATAATGGTAGTTTTATAGTGCAAACATTTTTGAACGTGCAAAAATTGCTGGGTAGTCATGCTATAAAGTCTGTAACTTTGCCATTTTAAAGATAATCTCATTCCATTCAACACATAAACGTAGATGTTGAAATTCCAAGCGGTTGCTGAGAAAACAGCAAAAACCTCTAGGGGGTTACTTTTTTTTACCTTACCTACCTTATAGGTGTGTTCTGAGGTGGAGTTTAGCTAGAATGTGGGTGGAGTTATGATTTCCATGTGAATTTTATCAAATATGCACATATACAATACTTTGCAAGTATAAATGTCTGCAGCTTTAATCTAGCTACGATTTTTGCTGGCTTACCCCTAGTAGTAGCCTAATGGATAGTGCAGTGCCCTGAAAACCTAGGAAACTGGGTTCAATTCCCAGTGCAGCTCCTTGCAATCCTGAGTAAGTCACTCAACCCTCCATTGCCCCAGGTACAAAATAAGTATCCCTACATAATATGTAAACCACTTTGATAGTAATCACAGAAATCTCCCTTCTCTATTTTGTAAAGGCCTATCAGGCCCATTTTAGATAGTCTGTGTAGCTTGTAGACATATACAAGCTGTCTCATAGACCTGACTGCATGTGTGCATACATGTACATCCTAGATACCTCTATGTAACCATCCCCTCATGGTGAGGGCTGCTGTATGTATCAACTCATACGCTTCTAGAGCACTTAGCTACGAGGTCCCTGCCATACCACATCAGTTGATTAGTGAATAAATAGATAAATAACTGCAGATGGCAAATGATTGAATGGACATAAAAATTAAAAAAAAACGTAACCCTCTTGTTTACTAAGCTGCGCTAGCAGCTGCCGTACGCTAATGCAGACACAGCCCAAAGAGGTTGTGTACTTACATATATTCCAAATGCTCACACACACACATTTATATCCATGCACTCCCCCTCCAAAGAATCACAGATACATATACTTCACTTACTCATTCTCAAACACATATATCCGCTCACTGGACAAATCTCGCTTGTCGTCCCCCTTCTCCTCCACTGATAACTCCAGGCTTCGTTCCTTTTCCCTCGCGTCTCCTTATGCATGGAATAAACTTCCTGAGCCTGTACGTCTAGCTCCATCTCTACCTGTTTTCAAATCTATGCTGAAAACCCACCTTTTCACCACTGCTTTTGGCTCCTAGCTACTACTCAATTGCCTCCCCTTGTTCCTTCTCACCCAGTACTCCCTCGCCCTTAATTGTCTTGTCTGTCTGTATTATTTTTAGATTGGAAGCTCTGCTGAGCAGGGACTGTCTCTGTATGTCAGGTGTTCAGCGCTGCATGCGTCTGGTAGCGCTATACAAATGTTAATAATAATAATAATAATATATACTCTCCATGCAGTCACACATATTTTAGCTACTCAGTCACCCATCCATACCCCCCACGTGCATTTGGCAACATAGACATCATCTACCCATTGTAAGACAAACCTATAGCTGGCACCTTCTTCACCCATGCACATACCATCCACCCTCACCTCCACCCACACAACACGTGCACTACTTGCTGTGTACGGCTAAGGATTCTTCCTGCACATTCCACCAATCTGACAAACACTTAATGATGCTCACTGGCCCTCTGGCCCATACTATTGTGCCAATTACTATGTCTACGAGCTGCACAGACTTTCTCCTTCCATCAGACAGCTGGTGAAAATTGGCATTTATGCAATGCTTAGAATATGCACTTTCCAACTTGTTTAATATTTGCTGTAATTACCAGTCCCCTAATACCAATTTTAAAAAATAGTAATTCTAAGGTTGTCATCTCATGATCTTTGAGAGGAATAACCTCACAAACAGAACCACTGAATCTGGCATTACAATCTACTTATGGTTTTTTTTAAACAAAATTCAGCATGATCCATTAGAATTAGCATATGCAAATTTATCTCGTGCATACAATTAGTACAAAAAATGACAGCAAAGTTCGTTCATGGGAAACGCAGATTTGTTGGTGCTCCTCCCCTTCTGACTAATGAACACTGGTAGCCTATCACATGTGACAGAATTAACGTCGGAGCACTGACCACCTCCTATTTAGGAGCATTATTCTATATATCATGCCTAAAAAACTGGCGCTGAAAAAATATGCCTAGGCGTAGTCTATAAATTACATCTAAATTTAGATGTACTTTTTTAGAATATGCCTAAATTTCCATGCAGTTTATAGAACATGCTGAGCACCCATCCACGCAACTGAACTTAGTTGCGGGCAGGGGCATAGCTAGACCTCGGCGGGAGGGAGGGACAGAGCCCGAGGTGGAGGGCACTATTTAGCCACCTCCCTCCACCACTTTGGACCCCCCCTGCAACTGCAACCCCCACGCCGCCGCCACTGCAACCCCCCCACCACAGCTGCTGCCCGCCCCCTGCCGCGCTGCTGCATCAGGTACTTTGTTTGCAGGCGGGGGTCCCCAATCCCCGCCAGCCGAAGAGTCTTCTTCAGCGCTGGTCGACTCTGGTGCCTTCATTTTGTGATCATCTGTTTCTGACGCCTTACGTCCTGCATGGGGCTACATGCACGGTGCAGAACATAAGGCATCAAAAACAGATGATCACAAAATGAAGGCGCTGGAGTCGACCAGTGATGAAGAAGACTCTTCGGCTGGCGGGGATAGGGGACCCCCACCAGCAAACAAGATACCTGATGATGCAGTGCGGGGTGGGGTGGGGGGGGGTCAAATGTAGAGGGGGCCAAGGCGTAATCCGTGGGGGCCCATGCCCCCATGGCCCCACATAGCTAAGCCCCTGGTTGTGGGCAGTTATGCCAAGTAAATTTTGGTGTAAATACTGATGCCTAAATTAGGCATGGACCGGGTGTATTCTATAACAATGTGCATAGATTTTAGAAATGTCCAAACCCTGCCCATTTCACCCCATGACCACGCCCCTTTTCAATTATGTGACTTGGAATTTACACACATCATGTTACAGACGGTTGTGCGCATAATTTCTAACTAAAGCCAATTAGTGACCGGATTTGCGCACGCAACTTAAGTCACGCTATATAGAATCTGGAGGCAAAATGTGTGTTACAGCTTAACATGGTTTACTAAAAGGGCCTGAAGTTTCCTATAGGGGAAGATATTGGAAAATAATTAGGTCTAAGTACACGGTAAGCAAACTTGGGGATTCTTTTTTACAAAGCGACAGTAAGCCCAATACGGGCTTACTGCTCGCTAAAATGGAAGTACAGCCTGACTACCGCAGCAGCCCAGCAGCAGTTCCCACCCCCAGCATGCGCCATTTTGGTGTTACAAAAATATTTTAATTTTTGTAGTGCTGATGTGTACCCAGTGGTCATCGAGCAGTGTCGCTTGCTGCCCGGTGGTAATCACGCAGTGTCGCTCGCTGCCCAGTTACCATCGGGTTAGCATGGGAGCCCTTACCGTCACCTCAATGGGTGGTGGAAAGTGTTTCTCCCCAAAATAGCCGCACGGCAAGTGCTTCACTTGCAGCATGGCCATTTCTTTAAAAAAGAAAGACCTCCCTTTTACCTGCTGTGCTAAAAGGGGGCCTCGACGCCTGCCAAAAACTTGCGCTGACGCCAGCGCAAGCCTCTTTTTGATGCAGCTTTGTAAAAGGACCCTTTGAACTTTGTTTTGATATTTCCTTTTCTTCATTTTTTCTTTAAATGTCCCTCTCAGTCCTCACTGATGTGGTTTTTGTGGATTTCCTAGTTTTGGTCTTTTGATGTATATTTCAAAACTTTTCAATTAAAAATTAAATATTGAAAAAAATAATAAAAAGGTTACATACTAAAGAAAGAAAATAAATCTGCTTAAAAATTACAACACTTGAGTTGCCCGATCAGTCTGCAGGCAGTCTTATCCTAGTGCATCTGAAGCTGTGATATGGAGACAGTCCCTGCAAAGCATTTCCTCCTGCTACTATTATTATAACTTATCATTTCTAAAGCACTGCTAGACATACACAGTGCTTGTAAGCATTTATAAATTGCAGATTTTGTTATTAAATGGCGGAACAAATAATGACTGATGGAATGCATTATGAAGTTGAGCTGCAGACCGTTTTTCCACTTGAAATGTCAATCATTTGAGTTGATTTTATTTATTACAAAAGTATACATTCAAAGAACAGAAGATGTGATTTGTCATAATGACAAGTTGTCTGAAACTACATTATAATATCACATTCATACATAAAAGGAATCTTTGAAAAGGCTCTTCCCTCATCCAGTTTGTTGATTCATTACATAAGACCAATACCTTGTAATGTTATGTAGCAATTCTTAATAGTTTTTCCCTGGAGAATTCTTCATTTCTGTGTGAACAGATGCAAGTTTTGAAAAGTGAACACATTTCTTGAAAAGAGGGGTCTTTACATATTGGTGAAGAATATGGATAAGTTTAAAATGTTGGCTACAACATATAAAGGGGCCCTTTTACTAAGCTGTGATAAAAGGAGCCCTTCACTAGCGGTGGTGGCCGTTTTTGCCATGTACGCCAGGTCCCCTTTTACTGCAACGGGTGAAAAGGCCAAAAAAGGAAATAACCGTGTGGTAAGTTTGCACTTGCCATGCGACCATTTTGGGGGGGAGCACTTATCGCTACCCATTGATGTGACGGTAAGGGCTCCCGTGCTAACCCAGTGGTAACTAGGTAACCCGATTACCTCTGGATAACCCCTGCACTAGAAAATCTGTAGCACTGGAAATGGTGCACATTGGGGGTGTCGGCACTCGCATTGGGCCAGCGGTAAGTCCGGGTTTCCGTACGGCAACCCTTTAGTAAAAGGGCCCCAAAGTTTGATCATTCAACACCTCTGTTGAAAAAGCTTCATTGGCTCTCAGTTTGTGCCAGATTAATTGACTGAGTTTAACCTACATGAGGTAGTTACTTACTGAATTGTCAAATACTTAATTCTCCCTCTTTCATGGGCATCCGATATAAGAAGGAATTGGAATCATCTTTTGTTTTTCAAGCTGTACAGCTTTGGAATAATTTGCCTACTTCTCTGAAACTCAGTTTGTTTTCCTTGCACTCTGATGATTGATCTCCTCCATTATTGCTGGGCACAGGGGCAACTGACGTGGGTACTGTGCAAGATCTGGTGCCAACTAGTGACATGACCATGTAGGAATCATTGTCAGATCAGGGCGCACTGGTTGAGACTCCAACTTCTAGTGGGTGCTGTTCAGTGCTGAACTGTAGCACCATAGTATACCAGAGACACCTGGAAGCATGACTAAAATTGGGGTACGGCCTCAATACCTTCTCCAGTAGGGTTTGTCCTGCAGCCAAAACTGGAGATTCCAACTAATGTTTCCCTGGGAGAGATATGGGCAATTGTATCTCATATATAGACCTCTTTGGTGGCTTCTGTCTCTCACGTTTCTCAGTTTTCTTCTGCCACTCTACTAAATTGACTGTGCATGAAGCAGCTTTAAAGAATCAGTGCAAGCAGTAGCAGATTAGGAGTTCTATTATAGAAAGTGTTCATGGAATGAGTTTAACCCTGATTAAAGATAGCTACCACTTACAGAATAGAGTTAGAACTTTGGAAGAACATCTGAGGAAACAAAATTTGAAGTTTATTGATTTTTAAAATGTATTCTGGTAACACTGAAGGATAGGTTGAAGAAATATTTCAAAGAGGTACTTAAAACCCAGAGGAGGCCTTCCCTCTAATTTTATATGCTTATTATTTGCTGCGAGGTGGAAAGCAATCTGTTGGTTCTTGAGCAGTAGTGTAGCTAGACATACTATCCAGGGTGGGCCTGAGCCCAAACTGAGTGGGCATACAATCCGCCCCCCCCATGTGTGCTTTCTACCCCTACCCTGCACCACCGACCCCAAAGAATAAAATAAATACCTGAGCTGGTGGGGGATCCCCAAGCTCCGTCAGCTGAAGATGTCCTTCGGCAGTCAAAACAAGTGATTTTTCCTACCTGCTACAGCTGGCGGCACTTTCCACCCATTGCCACCGTGCTGGCCTCTTTCCTCCTGCACATGGTCGGTTTTCAGGCATGTGCAAAAAACAAGCATATGTACAAGGTAGGGAGGGAGGTTTGATGCTGCAGCAACGGGTGGAAATCTCCGCCAACCGTAGCAGGTAGGAAACTCACTTGTTTTGGCTGCCGAAGTGCACATAGGCGCATAACTATCAATTTGATGGCATCTTTGATGAGCTTAAGTAGCTCCTACCTCTATGCACCACTTTATAAAATTGTTCCCATGAAGTATATTTGGTAGATCACTGGCTGCACAGTATCTACTACTCATTTTCAACACAGAGATTAAAAAAAAAACCCTTAATTCATCAGGGTCTAAATCCTATAGTACTGTCCACATTCCAGTCAATATTCAGCATGAGTTAAACATCTGGGAACGACCACCGACTGGTTAACTTGTGTCTCGGAAGATAACCAGTCATTTTTAGCAGCATTTAACCGGTTATTGCTCCTGAAAATGCATGGTTAGAGCTGAAAATAAAGCCGGCGATGTTGGGGATATTAACCAATTATCAGCACTGATTGGCTCGTTATTCAATTAAGTTACACTTGTAAATTGGGCACACGTCCAATTTAACACGCCTAACTCTAGGCACTATATATAGAATTTGGGCATTTTTACTTGTATCTTATAAAGTATAGCTGAGCATACAGGTAGAACCAGATTCAGTAAATGCAGGGCTTTTTTTGAGGGGGTGCTACTGAGTAACGGCACCTTTTCCATTGTCTGCTAAAATTGACCCATGGTCCTCAAGTTTTAATGAAGGGAAGGGAAATGGGACTTGATATACCGCCTTTCTGAGGTTTTTGCAACTACATTCAAAGCGGTTTACATATATTCAGGTGCTTATTTTGTACCAGGGCCAATGGAGGGTTAAGTGACTTGCCCAGAGTCACAAGGAGCTACAGTGGAACTTGAACTCAGTTCCCCAGGATCAAAGTCCACTGCACTAACCACTAGGCTACTCCTCCACTCAATGAAAGAGCTCAGGCTCTACATACAAATTCTGCCTTGTCGTAGATTCTGTGACTGGTTGCAGGGGGCCTGGCTATTGTGGGGTGGGTCCCTCAGTGATCACCCCATCCCTGAAGGATGGCCTGGCATTTGAGTACCGGCACCTTTTTTGCTAGAAAAAACACACTGAGTAAGTGGTACCCAAATCTGGGCATTGGAAAAAACCGTCATGGAGTGCTATTCTATAAAGGGTGCTCGGAGTTGGGCGCTCTTTATAGAATAGCAATTAGATCTCATTCCCATGCCCAAATTTGGGAGCTGGTATTTACACCAGCAGAAACCTGGTGTAAAACTCTTTGGGTGTGGGAATGGTGCTGTTCTTTAACTCCATGTGCAATTTTTTGGAATGCCTCTTCCCTGCCCCTAGCCACACCCCCTTTTGAGTTGCACGCTAGGGGATTTAGGTGCATGGGGTTATATGGAGGTGGGTCTTCTCTGATCAATATGACTCCTGAGGCAGGCCTGTGGCTGAAACACAGATCTGTGTCGAGTCTGTAATAAAGTTTCCCAGTTTGACCCAGCTGTCCCACTCTCTTGAGTTATTGGTCCACTTCCCACTTTTTCTTTCTGTTATAAAATAGTGTGCAGGAGATGCGTGCACAAATATAATTAATGGAATTGAGTTTACATGGTTATAGCACTCAAAATAAAGATTTGCTTTGAAGACTAATGATTGATAGTGCTGGGCAGATACATTTATTTATTTGTTTGTTGCATTTGTACCTCACATTTTCCCACCTATTTGCAGGCTCAATGCGGCTTACATAGTACCGTCAAAGGCATTTGCCCAGTCGGTTGATAACAAGTACAAGGTTGAAGAATGATCGTATGAGGTATATGTGAAGGGTCGGGAGGGATGAAGATTGCGTGTTGTCCAGTACAGTCAAAGTCATGCTGTGTTGCTGGGTGAAGAGGTTTATGTGGGGTCGTTGGGGTAGGCCTTTTTGAAGAGGTTGGTTTTTAGTGATTTCCTGAAGGTCAGGTGGTCGTGGATTGTTTTCAGGGCTTTTGGGAGGCCATTCCATAGTTGTGCACTTATGTAGGAGAAGCCAGATGCGTAAGTTGTTTTGTATTTCAGGCCTTTGCAGTTTGGGTAGTGTAGGTTTAAGTAGGATCTTGACAGTCTGACTTTGTTTCTTCTTGGTAGATCAATAAGGTCTACCATGTATCCTGGGACAACACCGTATATGATTTTGTGGACTAAGGTGCAGATTTTGAAGATGATCTGTTCTTTGATTGGGAGCCAATGCAACTTTTCACAAAGAGGTTTGGCGTTTTCGAAGTGTGTTTTGCTGAATATCAGCCTGGCTGCTGTATTTTGGGCGGTCTGGAGATTTTTTGAGTTGTTCTTTGCAACCTGCGTAGATTCCGTTGCAGTAATCTGCATGGCTTAGGACCATTGATTTCAGCTACTTATTGGCTGTAACATTGCCCATTTAGTCTGATGGTTCCTAATATACAGCCCATTTACTAAGCTATGTTAAGCACTAACACATGCGTAATGTGGGAAAAATGACATTGCAAGATGTGTTAAAGGGTCTGCTTTAGTTTTGTCATTTGTACGTGCCAAGGGGTCCTTTTACTAAGGTGTGCTAAGAGATTTAGCATGCACTATCGATTAGCAAGCAATAAATGATAAGATGCCCATAAGAATATAATGGACGTCATTATTTAGCGTACACTAACTATTAGTGCGCGCTAAATCCATTAGCACACTTTTGTAAAAGGACATCTTGGGGCATGGCATTTATTTTTAAAAATTTGGGGGGAGGGTGAGTGTCAGGGGTGGAGAACAGATGTAGAAGCACTATTCAGCTAGCATTCTGACATTACTGGCACTCTAACTGGTTACAACGTCCATAACATCGGAGCCCTTAGTGCCTCTGTTACCAAAAATAGGAAACAAGCCCCTGTGGAAAGTGCACAATATATAGGAAAGAGTAGGGGATGACACAATGACTCCAGCAAGCAGGTAGATAAGAACTTAGGCTTTTTATTCTTCAAGCACGAACAGGGGACAGGCAGTTTTATCCACCGAAACACGGTCCTGTGCGGGTGCCCTATTGCTTCTTGCGGAATAAAAGCCTGAGTTCTTATCTACCCCCCTGCTGGAGTCATTGTGTCATCCCCTACTCCTCCCTGTATATCATTTTTTAAATGGCCACAAGACCAGAAATTCAGCAAATAGGAAAATGCTTTTTTTTTTTTTTACAGCATACTAGAAGTGGGCTTAGCATATGGGAAAGCCCATTTCCTTAGTGCATCATAATAAGAGGGTCTCATAGTTTTTGAAGGGTTTCTTTTGGATTGCCAAATCATTTCTGGCAAAGTGTATTTACAAACCGTAGTATAATAAAACTGTCAAAAACCAACCTTCACCATGTTAGCTAGTGGCCATCTTCAGCAGCGTTTCTCTATCCAATGCTCGAGGACTGCCCTATCAGTCTGGTTTTTAGGATATCCACAGTGAGTATACATGAGATACACTACACCTGAGTGCACTGTTTTTGAGAACACTTCCAATAAACAGGTAGGATAGAAAATGTAAAGTTGCTAAAATGAATACAACACTTATCTGAAACTTAAAGCACAAAGACTACGATCTCTCTACAATTTAATACAGAGAGCCACGTACAATGGCTGAAAATTAGAGAAGCTGTGAAGACATTCTATTACCTATCTGCAAATTGAACTGCACAAAGAACCCCTAGAGATTATAGAAGATCAAGAAAAAAACGTAGACGGTGTGGTAGCAGTGCTTTTGAAGGCATGATCCATAAGATTTGCTGATTTGCCTGGTTTCCTTGCAAGAAGAACACCCGCTGGTTTCTAGAAATCATTATATTAGCATTGCGGAAAGAGATAAACCTTGCCATCTGCACATAATCTTTTTGCTTTATGATGCATAGATCCGTCACTTGAACACTACTTTAAAGAATGCATCTACTGGCACCCTTTTTATTTTAAAAGATGACAGATGAGAAAGACAACACTGCTTTTTTTTCATTTTGTGGTTTTCTTTGGGTGACACTTAGCACTCATGAAAAGAACAGAGCAATAGCATTAGGAAACAAAATTTATGTTCTCAAAAGAACAGATGTGAAACTGGCAATAGCTTTGCAAGCTTCCCCATATTGCACGGCCAGGGTACTTTAACTTTGCTTTGTCAGGAGACCATGTTCTATAAGTGAAAAATTAAAGGGCCTTTTTACTAAGCTGCATTAGGCGCTAACGCACACATAATGCTGCTTAAAATGGTGTACTGCAGGATGTTGCTCAGGCGTCCTGCAATAAGTCGACAATACAAACAGAACAGGAACCCTCGCAGTCTCAAAGACAAGCCAAACACAGCGAAGGTGACAGAAAGGTAGAAGCTACACAAAGCTAAAAAATATGCAAAATGTTTATTAAAGCATCCAATGACTTGACACGAGTCATGTTTCGGCTGCAATGGCCTGCATCAGGAGTCTTCCGTCGGATGTTTTTGAACTCGCTAGCTTTGCAAATATAACAATGGATTATAAATACACTTTTGTACACTGAGAGATCTTTTGCAACCAAGAACTAACGTGGTCGTTCGAAATTACGAAAGATCTCTCAGTGTACAAGGTGTTTGTCATGTCCTGCAATAAGTGCCAATTTAGCAAATGCTAATCCAATGCTCACAAATGTTTCTATTTTTTTGAGAGGGGATGTGTCAGGGGGTGTTGCTGTGTGCTAATTGGTTAGCACAGGATTACCGTGTGAGCCCTTACTGCCTACAAAATGGTTTCATAAAGTCATTTTCATTAATGCATGCCAATAGATGCACATATCAGACTAAATTCAGTAAATGGCATTCAAATTTGGTCGCTAGAAACATAAGAACATAAAGAACATAAACGCTGCCATACTGGGACAGACCGAAGGTCCATCAAGCCCAGTACCCTGTTTCCAACAGTGGCCAATCCAGGTTACAAATAACTGGCAAGATCCCAGAATAGTAAAACAGATTTTATGCTGCTTATCCTAGAAAGAAGCAGTGGATTTTCTCAAATCCACCTTAATAATGGCTTATGTACTTTTCTTAAATAATCCAAACCTTTTTTAAACCCTGCTAAGCTAATTGCTTTTACCATATTCTCTGGCAACGAATTCCGGAGTTTAATTACACGTTGAGTGAAGAAATATATTCTCCTGTTTGTTTTAAATGCATTACTTAGTAGCTTCATTTCGTGCCCCCTAGTCTTAGTATTTTTGGAAAGAGTAAACAAGTAATTCACATCAACCCATTCCACATATAGGCGGACTCTGGGTGGAATGTAGCCAGGACTCACACTTAAGATGC
Source organism: Microcaecilia unicolor (assembly GCF_901765095.1). Classification (NCBI taxonomy): domain Eukaryota; kingdom Metazoa; phylum Chordata; class Amphibia; order Gymnophiona; family Siphonopidae; genus Microcaecilia; species Microcaecilia unicolor. The sequence goes on along the minus strand of NC_044040.1, from coordinate 45,155,436 downwards.
ATAACTTCTAGAAATACTATAAGTTGTACACATATCTCCAGCATTTAGGTGCAAACATCTACGCCACTCTCTGGCTGCACATACACATGTACAGTATGTATCTGGTTACACTACTGTTCTATAAAGGAAAACAGGTGCCCAATTTCCTTCGTAGAACAAGTGCCAGATAGGTGCAATTTTAGAATTACCCCTAAGAGGGCAATTCTATAACCTTCTGTTAAGTGCCCACATTGTACTAAATTCAATAAATGAATGGCGCCTAAAAATCAGCGTAGAAAAAAAAACAAAGCTTAGCCCTATTCTATAAATGGTGCTCAAAGTTAGGTACCATTTATAGAATAGCGCTTAGTGTGGGAACAGTGACTACATTTAGATGTGACCATTAAAACCAATGAAACCCTGGTGTAAATTCCCATGCCTAAATTAGGCTTGGATCCCCTTTATTCTATAACCTCACATAACCTCTACCACCCAGAAACAGTACCAGCCTATCCCGTACTTACTTAAATTTGCATTATCCAGACTGCAGTGGTCTTAGATACAAATCAACTTATGCATCCAGCTTTTTTGTACATAAGTACACAACAGTGGAACGCTCTGCCCAAAATCTTGAGATCTATTCATAACCATCTCAACTTCAGGAAATTACTGAAAACCAACTTGTTTAAGAAGGCCTATCCCCCCCTGACCCAAATTAACTTTCTACTTCCTGCGACACAGAAAAACTATGGACCGCATTGGACTTTTATCACCACCCCCTCTTTATTTCTTTGTTGCTCTATACTTATGTTTCTTTCAAGTTGATTACTATATTGTGTATTTGTATTTTATTGAACCGGGGCCTGCCTCTCTGGAATTGTATAAGCCACATTGAGCCTGCATCTAAGTGGGAAAATGTGTGATATAAATGCGTTAAATAAATAAATAACAGCACGCATAAATTGTAGGAACCCATGACGTTCCCATGGCCAAGCCCCTTTTTTTGGATCCAGCTGTGGAAACTTAGGTGCGTAAATTTTAATTAAATATCTGCAATGGAGCACAATTCTATAAACTGTGCTCCGAGTTGCGCACCATTTATAGAATAGCAGCTAGAGTCGATTTCCATATCAAACTTTAGGCGTGAGGATTTACATCAACTGAAACCTGATTCAATTCCTGGCATGTAAGTTAAGTGCAGATTCCTGGTATTTAGTTATACTGCGTGAATCTTTAGTGAATGCTCCTGACCCACCCATGCTCCTCCCATGGCCACGCCCCTTCTTGAGCTGTGTGCTATAAGATTTATAACGCACATCTTTAAAGAATAGTGTGTAGCAAGATGTGCACACAAATCCAAATTGTTGCTAATTAATGCCAATAATTGATTGTTAGTACCCAATTATTGGCACTAATTGGCTCGTTAGCCAATTTTAGTTTGCATTTTATTCAATCTAAATGTAAAAGAAAAAATTTACTTTCTTAAACAAGTCAGACTGTTTTAAAATTCCATAGGCTTTATGCACAGTGAGAGGACTTTTCTCCCCACAAATTGTTGCAGTCCTGCAGCTTAAATGCAGAAAAATGCTCCATGAAACTAGCAAAGCTGCCCTTTAAATCTCCCAGATTAACTCTCCTGTCATTACTCTTTTACTCAGCAGGTTGGCTTTAAGTCTAATATCTCAGCTGAAGGAAAGGAAAAATGTCTCTTTACCAGGGCCGCCGAGAGACACAGCTGGGCCCGGGGCTGGACCGCCCCCCCCCCACCTGGACCGCTGCCACACCCCCCCACTCAGGCCACACCCCACATTTGTGCTGCCCCTGCACCTTCCTGTCACTGTGTCCAAGGAGGTACCTCCTTGCTTGTGTCTGACTGCTGCTCCAGCCTTGGTCTGTTGTCTCCTACACCTGCGTGCCCGGACCCGGATGACTGCATTAATGGGATAACACGTTAATGCAATCATCCAGGTCCTGGCATGTAGGAGCAGAAGAGAGACAGACTCAGAAGTAGGCAGACAGAAAGAAGCTTGCCAGCGCCAGGCCCTGGGAATTTCACCCCCCTGCCTCCCCCCCCCTTGGCGGCCACGCTCTTTACGATATCCAGCCAAGACCTTGCATTCTACAGACTGACATTGGGTGCTGTACCTTCAACAAAATAGAAAATATATCTCTAAATTTGGTCGAGTTACCTTTAAACTCATAAGCACAATTCTGCAGCTGAGATCATGTTTTCAATCATACTGACATTGCCAAATTTTACAACCAATAAAAAGGAAAAAAATGAAAACACCTCTTTCGATTTCTCTTGTAATGTCTCTTGCCGAATGACAAGGCTGTTGTAAACTGCTCAGCATTACTTTGCCATACAAACTTTGAACCATCCAACTGTCCTTTCACTCTTTATGTTTTCTTCTCTAAATATAGCTCCCTCTCTCAAGGCAAATAGAGAGAAACAAGTTGGGGAGAGACAATGTGTAATTAAACTCTGGAATTTGTTGCCAGAGAATATAGTAAAGGTGGTCAGCTTAGCGAGGTTTAAAAAAGGTTTGGACGGCTTCCATTAAAATGGACTTGGGGAAAATCCACTGCTTATTTCTGGGATAAGCAGCATAAAATGTACTGTACTTTTTTGGGATCTTGCTAGGCATTTGTGACCTGGATTGTGACCAGGATGCTGGGCTTGATGGACCTTTGGTCTGTCCCAGCAATACTTATGTACTTACGTACTTTAACACCTTTTCTCTGCAACACCACTGGATCTGTTTGCTGCAATACTTCCTGCTCTGCCTCTTTAAGCTTATATTCTCTTATGAAAAAGCTGAACTTGTTCTATTACTTTCTTCCAAGAACCCCATCTCTTCCTCACTGGCTGGTAGACGGGATATTTCCTCAATAAGACCTACCTTCATACTTCTTCCTATTTCTCCAGGGTGGGTGTCAACTACCCACTCTCTCTGACTTTAGGACATATAATATATACTCCCACAGGAATTGGAGGTCCTCTGTCCTCCTCTCCCCTGCTTCCAGGCAAACTGCTGACTCATTCCTTATCTTAGACATGGAGAAAAGTTTCCCTGCCCACCCCACCCTTCCCTCTGGGGCTGGCTCCTTTTCATTCTTTCAGAGCTAATCTGGTCCAAAATTGAAGGGTTTCTCTCAAAATTTCCTTCCTCTTGGGAAAGTGTTTTGACTCAAACTGTGTAGAATAACTTACCCCTAAGTTTATCAGCCTGTTCTTCTCATGCTTGTCCCCCAGACAGGTTCATTTCTTAGGGTTGATTTATACTTTTTTTTCAGCTGTTCCAAAGAAACATGTTTTATGAATGTATTCTTTTTTAGAACAAAGTAAAATGATACATAAGTCTATACTTGAAAGATATTGTAGATGTTTGTATGCTAACCTATCATCAAAAACAAACTTTGCTTCAATGCCTGCTTTTCAATTTTGTAGATAATTTTAAAGTATTTTGTTTTGTGTAATTACCCTTCTATATCATAATAAATAAAGTTTACTATAATCAAAAAGCTTTTAGTGTGTTCCAACATCTCTCTGAAAGGGCATAGTTAGTTACACATGTAAAATATAGAAAACTATAATTTACGCACATTTTTCTGCAATGTAGATGTGAGCATTTACAGCAGCTCTATGATTGATGTAAGTGGTCATGTCCAGGGCCACCGAGAGAGGGGGGCAGAGGGGGCAAAATTCCCGGGGGAGGGGGCAGTGCCAGCAAGCTTCTTCAAACCTGCCTGCCTGCTTCCAGGTCTCAAGTCTGTCTCTCTTGCTCCTGCTGCATGCTGCCCAGGACTCTGATGTTTGCATTAACGCGATATTGCACATAACCAGGTATATAAATATTACTACTACTACTTAACATTTCTAAAGCGCTACTAGGGTTACGCAGTGCTGTACAATTTAATAAAGAAGGACAGTCCCTGCTCAAAGGAGCTTACAATCTAATGGACGAAATGTCAAGTTGGGGCAGTCTAGATTTCCTGAATAGAGGTAGGTGGTTAGGTGCTGAAGGCAACATTGAAGAGGTGGTCTTTGAGCAAGGATTTGAAGATGGGCAGGGAGGGGGCCTGGCGAATGGGCTCAGGGAGTTTATTCCAAGCATGGGGTGAGGCGAGGCAGAAAGGGCGGAGCCTGGAGTTGGCGGAGAAGGGTACTGAAAGGAGGGATTTGTCTTGAGAGTGGAGGTTACGGGTAAAAACGTAGGGGGAGATGAGGGTAGAGAGGTAGGGAGGGGCTGCAGATCGAGTGCATTTGTAGGTTAGTAGGAGAAGCTTGAACTGTATGCGGTACCTAATCGGAAGCCAGTGAAGTGACTTGAGGAGAGGGGTGATATGAGTATATCGGTCCAGGCGGAAGATAAGACGTGCAGCAGAGTTCTGAATGAACTGAAGGGGGGATAGATGGCTAAGTGGGAGGCCAGTGAGGAGTAGGTTGCAGTAGTCAAGGCGAGAGGTAATGAGAGAGTGGATGAGAGTTCGGGTGGTGTGCTCAGAGAGGAAAGGGCGGATTTTGCTGATGTTATAGAGGAAGAAGCAACAGGTCTTGGCTATCTGCTGGATATGCGCAGAGAAGGAGAGGGAGGAGTCGAAGATGACTCCGAGGTTGCGGGCAGATGAGACGGGGCGATGAGGGTGTTATCAACTGAGATAGAGAGTTGAGGGAGAGGAGAAGTGGGTTTGGGTGGGAAGACAATAAGCTCGGTCTTGGCCATGTTCAGTTTCAGGTGGCGGTTGGACATCCAGGTAGCAATGTCGGATAAGCTAGCCGATACCTTGGCCTGGGTTTCCGCAGTGATGTCTGGTGTGGAGAGATAAAGCTGGGTGTCGTCGGCATAAAGATGATATTGGAAACTGTGAGATGAGATCAGGGAGCCCAGGGAAGAGGTGTAGATTGAAAAAAGAAGGGGACCAAGGACAGATCCCTGAGGAACTCCAACAGAGAGCGGGATGGGGGTGGAGGAAGAACCATGAGAATGTACTCTGAAGGTACGGTGGGAGAGATAAGAGGAGAACCAGGAGAGGACAGAGCCCTGGAACCCAAATGAGGATAGTGTGGCAAGAAGTAGATTGTGATTGACCGTGTCAAAAGCGGCGGATAGGTCGAGGAGGATGAGGATGGAATAGTGGCCTTTGGATTTGGCAAGGAACAGGTCATTGCAGACTTTAGATAGTGCCGTTTCTGTCGAGTGAAGGGGGCGAAAGACGGATTGAAGCGGATCGAGGATGGCATGAGGGGAGAGAAAATCAAGGCAACGGCTATGAATGGCACGTTCAAGTATCTTGGAGAGGAAGGGTAGGAGGGAAATGGGGCAGTAGTTGGAGGGACAGGTAGAGTTAAGTGATGGTTTTTTGAAGAGTGGTGTGACTACAGCATGCTTGAAGGTGTCAGGGACAGTTGCAGTGGAGAGAGAGAGGTTGAGGATATGACAGATGGGGGGTGACAGTAGGAGAGATGGCGTTGAGTAAGTTGGTGGGGATAGGGTCAGAGGAACAGGTGGTGCATTTCGAGAAGGAGAGAAGATGGGCGGTTTCCTCTTTGGTGATGTCAGGAAAAGAGGAGAAGGAGGCCTGGTATGGTTGGTTGAGGGGGTGGGTTAAAGGGTGAAGAGGAGGAGATGGTTTGGTGGTGAATTCGAGGTTGATCTTCTGCACCTTGTCGTGGAAGTAATCAGCCAGTGGTTGAGGAGAGAGTGAGGGGGTGGTGGGGTGGGAGTGGAGGGCACTTTGAGGAGGGAGTTAAAGGTGGCGAAAAGAAGACGAGGGTTAGAGCTGAGGGAATTAGTCAATTGGGTGTAATAGTCCTGTTTGGCAAGGAATAGGGAGGACTGGAAGGAGGATAGCATGAATTTGTAATGAATGAAATCAGTGTGGGTGCGAGATTTCCTCCAGAGGCGTTCAGCTGATCAGGCGCAGGAGCGGAGGTATCGGGTGCAAGGGGTCAGCCAGGGCTGGGGATTAGTACGCCTTGTGGGATGGGAGATGGATGATGCAAGGGTGTCCAGTGCAGAGGAGAGAGTGGCATTGTAAGTGGAGACAGCCTTGTCGACAGACTCAGAGGACATAATGGAAGGGAGGAGATTAGAGATACTAGAGGATAAGGTGGGAGGGTCGACAGCCTGGAGATTCCTGGAAGTAGTGGTTAGTGTTGGGTGGGACTGAGGGGGAGGGTGATGAAGTGTGAAGGTGATCAGGTGATGGTCAGAGAGAGGAAGAGCTGAGGCGCAGAAATTGGAGGGTGAGCAGGTAGAGGAGAGGACGAAGTCAAGACAGTGGCCAGATTGGTGAGTAGGGGTGGTGGAGCTCAGTTGGAGGTTGAAGGAGGAGGTTAGAGTGAGGAATTGAGAAGCGTGAGAGTCGGATGGGTCATCAGTGTGTACGTTAAAGTCCCCAAGAATGAGGGAAGGGGATGAGGGCTCAAGAAAAATGGTGAGCCAGGCATTGAAGTCAGTAAGGAAGGAAGAGGATAACAGGATATAACTAGGGATATGCCAGAGTATTCCCCAGTATATACTGGTACATACCCATGTATACTGTGGCATATATCTATTAACCTGGATATGTCTAATAATCGGGAATACTCTGGAATATAGCTGAGTATAGTTCATTGTTATGCAAATATACGCTACTATTATCCCTGGATATTCAGAAGTAAGGGGGATAGTTATAAGGTGTGGTAAAAGTTGGGCTTTTATCACATCTTAATTTACCACAAAAGTGACTAACTTGCTCAGTACCACAGGTTAGTCACTCCCACTATAAAAGAATAATGCTGTTTGCAATCAACCTCTCAAGAAGTTATTTTACCATCCCAGGAGCATAACTCCCTTCTTAAAAGGGCCAGTGCTCACAATCAGGAGCTACATGTAGTCCTTCTCCCCCCCCCCCCCTAAAAAAAGATATCGCTCCAACCCCCCTAAAATAACATCTCCTGTACCAAAACCTTCTTCCCAGTGACATCCCCCTGTGCCTACCTGGCAACTCCCCGATATCTAGCAGCTTCACAGCAGAAGCAATCCCCAGTCACTCCTGCCCCTTCAGTTGTCAGGGTTCAAAATGGCACCAGCAGCCTCAGTGATAGTCTCATGGTACTTCCACAAGGGGTTAAGCTGCCGATCGCTCCTGCCCCTTCTGGTGCCAGATTCAACATGGCACCACTGACCCCTAACAGTAGTCTCTCAATACTTCCACAATGGATCAAGCTGCCACATATGTCCAAAAACCAAGCCTGTCAATAGGGGTTGCCAGCACCATGATGTCAGAAGGGGCAGGAGCAACTGGGGATGGCTCCTGCCTCAAATTCACTAGACACCAGGAAGTTGTCAGGTATTCCCATAGGGGCCAAAGGGAAGCTGGGGGATGGGGGCTCTTTGGGACAGAGGGATGTCATTGAGGGGACTTCAGGGTAGGAGGATATCATTCAGGGAGTTGAAGCGGGAGGGGGCAGATCCTGATTCCGAACTTCAGTCCCTTTAAGAACCACTTGATGTTCCTGGGATAGAAAAATACAGCCAGTTTTTTGCTGCCTGTATTTTTTCAGGAATAACATGTCAGTTTACGTAGTACTGAGTACCTCATATTAACATGCGTTACTGTAATATAACACACATTATTGCCCTTTAACAAGTGTTAGAAGGCAAATAAACCAAATTAGGATTGTAATGCACTTTTCTAATTACCCCCTAAAAGATTATGGTGATATTCAGAAGTGTGCCTATATATAGACTTAAAGGTCTTTCTGTATGGATTTTCTGGTTTGAATATTCTATCCCAATTTTGTGTGATTGCATTTATCCAAATAATGAGTATTCAAAAATTCACAAAACTGTACAGAGTCTAAGAAATCATTTTGTTCGCTAGGATTGAAAATTTTGGCTTATATTTTTGATTTTCTCCTGAGGAAGCAGCAGTAAAGGGACAGATGGGTCCCTTTACTGTCGAGAAATCTTATACAGATCCAGCTAGGGGATCGAATAAAAATGAAAGATCAGGACATGTTTGCTAAGTCTTCATGAGTAGAAACAACAGTGGCTATAGATGATTGATTATGATTCACGGTGAGAAAGAGGGGAGGCTCTCTCCTGATGATTGATAGGTCTGCAGGTCGTGGTTTCTATTGGATGTTTCTTTCAAATGACGTCAAATTAGGGAGGAGTGATTCCTCAAGGCATCCTATTTAAACGATCGCCATTTTGAATCATTCTGTTCACTAGGATTGAAAATTTTGGTTTATATTTTTGATTTTCTCCTGAGGAAGCAGCAAAACAGACAGGTCCCTTTACTGTCAAGAAATCTTATACAGATCCAGCTAGGGGATCGAATAAGAATGAAAGATCAGGACATGTTTGCTAAGTCTTCATGAGTAGAAACAACAGTGGCTATAGATGAATGATCATGATTCACCTTCGGCTGAAGCTAAGTACAATTTAGATTTAAGTACAAGCTGTATAGATAAAAAACAGTAGACCTGTCCAGTTAAAATCATTTCTGGACTTGAAACAGCTAAAATAAAGTTAAGATAAAGGCCGGAATAATACGCCACTTGGTTTCTTCTTACCATAGACTTAATATGATGCTTCCCTAAACTCTTATCGCTCTCTCTCCAAAATGTAAACGTGGTTAAGAAGCATAAAAAATAATTTTGTTCTTGCTTGAATTTATGAAAATGTTGGTTATATGAGATTATAGTTCTTTTTTTCTGTTTAAGATATACCATGGCTGTATTTCTAATAAGAAGTGTATTCTTGTTAAAAATTTTTAAAATAAATAAAACAAACAAACAAACAAAAAACAGTAATATTTAGCCACGAGTATGTGAACTACTAAATCAATACAAGGGTACAACTAAAGTGAATTCAGAAGCATTTTAGTCCTATGCCACTTTCAATATCTTATGATCTTATGATTGATAATAATCATTTCCAATCTTTGAAAATGTTTTTGAACATATTATTGCTTCTTTAAGCATTTAGATTGGATATAATCATTATGACCCTTTCTTCCATTTTTTTTCCACCACAGACTTTTTCTTCCGTGATTAAAAAGGTTTTTTGGAAGTTTTTTATTCTGTGGTAGTTTTTGCAGTTGGAGGAGGAGCCAATGATGTTAGCCATTACAGAGGTGTCCTATTCTAAAGGTACCCTGGGCTTTTGAGGCGACTTTTTAATATATATTAAAATCTAAACTGAATGCTTAAATTGCAATTTATCATCAGAGTATTGCTAAGCAATTTGATAGTTTCTGATTTATCCAAATAAGACGCCTCCAACCAGCATTTTGAATATTTACCGGCTTATATTCTTATAATTATTGTTGATTTATTGTAGTTATGTTGTTCTTTGCTTTGAACATTCCAGAAAAGAATAGACTGATATTCACTTTAATGCATAATGGATTGGTTCTGATGCTTTTATCATGTGTTCTTTGTTTTCTACACAGTATCCTTCTTGTGTATTTATAAACTATACTAGATATAAAAAGAAAAGAAGACGTAAGAAGAACTATATTGACATGTTTTATTAATATAGATTAATAAGGCATTTATTTGTCATAAAACAAACTTGAAGGATATTTGGTAAATAATGGTAATTAATTTGTCATAACATCAGATGGAGCTTTAGAACATTTTGCAGAAAGCGATGTGTGTTGAGATACTTGCTTTTTATAGCAGACATGTCTCTGGTCAGGTTTAAACTAAGGTATGGGACACTGCCTCCTGAGATTCATTTAAATATAACTGAATTGGTTCCAGAACTGTGTATGCGCTTTACTGTTGGTAAGAAAATTGAGTTCCAAATATGTAAAGTGTCATGCAGAATCCACGACAGCTGTTGCAGACTGTTTTCTTAGAAATCCATATTTATATGCAAGTGAAGGCATTATTTATTTATTGTGATTTATTAACCACCTTTATGAAGAGATTCACCCAAGCTGCTGTACAGGAGGTACAGCTTGACATAAAACTTACAATTTTATTAACAACATAACAATAATAAAATGACTAAATATAAACATAAATACGATCAATGAGATATACTTGGAAATGGCAATTTGAATCCTAGTAATAGGACTAACATAACCATAGTGTCAGAAATATAGACACTTAGAAGCACTGTAAAACAATCATTTAAACGGAAAGAAAAGTGTAACTAGAGTGATTCAGACCAGTATTTACTACTACTACTACTTATCATTTCTATAGCGCTACTAGACGTACGCAGCGCTGTACAGTATTTCTAGTGCTCCCATCTCCAAAAAACTTAGTTCTGGCCTATGCCACAGTGATGCAAGTTGATAAATTCTGAAATAACACACCGGTAACATTTCATATTGCTTATTGCAGTGGTCCTTGAAAATTTTTAAGCCGGGGTCACTTTGAGGGAAATAATCGAATGGCGCCGGCGAAATAGATTGCCGGCGATCTATTTTGGTGGCACCGCAAACAGCTGACCGAACCGTATTATCAAAAAACATGGCCGGCCAAATGCTAGAGTTCGCCGGGTTTGAGATGGCCGGTTTTGTTTTTCAGCGATAATGGAAACTAAAAGCGGCCATCTCAACCCCAGCTAAATCCAAGGCATTTGCTCGTGGGAGGAGCCAGCATTTGTAGTGCACTGGTCCCCCTGACATGCCAGGACACCAACCGGGCACCCTAGGTGGCACTTCTAAAAATTAAAAAAATATATACAAATACCTCCCAGATGCATAGCTCCCATACCTTGGGTGCTGAGCCCCCCAAATCCCCCCAAAACCCACTCCCCACAACTCTACACCACTACCAAAGCCCTTATGGGTGAAGGGGGACACCTACATGTGGGTACAGTGGATTTTGGGGGGGTTTGGAGGGCTCAACACTTACCACCACAAGTGTAACAGGTGGGGGGGGGATGGGCCTGGGTCCGCCTGCCTGAAGTCTACTGCAACCAACAAAAACTGTTCCAGGGACCTGCATACTGCTGTCAGGGAGCTGAGTATGACATTTGAGTCTGGCATACAGGCTGGAAAAAAAGTTTTTATTTTTATTTTTTTAGTGTGGGAGGGGGTTGGTGACCACTGGGGGAGTATGGGGAGGTCATCTCCCATTCCCTCCGGTGTCATCTGGTGAGTTGGGACACCTTTTTGAGGCTTGGTCGTGAAAATAAAAGGATCAAGTAAAACCAGAGAAATTCTGATTAACACTGCTTTTTTTCCATTATGCGCTGAAGCTGGCCATCTGGTAGCCACGCCCATGCCCGCCCATGCCCCACCTTCGCTACGCCACCAACACGCCCCCTTGAACTTTCGCTGGCTCGGCGACGGGAAAGCGGCGATGGTGTCAATAAAGCAACTTTCGATTATACCGATTTCGCCGCTTTTGAGAGATCGCCAGCCATCTCCTGATTTATGTCAGACGGCCAGCGATCACTTTCAAAAATAAGCCCGTTTGGGTCTCAAAGGGTTGAAGGAGAGCTGACAAATATTTTCCCATGAAGAGATGAAGCTAGAGCTACTTCCCGTCCCCTTGCAATCACCATCTTTCCTCTCTCCTATCAGGTCAACCTAAATTTTGCGTTTTGGGCATCCCCGACCATATTATCGAAATGAAAGATGGACGCCCATCTTGTTTTGATAATACGGGTTTCCCCACCCCTTTGCCGGGACATCCTGCGAGGACGTCCTCAGGAAAACTTGGGCACCCCTTTCGATTATGCCCCTCCTGGTCATTTCGGGCACCTTTTTGTACCTTATTCATAAAAAAAAACACATCCGGGTGAAAACGTCTAACTTTACTTTAGGACGTCCCTGCTTTTTTCAATTATGGCTCAAAGACGTCCAAGTGTTAGGCACGCCCAAGTCCAGTCTTCATCACGCCTCTGACATGCCCCCTTGAAATTTGGACATCCTTGCGACAGACTGCAGTTGGAGACGTCCAAAATCGGGTTTCGATTATACCGATTTGGACGTTTCTGGGAGATGGACGTCCATATTCCGATTTATGTTGAAAGATGGATGTCCACCTCTTTTGAAAATGAGCCTGATAGTAATATAATTAAGAATATGACGGCAGATAAAGACCAGCACAGTCTATACAGTCTGCCCAACAAGGCAGCTAGTGCCGCACCTGCCACACTGTGCAGGTTACACTCCTTCTTGATCAAATTCTGGCATCACAAATAGGGAAGTCAGCAATTTGCTACAATGCCAACCACAAATAATCGGTTATATCTGATACAATCATGGAAGAGTAGTTTTATAATTTTGTTTGCAGCATAGTCACATTCATTCTCAATACTTGATTAAACCAGCAATATAATCTTCTTGAGATGTTTCAAGATAGGCTGACAAATTCAGGCTGTCTTTTACAATAGTATCACCTCAACAGACATACAGTCTTCTTTTTCTTGCCAACTCAGTGAAATATAATGGATCCTTAAAATCCCAGTGGATTCCCCATTTGGAATCTTCAACACATACTTCAAATACATTTTTCCATAGATTTCTATGTTTAGTTTTTGGGAAATTTAACAAATGTAGTTTCTTATTCCTAACATTATTGTTAAAGTTTTCCAGCTTATTATGAATAAACAGTCTATTGTTAATATGAGAAGCTCTCACCACTTGTAAGGTGGTAACCTGATTCCCCACCTGGAACACTTATGTCCCTTCATCTTGACAACAGAACCAAAAGAAAATTCAAGTGTTGCTCGCTTGCTACTACCAGAAGCCCCCTGACTCAGTAGCATAGAAGTTAAAGGTGCTGATATAAGGCTTGGTTACAGGCCTGAGATACAGTACTACTACTACTACTACTTAACATTTCTAAAGCGCTACTAGGGTTACGCAGCGCTGTACAGTTTAACAAAGAAGGATAGTCCCTGCTCAAAGGAGCTTACAATCTAGAGGACAACATGTGCAGTAAGCTTACAATCTAATGGACAACATGTGCAGACAGTCAAATTGGGGCAGTCTAGATTTCCTGGATAGAGGTGAAATGGTTAGGTGCCGAAGGTAACATTGAAGAGATGGGCTTTGAGCAAGGATTTAAAGATGGGCAGGGAGGGGGCTTGGCGTATGGGCTCAGGAAGTTTGTTCCAAGCATAGGGAGAGGCAAGGCAGAAAGGGCGGAGCCTGGAGTTGGCGATAGTGGAGAAGGGAACAGAGAGGAGGGATTTGTCCTGAGAGCGGAGGTTTCGGGTAGGAGCGTATGGGGAGATAAGGGTAGAGAGGTAGTGAGGGGCTGCAGATTGAGTGCATTTGTAAGTTAGTAGGAGAAGCTTGAACTGAATGCGGTACCTGATCGGAAGCCAGTGAAGTGACTTGAGAAGAGGGGTGATATGAGTATATCGGTCTAGGCGGAAGATAAGGCAGCAGAGTTCTGAATGGATTGAAGGGGGGATAGATGGCTAAGTGGGAGGCCAGTAAGGAGTAGGTTGCAATAGTCAAGGCGAGAGGTAATGAGAGAGTGGATGAGAGTTTGGGTGGTGTGCTCAGAGAGGAAAGGGCGAATTTTGCTGATGTTATAGAGAAAGAAGCGACAGGTCTTGGCTATCTGCTGGATATGCGCGGAGAAGGAGAGGGAGGAGTCGAAGATGACTCTGAGGTTGCGGGCAGATGAGACAGGGAGGATGAGGGTGTCATCGACTGAGATAGAGAGTGGAGGGAGAGGAGAGGTGGGTTTGGGTGGAAAGACAATAAGCTCTGTCTTGGACATGTTGAGTTACAGGTGGCAGTTGGACATCTAGGCAGCAATGTCGGATAAGCAGGCCGATACTTTGGCCTGGGTTTCCGCAGTGATGTCTGGTGTGGAGAGATAAAGCTGGGTGTCGTCAGCATAAAGATGATATTGGAAACCATGAGATGAGATCAGGGAGCCCAGGGAAGAGGTGTAAATTGAAAAAAGAAGGTGTCCAAGGACAGATCCCTGAGGAACTCCAACAGAGAGTGGGATGGGGGTAAAAGATACAGTAAAAGATTCTTCTTGGTACTTACCAGCTGCTGGTTCGGGCACGGACCATAGTCCTTCATTCCTGAACAAGCGTCCTGTCAGGATTTACATGGAATTTGACATATCAACTTACCTGGCTGCAGCTGTCCCAGTAGACAGTCCTTCAGTTGGTGCATGTTGCTGCTTAATGCTCACATCCCACATCATCAGTAGAGGAAGAGGCAATTGACCAGGCTAAGTATAGAATCAAGCTTCTCAGTGGCGAGAATAAATAAACAAATAAATTCACCACCATAACCACCCCAAACTTTTCCCTCCCTGTCTCAAACAATCTGAAAATTCTGGGAGTTACCATTGATTGAAATCTCACACTTGAAAACCACGTGAAGAATACAACAAAGAAAATGTTCCACTCCATGTAGAAACTCAAAAGAGTAAAACCTTTCTTCCCAAGAGCCATTTTTCGGAACCTGGTACAGTCAATGGTATTAAGCCACCTAGACTATTGTAATGCACTTTACGCTGGCTGTAAAGAACAGACCATCAAGAAACTTCAAACAGCCCAGAATACCGCAGCCAGACTCATATTTGGAAAAGCTAAATAAGAAAGTGCAAAACCCCTAAGAAAGAAATTACACTGGCTCCCACTTAAAGAATGTACCGCGTTCAAGATCTGCACAATTGTTCATAAAATCATTCACGGTGATGCCCCGACCTACATGCTAGACCTCATGGACCTGCCACCCAGAAATGCTAAAAAATCTTCCCGCACCTTTCTTAACCCATACTTCTCCAGCTGCAAAGGATTAAAATACAAACTAACACATGCGACCAGCTTTTCCTATATGAGTACGCAGCTGTGGAATGCACTTCCAACTCACTTGAAAACGATTAACGAATTAACTAACTTCCGCAAATCTCTGAAAACTTATCTCTTTAACAAAGCCTACCACGAGAACCCATAACTAACTATAACATAACACCTATTCACCGTTACTCAGAGTGTATCTTTCTATACCTGCTTGACCAAATCCTCTTGTTTTCCTTGACATCTTTGTAACACCAATTCTATTCTTTACCTGGTATGGCGATGCCATAACAAGTCTTTGTAAGCCACATTGAGCCTGCAAATAGGTGGGAAAATGTGGGATACAAGTGCAATAAAATAAAATAAATAAATTTACTCCAAGCTTCTCTCTTGCATGGAGAGAGAGTTGGTGGAGAGCAGACTCCCAGGTGCAAGGCAAAAACTCTTGTCCAGCACATCTGAACTGTAAGTTGTTTTTGCTTGTTTGATTACTGCATTAAAGAAGATTTTGGTTCAAGAGTTCTGAGTCTTCTTATAATGATGTTTTATACTCTAGTTTAAACTGCATACCAGTCACCTCAGTGAAAGGGCAGAACAATGTCCTCCTGCTATGTTATATTGCCCAAAATTATTCTGCTGCTCCTAGGGAAGGTATGTTTCTTCACATTAAATTCTTCTTTGAGTGGTTTAATGATGATAAATGTGCATTGCATAATCACCCGCTGTTGAATGAAAAATTATTTGTAAAAATCTTTCTTAAATCTTTTTAAAATAAGCATAATGTATTACTGTCAAATTAATTTAAATATGGTTTAAGAGAGATCCATGATAAATGATTCTTCCTCACTTTCTCCCTAATTAGGCTGAAATTGAGAAAGAGAGGCTCCATGGAGGCATTCAAGTATTCCAGTATATTGTCTGCTCTGATCCGGTCTCCCTGAAGTATTTCATCAAAGTAACTGAAAGGAACTATAGGATAAAAGAACTAGTTAAAAGTCTATATTTTTATCATCCACTACGCTCTACTGACAAGAATATTATTTCATTATATTGGGCTTTATTTGAAACGACATTGCTTTTGAACTCTATCAGAAAGAAGTTACAGAGAAGCTTGAAAAGAAGTACTCTTTTCTTTGCATCCTACTGTTATAAGAATTTGAGTTTCTGTACTGAATGCACTGTTTGTTAAAGATAATATACTATTCTATAACAGCTATTGTCAAACAAATGACAGGACTCCAGAGATAAGAGGGAAATCCAAAAATTCATTCACATTCAAAGTAATCATAGGTTGTACACTACTAAGATAGCTTAGATCAGGCCTCAACAATTTTATTTTTAATCTAGGAGCCAGCCCACAAACTTAGAAACCAAAGACCTTTCTCGCTTCTCCTTCATTACCCTTCCAACATTGTCTCCAGTGAAGTTTCTTTTTTGGGGGGGGTGGGGGAGGAGAAGTTGGAATCCCCTCCCAGATTAGAAATTGACTTACTAAGGTTTTTCCCCTCTCTGTTTTGTGTCTGTGGGCAAAGAAACTTTAGTAAATCAGTTCCTTAAGGTGCCTCTGCTAATCATTAGTCAAGAGTCTCCTTTCCCAAAACATGCTGTCAGCTGTGTGACAACGAATTTTAGATAGGTGAAGCAAAGAGGCAATTGCCTATTTGTTTCACCTATCACCATAGGCTGGGTCCCTATCAGCTTCTCTATTACACCACCTCTCCTAGCCTTCATCCAGTCTGTCTGACCGTCTCTTTCTCATAGCCCTCCTCTACAGCTTTCACCCAGTCTGTCTGCCTGCCTGTCTATCTCAGAGCCCCCCTACAGCATTCATCCAATCTGTCTCTCTCATCCCCCCCAGAGCCTTAACCCTGTCTGTCACTCTCATAATCCCCCTTAGCCTTCACTCAGTCTGTCTCTCTCTCATGCTCCTTCTCCAGCCTTCACCCAGTCTTTCTCATGCCCCTTCTCCAGCCTTCATCCAGTCTCTCTCATGTTCCTTCTCCAGCCTTCACCCAGTCTCTCTCATGCTCCTTCACCAGCCTTCACCCAATCTCTCTCATGCTCCTTCTCCAGCCTTCACCCATTCTCTCTCATACACCCCTCCAGCCTTCATCCAGTCTCTCTCATGCCCCTTCTCCAGCCTTCACCCAGTCTCTCTCTCATGCTCCTTCTCCAGACTTCACCCAATCTCTCTCATGCCCCCTCCACCTAGCCTCTCTCATGCTCCTTCTCCAGCCTTCACCCAGTTTCTCTTGTGCCCCCCCCCCCAACTTACCTATTTCACTCGTGGTTCTCTGTTTTATAGCAGCCATCAGCTTTTCCCTCAAAAACTGCTTCTCTTGTCTCTGCACAGCAATTGGACTCACCATATACTTGAGCCCCAAGGTGCAGGTAGTTTGGGAAGTCTTGCAGTTTCAAGTCCCACGAGACTTGAAACTGTGAGACTTCCCAAACCTCCTGCACCGCATGGCTCAAGTATACGATGAGCCTGGTCACTGTGAAGAGCCGAGAGAAGCAGTTTGAGGTAGGTCAGCCAAAGGAGAGAAAAACATAGCTTTCTGGGCACCAGGGTGTATGAAATCCTGGGTGCCAGGGTGCAATTTCTAGGCTCCATGGTGAACTGGCACCCGGGATTTGTCGAGCCCTGGCCTAGATATATAAGATTTGCTAGGTTATTATGTTAGTTACTCTGTCAGTTGCCCTGGAAAACTCCAATTTGTTGGGATTTTCTGAGTTATCTAATGATTGTCTGCCAGTTTCCTACTCCAAATTGGCCTGTGGTTTGTGAATTCACAAAGAAATTTCAGTAAAATGATTTCAGCATTTAATGTGCTATTCATAGATCTGGATGGTTACTACCTTTAATTAGGGTACATTAAATATCCATAACTCATGCTACATATATATAGATGGTAATTTTATAACAGGTCACCTAGTTTAGAAGGCCAAGTAGGTCCCTATTTTGAGACTATTTTATAAAGACATTTGAAGGCTCATTTTACACAGAATGTTAAGTTTAGAATTCTGATATCCAGGTCGGGACCTACTCAGTTCCAGTGGCATTTTACAAAAAGGCTCTTCCCTATGACTCAGACACACGATGGATCTTTATCTGTCCCTGGAACCATCTTCAATGCAATGACAACCTGTCTGTGCAGTAGGAAAGCCCACACCTGTGCACCTAGAGTGCTCAAGGGAAAGGGCTGGGAGTGTTGAGATATTTTCTGGTACCTCTGTCCCGAGATATCCAGGTCTCCAACCTCATGCATGGCCTCCTCTGACATTTTCTATAGCACAATGAGGGTGTTATCTTGGCCAAGTTGGGATCTGCCATCTACCTTCCTGTTGGCATTACATCTCTGCTCTCTGTTTCATTTTCAAGGCCTCCATGTCCCTGTTCAAGTGGAAGATAGCATTTATTCAGTGGTAGATCTCAACCTATAGTTTCTGTTTGGTATATACACTGATGCACTATCCTGGCACCCAACAAGAGTTTTATGGTACTTCATGACCTCTTTCACCAGAAGCTCCGTCTCAAATTCTCATTGTATGTTACAAACTCCATTCATGATACCATTCTATTGGTGTCACTATACTGCAAGTATCCATTGTAAAATGGCATCATGGACATTTATATAGACACGCTTCAGATTAGGAATGATGGTTTTTACACGTTGATGTCATGGATATGGTTCCTTTCAAATTTAATGCTGTCTGGCCACATGAATTGGGATAGACTTTTACCTAGGGCATTGTGCAAGGTGGGCTTTAGCTGATTATGATTTACACATCTTTGCTATGAAACTGAAACATACTTTCCGTGTTCTTTTTTACAGCTTTGTGTGATACTTCAGATAACTAAAATTGCCAGTGTTTGGGCTTTACTAGCATATTTGTTACCCCAAGAATGGACCCAACGATGGACTCCTTCAGCAGTTATGTGGTATTCCACAAATACTGTTCTACCAATTCTGTCATTAGTACTGCTATGGGTGAGACTGTCCAGTCCCTGATGTCGTGGCAATCCACACAAGCATACAGTGAGGACACTGTCCAATATATCACTTGCCGTCAGGGCTAGTGGCAGAGAATTGGTTTTTATAGGTGATTTTGCTGCTTTACAGGCACCTGTATTGGTTCATAGATCCCTAGACTGGGGGCTCCCCTCCAAGCTTTGGATCATGGATTTCAGCTATCATGACAACCCTACTAGGGACTTCTGTGATTGCCTAGAAAACAGGTGGTGATATGGGCACAAACACTAATGACCATGTGCTAATGGAGAAATTAGCGTGTGGCCATTAATAGAGAAAATGGGAAATGAGACCATTTTACAGCCACGCTAAAAGTGGCCTCAGTGTGTGGGAAAGCCCCACCTAGTGATAGCGTTGGCCACTTTTCAGCGCAGCTTAGTAAAAGGTCTACAAACCTTGTGGATATTCAGTCCATTGTCACCTGACTAAACCTGCTTCAAAATTGTATTGTTATGTCATAATACAGAATGCAAATAATACCCTCAACAAACAAAATATAAAATAAGGTGGAAGGTAATGAAGGAGTATATAAGAATATGACATCAATTCCCGGAGAAGGCAGCATTTTTTGAGTGGATCTTATACTATTTCATTCCTTTTGTACTGGCTGCTGCTGTATCTGCCTTGTTCGAGGTCAGTGAATAAATATGAGTGCAGTAGTTGGTCATGTGTTCTCAAAAACAATGAAGTGTACTTGAGACATTGCAAGTAGGTCTCTGAAGGATCCATGAACATCTGTTATAAAACAAAGGGTTTACATTCACAAAACTCATGCACAGATTTTCACTGGTAATGCACACATTAGAAGGACAATGTACCAATGTCATTAACATTAGTAGTTAATGTGCATTAATTGATTTTGTTAACAGACCATGTTAACGACATGAAAATGAGTTTTGCCTTAATTTACTAGAGCTGAAGTTTGC
Organism: Microcaecilia unicolor; assembly: GCF_901765095.1. Lineage (NCBI taxonomy): Eukaryota > Metazoa > Chordata > Amphibia > Gymnophiona > Siphonopidae > Microcaecilia > Microcaecilia unicolor. The sequence continues at coordinate 45,135,753 of NC_044040.1, read as the reverse complement.
ATGTTAATGCAAGAATTACCTCAAAAACTTAACCACATCTTCCTGTGTTGTATTATGTATTCTGTGTTAATGGGTCTTTGTTCAATTTAACACATTTTAATGCATGCTATTTTTCTGTGTACCAATAGATAATGAGCTGTTTTGCTTAGCTTTTAATGTCCTTAACTCATTAGCGTAGGTTTTTGTGTTAACATTTTCATTAGCATGTCTTAAAAACTAAATCACATGTCAACAGTTCTTTTTAATGCACGTTAACACTAGTGAAAGCATAACAAGGGCATTCATATCCCTTTTCTCCACCTTTCATAATCAACAGATATCACAAAAAATTAAGTGGCAAAATGGCTGAAGCTTTATTTAATAACATATATAACCTACAGTAATGCCACTCTAATTTCAAGTATCAACGAAAACCTCCTTCTAGCTCCTCCTTTACTTTGGCAAGTCATCCCATACCTGTGTACTGACATGAAGCTCTTAACCTGAGCAAAGCATAACAGGGTTACTAGCCACAATATGTGTTCACTGCTGTAGTCAGCCTCCTAACTAGTTCATGATGATCTTTATATATACAAGTACCCATCTTATTGCCTTTGCTCAAAAGTCACAGCCTGAGGCATCACTAAGCTGCCCAGGTATGAAGGTACAACTCAACAATTCCTTAAAGAATATTCATTGTTTCTGACAGTATCACTTTAAAGAATCCTGAGACTCTGATAGCCCCACCTTTCATCACATGAAATCTATCCTTAGGCTGATTACTTGGGGTGGGGGAATTAGGTTCTCAAACTACTGCAAAGTTGTGCTAGATTACCCTCATATCTCAACATTGACTTCAACCTACAAAGATGGGTGGATAAGCAGCTCTGTGGAATCCTTATTCTATCTCAGTGAAGGACTACTGCAATCTCCTACCCTATCTATCACTTAGATTTTTTTCCCCAACAGAAGCTCTGATTGACATCTGCCCCAAATCTAATGCCATTAAAAAAAAAAGGATTCCAGAAGTGATCTGGGAAACTGCAGACCGGTAAGCCTGAAGCTGGTGCCAGACAATATGGTACAAAATATTATAAAGAACAAAATTACAGAACAAATAGACAAACATAGCTTAATGGGACAAAGTCAACATGGATTTAGTCAAAGGAAATCTTGCCTCTCCAATTTGCTACATTTTTTGAGGGTGTGAATAAATATGTCATGAAGGTAAGTCGGTTAATGTAGTATACCTTGTTTTTCAGAAAGCTTTTGACAAAGTCCCTCATGAGGGATTCATGAGAAAATTAAAAAGCCATTGGGTAAGAGGCAGAGGGGCCCTTTTACAAAGCAGTGGTACAGCTAATGCACGGGAAGCATGCGCCAAATTGGCACTGCCGCCGGGGTAGTGTGAGTGCCTAGCGGTAATTCTGAAGTTGGCATGCGCTGGTTCCTGCAGTAGAAAATAGTTTTCTATTTTCTAGCATGGGGGCATTCCTCTGGTAATTAATTACCCTTAATTGTTCTGTCTGTTTACCTGTCTTATCTAGATTGTAAGCTCTTTGAGAAGGGACTGTCTTTTTGCATATGGTGTACAGCACTGCGTATGCCTTGTAGCGCTATAATGTTAAGTAGTAGTAATTGGCAGCATGCCCACATTGGCGTGCCCTGCATGATTACCATGTGAGTAGCACGTGAGCCCTTACTGCTAGGTCAATAGGTGGCGGTAAGGGCTCAGGCTGTGTGCTAGCTTTCATTTTAGCACACGGCCATTTACTTCCAAAAGCAGATCAACCTCCTGGCAACTGTAATCATCCGTCATGAGAGATTGTCTTTTCAGGTCTGGGCTCCAGAGGCCCCTCCACGTAGCAGCTAGGCAGATCTGGGAGGAAATCTATTTTTTAGACTGTGGGTATTGTGCACCAACACAAAACTACCGTGGGACGCCTGAGCACACCCTGTGGTGGTGGTTTTTAACCTGCAGTAAGAATGTGTTAGTGCATATCGCATCTTCGTAAAAGGGTCCCTTTGTCTTGGAAACTCTTGGATCAGCAGCTTTTTTATATTTGATTGTTTCCACAAACAGAAGGAAAAAACAGCAAAAAAACACTGAATTTATTATTATTATTATTAGCATTTGTATAGCACTACCAGATGTACGCAGCGCTGAACACCTGACACAAAGAGACAGTCCCTGCTCAAAAAAGCTTACAATCTAAATAATACAGACAGACAAGACAGTTACGGGTGAGGGAAGTAATGGGTGAGAAGGAAGGAAGGAAGGGACAAGGGGAGGAACAGGACCTCAGTGTACCAACCTGATCACTTAACTTGATGGTCCAAGGCACACTAAGGGATTCAGTGCATTCTAATGATAAGCAAGCGCTACATTCTATGCAGTTCATAGGTGTATAATGGACTGCATGACATGCAGCGAGCACTAAAGCCCTTAGCAGACCTTAGTAAAGGGACCCCTTTGAAACCATAGTAACATAGTAAGTGACGGCAGATAACAACCTGAACGGTCCATCCAATCTGCCCAATAGTCACACTCATTATCAACTCATGATTAAATCAACAATGAACATGATATTACATACTTGATCATGGTCTTTTTTTGATGTATCTGGGACATAGATCATAGAAGTACACCCGGCTCTGTCCTTATGTTCCAACTACTGGAGTTGCCATCAAAGCCCACTCCAGCCAATCTGAATCTGCCTTGTTATTTGAGGAATCCAGACCGTAAAAATCTGTCCAGCAAAATCCTCAATTCCAGCTACCAAAGTTGCCATTGAAGCCCTTTCCAGCCCATCCTAAATTGGATTGCCATATACAGAACACAGATGTACACTCTGCCTGGCACGGGCCTTAGTCCTTCACAGCTGGAGTAGCCATCTAAGTGTCACACCAAACAAAAACCATCATGAAAATAGAAGGTTGACTACCTATTTTGAATAAAATTGAACCGACTTCAGTGCTGGAAGATAAAAATTTGGAGTTTGGAATTTTCTCCCCTGCTAAAGATAAATAAAAATAAAACATATATGAAAAAATGTGTGGATTGCTAAAACACAAGTTTTGATACTGAAGATGCACTAAAGGGTCCTTTTTACTAAGGTGCACTAACAATTGACACATGCTACTTGCCGCGCTGTCCATCGTATATGGGCTGCATGGCACTTAAAGCACACTGGGGGGCCCTTTTACAAAGGTGCATATGTGCCTATGCGCATTCAATGCATGTCAAATTAGCACTACTGCCCGGCTACCGACATGCACTCAAAACACGCGGTAGAAAAAATGTTCTATTTTTCATTTTCTACAACACGTGGCGCTTACCCGGCAGTAATCGGCAGTTTATGCGTGCTGGCCACTTACTGCCCGGTTAGCGCGTGAGACCTTACTGCTAAATCAATGGGTGGTGGTAAGGTCTCAGCCCAAAAATGGACACACACTGGTTTTAATTTTGCCACATGTCCGCACAAAAAATGCATTTTTTCTAGGCGGGCTGAGCAAATGGACCTGTGCACATCCAAAACACACCTTTTGTTTAGACATGCCTTAGTAAAAGGACCCCTAATTCATTAGCGCGCACCAAATCTGTTAGCAAGCGCACCTCAGCATAGGAGCCAACTTTTTAAAATTATTGGGGGTGCTAAGCCCAATGGAAATAACCCCTCCCTGGACACATACAAGAAATTTTCTCAATATTGGGGGTGCTGAAGCACCCACAGCACCCACAGAGTCGGCTCCAATGCACCTCAGTAAAAGGACCCCTAAGTTAAGTAACCAGGGTATACTGTGGTCCTTTTTTTCCACTTTATAAGATACAGCTGGAGATAGAATTGTATTAGAATTCAGTGGATTTTTGCTATAATGAAACCACATAATTTATACCAGCTCCAGAGCTGGTGTAAATGTGAATGCTAATGCATTGATGTATTTTATAAAGACTGCATATCAATCACAATGCTGTTTGTGCTCTGCCCAAAATACACACCAAATATTTTTACAACAGAGTCATGTATGCACTGTATTGAGAACACAATAAAGTAAAAAAATGCCACACATTCTTGACGCTTAGACGCCAACTGCTCTGATTGCTTTCACAGGTAAGTTATTTTTGACTTTGCGCTTTTCTGGTTTGATCGCTCTTTCATGTTATTCTCCCTCTTTTCAGCTCTGTACTCCCATCTTCTTTTATCATTGTTGAGTGCACTTTTGTCGGTGGACTTTTGCCGGTCCCTGTTGCCTCTCCTCCTCAATTTCCTTGACTCACTGTTGTTCTGGTTTCTATTGGGCCTCTCTGTTTCCCTGTTTTCGTGGATATCTCCTTGGTATTCTTCTAGTTTTGTTTTCTTTCTTTTCTGCGCTGTTTTAGTTAAACCTTACTTAAAATATCCTTTGTATTCATTCATATTATTCTCTTGTATGTTTACCTGTTTGTCACCTGTTTTGGTTCCTCTGTGTTGTAACTTTTTTTCTATGTATCCTTTTCCCCACACCTTATTAGTCATCGTTCGCATTTGTATTTTTAAAGGATCCTTCCCCCCCCCCCCCATATATTATCAATCATTGTTGTATTATATGTATACCATCAGCTTTCAGTTGTCTCTTATTGTTTTTCTACTGTCACTTCATGTCCATTCTTTTCACTTTCCCATTACCACAGAGGTGTTTTGCATTCATTACTCTGCATGTTTATTGATCAGGTATCTTGTGACTGGTTATTTATATCTGATATATTCCTTACACATATAAGTTTGTTTAGTCTTTTTTTCTTTGGGTACTCCTTATTAACATTTGATTTGTGATGTACTGAACTTTAATATCTACATTCGTGAATATAGAAGTTATGTGTGGTCAAGACATTTGTTATATGTTTTACTGCTAGGACATTCCTTTGATACATTGCCTTGAGATATTATCTGTTATATTTGAAATTTGTTTGACTAACAAATTTTGTTACAAAAATTTCCAGCACAGAGTCCTCAAATGAAAGTCCCTGGTTATATTTGCAAAGTATTGTAGGTACATAAGTGCAACCAGCTGGCATGATATATCTTACTTGAACGATTCAATTCACCCTTTGGCAGCAAAGTGAGTTTGTTTTACCATAGTCACATGTACACCTGCAAAAATTAAAAGTGTAACACGAGATATTTTGTCATTAGTCTTTTCAGAACAGATTGTAAGACAAAATACAAGCATATTGCAGATTGAAAGGAGAAGCAGATTGTTTAAAAAAAACAGAGTTTGAGAAGAATGTCATATCAGAAAAGTAAACTTTCTCTACGCTCTTCTTGTCATTAAGTATACAAAAATTAAAGAAGTTTTCACAATATAGCTTACAAACAGTAATAATATACTGTTCGTTTTTTGTTTGCAATATGCAAATTTATATATATTTTTTAATGGACAAGCTAGATCAAATACATTTGATTCAAATGTATAAAAAGACTAGCAGTTAATAGGATATTTGAGGTTTATGTTGCTTACCTGTGACTTCTTTTTCATTAATTTACCTGTGATCTAAGGTCAAAATACCAGGGTAAAACTACATCATTTAGGGGTCCTCTTACTAAGGGCCTTAGCATGCTCTTACCTGGGTTTTTCCAGTGCACTAAGGCCGTTCATACAGCAGCCAGAAAATGGGCAAGTTTCCATTTTTTGAATTAACTAGTAAAACATGCCCATTTCAGGCGCAAATGAAACGGGCGCTAGCAAGGTTTTCCTCCCGAACCCCCCCTCCCTGCTCACCCCTTTGGCGTTGTGAAGGCACTGACTGCCATTGTTGTGGACCTTGTCAACACACGCCAACGCCACCTTCAATGTGTTGAGTCGTTGGTTGTGAAGCCACTGACGCCATTGCTACGCCCTCGACGTCATCACGTTTGACGCGAGGGCGGGGCCCCAACACAGTGATTTCGGTGGCTTCATCACCACGAACCCTTCAAACCGGAAGGAAGTGCCCAGAGGAACTGACAGTGACGTCAGTGTCCTCAGAACGTTGAGGGTGAGTTTTATTATATAGGATGATCATGTGCTAATGTTGCCATTAGCATGCAGCCATTACCAAAAATTAGCACATGAACCCTTACTGCCACCTATTTTGTAGATGGTAAGGGTTCATGTGATAATCCTACAATAATTAGTTAGCATGTGATAATGTAGCTGTGTTAATTAATTTGTTCTGTCACACCCACTCTCCACCCCCAGACAGGCCCCCACCAAGAAAAAAATAAACATCTTTTAATGTGTGGTTTGTACAAGCGCATTGGGTTTTTATCACAGGATGCCTCAGCACATCCTATAGTAAGCCCTTTTCAGCTGCGAGCTAGCACTTACCACGGCTTAGTAAAAGGAGCCCTTACAGAACTATTATACTGCTATCATTCTCTCTTATAAAAAATATTGACGAAATTGCCAGCATTTAATTTCAAAAGGGCAATTATGACAAAATGAGGAAAATGGCAAAAAAATATAGCTAAAAGGAGAAGCTGCAAAGCTTAAGAGTTTAAATCAAGCATGGACATTGTTTAAAAACACCATCTTGGAAGTCCAGACCAGATGTATTCCACATTTTTAAAAAGGTGGAAAGAAGGCCAAACAACAGCTAGCGTGGATAAAATGTGAGGTGAAGAGGCTGTTAGAGCCAAAAGAACAGCTATAAAAAAATTAAAAAAGAATCTGAATGAAGAAAACATTGAAATCTTCTGCTCAGTGTGCAGCTAACTGGTTAGTGCAGGAATGACCATTTTCTTCCCCTGACATGCATCCTCAAAAAAAAAAAAAAAAAAAATTTTTAGAACATGGTGAGTGCAAACATTTTGAAGCTACCACAGGATGCCTGAGCACATCCCATGGTACTCCATTTTTACCTGTGTTAGGTGTATGGTAGCACCGTCTGACACAGCTTAGTAAAAGGACCCCATAACTGGTTACTATCCCAATGCTGTCAGTGACCAGTTTCTCTTGCCAGTTTAACAGTTGGAAGGGGAGCAAAAACCACTAGGAGATTAAGGGGGCAACCCTCCACCATCCATCCAGTGGAGTGCTGCTCAATGGCAGCTGTTTACCAAATCCTAAACAAGCTTGGTAGCATGTGTAACTCCCAACATCAATCTTTTAGGAAATAGACATTTAGGACCAGATTCTATATGAGGCGCCTAAAAAATCTGTGCGGTAAACATTTCTGCCTAAGCGTATTCTATAAGTGGTGCCTAGATTCAGGTGCAGTATATAGTGTACTTTTAGTTGATATTCTAGCGCCTAAAACTACATGCCTCCATTTATACCAATGAAAATGAGGTGTAAATCCCTGCGTGCAGATTTACGCACACTAGGCCATATTCTATAATTACGTGCATAAATTTTGGAACATGAAATGCCCGTTTCCCTGCTCATAGCCACACCCTTTTTGAACTTTGCGCATGAAAATTTAGGCACAGTTCATTACAGAATATGCTTAGCGAGCTGTGCTCGTAAGTTCTATTTATTGCCAATTAGTTCTCATTATTGCTTGTTAAGTGCTGTTATAAATGCTGATTAGCTTGTTAAGCCAATTAAGTTACGCGCATTGTTATAGAATATGCCTTGATTTTGACGTGGATCTCTAGGCATGCTATATAGAATCCGGCAGTTAGCCCCCTTTTGAAATGGGGACTAAATGTCTATGGTCTTGCCACGCCCTTGTCCCACACAAAACATGCCCAGACCATGCCCCCTTGCTATCTGCATGCACTTGAGTCTAATATAGGCATATCCCAGGCTTTGTAAAATAGGGACTTAGATATTTTTACAAGATAAATATTTAAGTCCTGGTTCTTGCATGTATCAAATGTGAATAGAGCTGGTGAAATGGGGCCCTCGGTAGTGGAACTGGAAAAGATACAGAGAAGGGTAACCAAAATAATAAAAGGGTTGGAACTCCTTTCATATAAGGCACAGCTAAAGAGGTTAGGGCTGTTATACTTGTAGAAGATAGGGCTGAGAGCAGATATTACAGAGGTCTCCAGTGAAGTGGAATGGGTAACCACAAATCAATTGTTTACTCTGTCAAAAAGTACAAGACTAGGGAACATGGCAGGAAAGTTACATACACTCAGCACATAGTTAAGTTGTAGAACCCATTGCTGGAAGATGTGATAAAATTCTGTTTTAAAAAGATTTGGACAGATTCTTGGAGGTAAAGTCAATAAACCGTTATTAAGGTAGACCTCAGGAAAGACATTCCCCCCCCCCCCCTGTATGCTAAGCCACGCTAGCGGCTGCCGTGTGCTAATGTCGACACAATCCATTGACTTTGAAAATGCTGTGTTGGCATTGCCACGCGGCAGCCGCCAGGGGTGCTTAGTAAACGGAGGATTGTTCATTCCATATGGTAAGTAGCATGGAATTTTCCTACTTTTGGGGATTTTGTCATATACTTGTGACCTGAATTGGCCACTGTTAGAAACAGCGTATTGGATTAAATGGACTTTTGGCCTGATCCAGTATGACTACTCTTATGTTTTTATGTTGAAATAAACTGAAAAGGACAGCTCTGGAGAGGAACCATCACCCCAGGGTCCCTCTCCTGAATTGTCCTTATCAGTCTCTCTCCTTCTGTCTTGAACATCTCATTCGGATTTCTGCACCCCCAAGTGCATCACTCTGTACTTCTTCGGAGGCATCAGCACAGGTGCTGTAATGTAGGGAGGGGTGGAAATGGCTACGGTGAGAGTGCTATTGCCTATAGGCATAATGTCATCTGGGGGCCATGGTAACCAGGATTGCATTTTCTTGGGGCCCTTGCTTTTTGGCAGGGAGTGGGCCTGCTTAAGGGGAGGGACATGCTAACTGGGGGAGAAGACATGTATGTGGGGGGGGGGGGGGACTGGTTGGAGGGGCATGCTGTTGGGTGTATTGAATGGACTTACTACTAAGTAATGCCAAAGATGCTGTGTGGATGGGAGGTATGTACTGCATTGCATCTTGCTTAAACTATTACCTTTCCATTCCTTGTTCATGGGTCAGACCAGGTATAAATCCCGACACCTAGGTGTTGGAGCATGCATGTTTATTCCACTTTTGAGAAGTGTATCTTCAGGGCATGCCCTAGTCTTGTCTGTGACATGCCCAGACCATCTTCCCTTGCCATTGCACACATTCATGTTGGAGCCATGCATATCCTGGTTTTGTAAAATGGGAACTTAGGGGACCTTTTACAAAGGCGTGCTGAAAAATGGCTTGCGGTAGTGTAGGCACGGATTTTGAGCACGCGCCGATCCATTTTTTAGCGTGCCTGTAAAAGCCTTTTTAAAATTTCTGCCGAAAATGGACGTGAGGCAAAATGAAAATTGCCATGTGTCCATTTTGGTTCTGAGACCTTACCGCCAGCCATTGACCTAGCTGTAAAGACTCACTTGGTAACCGGACGATAATGACCTATGTGCGCCAAATGCCACTTGGCACGTGTCCGTTACGCGCTCCCAAAAATAAAAAAATATTTTTCAGACTTGCATATCAGACGCGCATGAAAAATGAAATTACCGCAAGAGCCATGCGGTAGTCAGGCGGTAACTCCATTTTGGAACTTGTTGGGCGTGCGTAGACGCTTAAGCAGCTTAGTAAAAGGACCCCTTAGACTTGTATGTACAATAAACGTTAAAGTACCAGTTTTTGCATGTCTCAGATGCTAATAGCCCTTCTAAAATGAGTGCCATAGTGCATGAGAATATCCCCAGATTCAGATTTTATGGATGAGGGTGTTCCTATTTTTATAACTGTCCTTAATCAGCAGATACTACCATCAGCAGGTGTGTGCCTTTTAGACTTGCATAATAGACTCCTTTAGGGAGCAGTCCTTTAGGGAGTAGAATGCCTGTATGACAGTAAAATGTGCTATAATGATAAGGTGGGTGGATAGTGAACTACCAATGTATGTGTCATGGAGAGAATAAATGCATGCATTGTTGAGGATGGAGCATTTAACAGCGATGACAGCCATTTTGGTGTGCAAGAAATTATTTCTTTCAATTTGGCATCCTTTCCTTATGTCTCTAAATCCACATTGTAGGAGTGAAATATTAAAACTCATGACAATTTGAAGGTGGAACATTTGTAGAATAGGGGGAGTGAGGAGATGGCTGGGGGAAGTGTGGTGGTTTTAAAATGGAGTGGGGAAGGGAAAAAACAAAGCAAAATTTGTTGTAAATCTGAAGACTTATTGAATGTTACCTATGTTGTGCTGCTGATAATAATAATAATAATAATAATAATAATAATAATAAAATATTAGACTAAAATTAATTTTAACATTCAATGGACTTTGTTCAATGAAGATTTCTTTCCATGAGCACAGAGTGAGGAAAAGTCCTTTTTGAAACCAGCTTCTGGATTTCCTCATTCATTCAAAGCTGGTATAATTTGGGACAGTTAAGACATTTTCATCAAGTGCTGTTTTTCTGCAAACATATGCAGCTTTCAGCAGAACATAAGGAAGCTTGTTGAATGACTATATATAAGAAATAGAAGATGTATGATAAAATTGCTCTGTGCCTGCTAAGATCAATTAGATAGGACATCTGTTATATATTTTTTCACAGTAGAAGATATGCAAGATATCCCTGTGATGAGATATTTATATGTTACAGTAGAATGCAACGAGGAACAAGGAAACAAGCAGAGATAGCCAGAATGACAGTGCTAACCCAGAGACAGAGCAGGAGAAATAAAGTTGAGAAAATGAAAAAAAGTCTACAAACAGACTGTAGGTGAATGCTAAGGAGACAGAAGGACTGAGGTTCCAACCCAACTTCCAGGGAAACTTTGAATTTAGAGTATAGGAAAGTGGAGGGGTGAGTGACTCAGGAGGAGCAGGAGGGTTGAGAGGTTATGTGGAGGGAAGGAGCTGGAGAGAGAGAGCAACCCATGTGTGGTGGGTTCCCATTTAATATGAACATTTGTTAAAATTCCCATAAATGGGCTTTATAGAGGTTCTGAAAGCAGAGCAGGCAGTAGGTAAGAAACTCTGCTTAACAAGTTCTATCCAGGGCAAAGAGAGGACAGACAGATTTATGTGGGCAGTGGCAGTGCCTCTCACCCACCTTCACTCTTTTTTCTTGCAGCAACTGGCTACCAATGTAAAAATTTGCCTTAGGAGTCACTGAATTAGCACATCTGTGAGGACCCCCCACCTGCAACATTTAGCCCTAGACATGTGCCTAGTTTGCCTATGCTTTATTTCCACTCAGACTGTTAGAAGCAAGGCCTTCAAGCTGGCAATGGGAAATTCTGGGTAGAGACCATAGAGAGAGAGAGAGAAGGAATGAGATCCAACCGTACCTGCAAGGAAGCCTTGAAAGTAGTGTAAACCCTTCCCCCTGAACATCAAGCGTTTTGTGTGTGAACCAAAATACCCGCTGTCAGTAGTCATACCCACCATTCAGAGTCACACCACCTGGAACAGGAAGAAAAGTACAATGAACTAACCTCGTCTTCCCCCCTCAAAGGGTGAAAGAGGAAATAAAACTAAAATTAAGGATTATGTTCTCAAATCTAGATAAGTATATAGCTTTGGAAAAAATAATATATTTTTTTCCTTTTTGTGTTAAATCAACTTACATATTCAAGGAGTGGAGTTCTGACCAAATACTTTATTTTTATTTTGTTTTTCTTTTTTTAGTTGAATAACTCTAAATTTCTAAAGAAGGAACAATTGTCAGATAAGTATATGTTTCTCTTTTAACAATACACTGTTGAAATGTTGTGTCTTTCTTTCATTTCCCTAATATTGGTCAAGAATTTGATACTTTGTGTCTATTCTTGGATTTATAGGAACTTTTAAAAGAAAACAAACTTCAAATAGTATTCAGGTATCTCATTTAGTTTTTTTTTTTCTTTTTAAATGTTCAGCTTTACTTTACAAAAGCACTCCTTAAGACGACACTTAGCTGTAGCTGGACTCTTCTCTGGAAACTGTGACTATTTCTTTCTTCCTTGGGGGCCCAAAGGAAAAAAAACCCTTCAAGATCTTTTGTGGTTTCCTTCTTCTTCCTACACCTCACTTTAACAAACTAAAATTTGGAAAAAAAAACCCTGTCTCCCTATCATAGGTCATAGAGTTCTTATATATGGCATTAAGGGGTTATCAAACACTGTGGCCAATTAAACTAATTAAAATAAAATTAATTAAACTTTCCCTTCCTTCCAGGTCTACTCTTCATTTTTATCTCCCTAAACTAAAGGAGCAACTGGAAAGGCAAAGCAAGTCTCACCACACATACAGACTCTCACACTCACTGCTCAACCATTAAATCTCCCTTCCCAAAATATTTAAAAAATATTTTATCTCAACTTCCCCGCTCATACAATACACAGTGTAGAATTTGGCTCAACCCCTCATCAGTAACATTCATTCCATCCTTAAGAACTTTTTCACAACCCTCACAGAGTCTCAAATTCCTCTGTCCCAAACTACAACTTCCCTTTCTTAATAATTCAGAAGTACCCTTTTTATCTCTCCTTCCTACAGACACTCTCAGACACGTCCACTCTCCTCAGCTGCTTTTGCTCTCACTCAGCAACTGACCAAGCCAGCCGTTACCAAGGCAACTGTGACTCAACGTTTATACCTGACATCCCTTAACCAATAGGAATTTTCAAATGGAACCCACATTTTTTTGTATGCTTAGAATCCTGTCACAAGCCAACTGATTCTCCATCTTGACTTTAACTTTTCCTTAGGAAATAATGGAAAATTACTATTTACTTGATATTAAAACAAATGCTTATCTCAAACTTTGTCAAATTCACCAAACCAATCTGACATTACAATGCCCACAGCACCATAGGCGCACCGTATAAGAGGCTTGGGGAGGCTAAGCCTCCCCAGCCCAGCTGTGACCTTTCCCGCCCATGCTGCATTGGCCCCCCCCCCAAACATTGCCACTTTCCCTCCAGGCCCGAGGCCCGCTCATCCAGACCTGCCAAGTCGGGAGTCTCCCGCACTCCCGAGTCTGGGCTGGCAAAGTGGGAAAGTCTCCTGTTCAGCGCGAGTCGCGCGATAAAACAAAAAAAAGAAGCAAGAGCGGGCGGGGCTGTGGCAGCCTTCAAGCATGGGCTGTCTGCGCTGCAGCTGCTCCTCTCTCTGCCCCTGGAGGAGCAGGAAGGAAGTTGACATCGACTTCCTGCTCTGCTCCGGGGACAGAGAGGAGCGGCTGCAGTGCCGATAGCCCTTGCTGAAAGCTGCTACGGTACAGCCCCACGCTTGTTCCAGCAGCCAGCTGTTGCTCCTGGGGGCTCCAAAGCGGTTGAAGCTGCGTGTGATGTCGGTCCTCCCAGCTGATTCTTGCGCTTTGGGGGTGTGTAACGCGTGTTACCTTTTTTTTTTTTTTGTCGGGACTCAGGGCGCTGCTGCTGAAGAGGAGAAGCAGCAGCAGTGGCCTACAAATTAATACCGGGTGGAAGGGGGAGCGGGAGGCACTAGGCAGATATAATGGAGAGAGTGGGAAGATGGGGAGAGAAGGAGGGGGCATGGAGAAGGGCTGGAGTCCTGGAGAAAGGGAGAAGCTGCTTAAAATGAGGAGAAAGTGGGGGGGGGGGGGGGGTGAAAGAGGGAAGACACTGGAAGGAAGGGTAGGGAAAGAGAAACTAACAGGAGGAGAAACATTGAAGGATGGGGAGAGAGAGGGGGGCATGATGAATGGAAAAGGGTTGAGAGAGAGACACTGGATGGAAAAGGGGATAGAGACAGAGAGACACTGGATGGAAGGATTGGGAGAGAGGGGGGGTAGATGTTGGATGGCAGGATCGGGAGAGGGGGTAGACGAATGGAAGGACATGGAGAGAAAGAGGGAAGAGGAAGACAGAAGGATGGGGAGATAAAGAGGGAAAACGGATGGAAGGATGAGGAGAGGGGGGGTAGACGGGACAGGGGAGAGAAGAGAAATCACTGGACTGGACATGTAGGGGAGGGCAGGGGAGAGAGGAGAATTGCTAGATATGGAAGGATGGAGGGGTCAGGGGAGAGAGGAGATTTGCTAGATATGGATGGAGGACAGGGGAGGGAGGAGAGTTGCTGGACACGGATGGATGGATGAATGGAGGGGATGGCAGGGGAGAGAGAAGAGTTGCTGGACATGGATGTATGAATGGAGGGGAGGGGAGTGAGGAGAAATGCTGAATATGGATGGAGGGGAAACTGCTGAATTTAAGGACTGGATCGAAACGCTTTGAGGGCAGATGCTGCAACTGGAGGAAGGATAGGGACAGGGTGCCACAGATGGTAGACAGAACGCATAAGGACACAGGAGGATGGTGGACATGGTGAGTGAAAGAATATCAAATGGAAAGAAGACACTATAAAACAGACGACACTGGGACCAAAGCGAATAGAAAAACTAAATGCTCAGAAAACAAAGGTAGAAAAAAGTATTTTATTCAGAATGTATTAATTGGAATATGTCAGCTTTTGGAAATGTGCATCTGTGATATTTTGCATGTAAGTTTCAATTTCTCTAGTATTGCTGCATGCCAAGTCTGACTTCTTGAGGTAATTTTCCAGTTCAATATTTTGCCTTCATATCTTTTGATTTCTAGTTCCTTTTGTCATATCTGTTGTCATGTGTTTTTCACATGTGATCAAGGTGCAGTATTCTGCTAGCGTGTACTATTTGCAGCCCTTTTGGTTTTGGTTTTTTCACTAGGTAGTGTATTGGTGTTTTAGAGCCTGGTGTAATTACAGTGCTGCCTTTCCACGCATAAGATTGTAGCTCGTCCTGTCCTTGGAATTAGTGCTGTTATGATTTGGTAAGTTTCTGAGTGTGTTTTTGCACAAGTTTGTGTATAGTGTTTTGCAGTGGAAAGATTGTGTGTTGGCCGTACTAAGGTGACATCAACACTTTAAATTCATTTTAGTTTGTTTGTCATAACATCAGACATGGTTTTATAATATTTTGGAGGATCTGATGTTGAATTGTTAAAGGTATTATTAATTGTGACTATTTTACTTTTATTTATTTATTTTTCCTGTGTGTTGTCGGACAATTATGGATGTAAGCCCCGCCCCCTGGTACCACCCATAAGCCCGCCCCCTTTAGCCTCCCCAAACAGTTGGGCCACCGACCGCCTATGCACAGCACCATGGTTTCACTTTTCAAACGTAACCATTTTTAGTGCACGTCCCACATTTTTCATCAATAAAGCCCCTTTTAAAATCCTAAAATAAATTGAAACACTCATCAAAAATTTAATTAACCCTTTTAACATTTGTTCCGTCGAAGACTTGTTTTAAACTCCGGTGGAGACCCCTTTTAAACCCCCCAGTAAAAACTACCATCTAAAATATTTTTTCAATGTTAACCCCATCAAAAAAATGTTGAGGTTATTTACAGCCATGAATAAAAAAATTTTTAAAATCCCATTAACCCCTTAATTTTTATAAATATTAATCCCCAAAACTCACAATTAAAAATAAAACCAAATCAAATTTTGAATCCACAGATTCCTTACCTGAACCTTCAATGTCCCTTCACCTGGCAACCACCATTGGTTCTGGTCCCAAAAGTCCCCGGGTGAAATCGGGTGCAAAACAGAAAAAAACTCCAAAGAGCACAAAAATCCCTGGAACTCCAGCTGGGTTGCTCTAAAATTGAGCCCCAGGCTTCAGCGAGGCCTAACCAGAGCTCCAGGGATGGACTGAGCATGTGCAAACTTTGCACTCACTCAGTCCCCTCCCCCCTCCCGACCAGCTAGGCAGCAAGCCGGCCATTTTCCTGCCAGATCCCAGCCTGACCACTGCCATTCACATTCAGTGCGCCTTCGCGGCTGGACACATTTTGACGGTGCTCCCATTCTGGAGCCCTCTGGTGCCCCCCCGGCCACCAATGCAGCCTCGAACTGGCCCACAACGAGCCCGGCAACCCCTGGACCACCTGAGCAGCATCTGAACGGCCCTGATTCAGCCGCAAAGCCCCAGAGCTGTCCAGACCCTCAACCCTGAGCACCGAAGCACCCAGGCTCACAGGGAAATGACAGCCAGTGAGATTACAGCCACTGGGCCCCCTGGAAGCCCCAAAAAGGTAAATAAATATATATATAAATTTAAAAAAATGCCAATTTTTTACTAATTTTTTTCATATATTACAGTAGGAAGAAGGGAGAACATCCCAGGAAAAGAAAGATTCCTGAGAAGCCATGTGGAGAGAAGAAACTGGGGAGAGAAGAGCTGCTCATTGGATGAAGAGCCAGAGCAGACAGCAGTACTGTGGTTGTGGAGCTGGCGCTCAACTAACCTCCTGATTGAGGTATAGGATTAACTAAGTGGTTTGACATTTAATGGGACTTATTTGGGTAGGAACAGGTCCTATCCAGATAAGTCCAACCCACCAGGTCCATATCCAGATTTTCAGCAAGGTTACCTAAATAATACCACAAAAACTATGACAGTCTCTCTAGGCATTATTCAAGTAGTGCTGGGGCAGTTTGAGGGCAGAGCCAGACTGATTAGCAAAGATATAGATGCTTATTTTCAAAGCACATAGACTTACAAAGCTATATAGCAAGTCTATGAAAATGAGCCTGCTAACCAGGTAACTTTCTGGATAAACGTAGGACAGCAAATAGACCTGTGAAAATGGCTTCACAGACCAGCTTTCACAAAAAGGGCTAAGTACCCAGATAAGTGTCGGCGGCTGCTTCAAACCAGATATTCAGCGCATGGTGGTAACCGTGCGGTAAAGTCTCACGCGGTAACCGGGCAGTAATGACCTATGCGTGCCAAATGCTGCTTGGTGCGTGTAGCTGACATGTGACAGAAAATAAAAAAATATTTTTAGGGCGTGCGTAGTGGACGCACACCAAAAATGAAATTACTACTACTACTACTACTTGACATTTCTAAAGCGCTACTAGAGTTACGCAGCGCTGTACAATTTAACATAGAAGGACAGTCCCTGCTCAAAGGAGCTTACAATCTAAAGGACAAATGTACAGTCAGTCAAATTACCACAAGGTCCATGCGGTTGCCATGCAGTAACTCCATTTTGGTGTGCGTTGGGCATGCGTAGATGCTTACGCGGCTTAGTAAAAGGGCACCTTAATCCTCCATTGTCCCAGGTACAAAAACTTAGATTGTGAGCTCCCTAGGAGCAGAGAAAGTACCCGCATGTAATAAATGCAAACTGCTTTGGTTATACCACAGAAAGGTGGTATATCAAATCCATGACCCTTTACATTTATGGCTCAATTTGTACTCCCTTAGTCTCACATTGCTTGGTGCTTCTGTAACTTGCTTCTCCATCTGGTGTGGTTCATAGGCTCATGATCAGCTATTTAAACTGTGCAGAGTGCTGCAGAATGTAGATCACGGTGGTTTGTGGGGGGGGGGGGGGGGGGGGGGGGAGAAAGGGGTGTCTGTGATGTCTGCATGGAACCAAATTCCAGAAAGCACAAGAGTTTTTCAGATAATGGAACACAGCCAAGGGACTGACATTTTCCCGGTTTCAGGGTGTTTTCAGATAATGGATCTACTGTATTTGTGTTTTGACTCAAGGGCATTTTACATTACTCAGCAGCATTATGACAAGAACAGTTAGATGTACCTGATTCATAATTCATAACACTAATTGTAACAACTGTGAAGTGTAAAATTGATAACCTGATGGACTTTCCTATAATGAGTACATTAATATGCAAACGTATGTAGCAATAACTGTGATATAGGGCAACAATTTACATTTTTTTCTCTAGGCAAAGACTGATAGGTAAAGGTAGAATAAAGACTTGTTATAAAACAATTCAGGGTACAGGTGTGTATTTTGTCACCATTGAAACACAATATCATAACTCATAGAGATGGCATGCATTAAGGTGATAAGTGCAAGCAGAAATATTGTTGTCATATGACACAGATGTAACTGTGTTCGTCTCTTACTTCAGTGCTACGTGATCAGAATGCTGCAGGCCATTGTTGGGTCTAATTGCTAAGGCTGTTAACTAGATGATTAAAAAGGGAAGAACATCTGCAGATTCCTTCTGCTGAATTTTATCCAAGATTATAATGACCTCCAGACTAAGTTTCACTGTAGTACAAACATTTTAAGGATTTCTCACTTTGCAGTTAGTTGTAGACATCTCAAGAATTACTTCAAATTCACAGAAGTATTAGGATATAAGGTCCCCTTTTACCAAGCTGCGGCAACGCAAAAGGGCCCTATGCTGGTGTCGGCGTGTGTTTTTCACATGCGCCGAGGCCCCCTTTTACTGCAGCTGGTAAAAGGGAAGTCTTACTTTCCTACAGGAAGTTTCCTACTTGCTGTGCAGCTATTTCGTGGGGAGCCCTTACCGCCACCCATTGAGGTGGCACTAAGGGCTCCCATGCTAACCCTGTGGTAACTGGGTAGCGCATGGCACTGCCCAATTACATAAATACATAAGTAATGCCACACTGGGAAAAGACCAAGGGTCCATCGAGCCCAGCATCCTGTCCACGACAGCGACCAATTCAGGCCAAGGGCACCTGGCAAGCTTCCCAAACGTACAAACATTCTATACATGTTATTCCTGGAATTGTGGATTTTTTCCAAGTTCATTTAGTGGTGGTTTATGGACTTGTCCTTTAGGAAACCGTCTAACCCCTTTTTAAAACTCTGCCAAGCTAACCGCCTTCACCACGTTCTCCGGCAACGAATTCCAGAGTTTAATTATGCGTTGGGTGAAGAAATATTTTCTCCGATTTGTTTTACATTTACTACACTGTAGTTTCATCGCATGTCCCCTAGTCCTAGTATTTTTGGAAAGCGTGAACAGACGCTTCACATCCACCTGTTCCACTCCACTCATTATTTTATATACCTCTATCATGTCTCCCCTCAGCCGTCTCTTTTCCAAGCTGAAAAGCCTAGCCTCCTTAGTCTTTCTTCATAGGGAAGTCGTCATTGGGTACACTCCGGCGCTACAAAAATAAATACATTTTGTAGCACCTGAAATGATGGCACACTAGGGGTGGGAAGTACCGCCGGGCTGCTATGGTAGCCTGGCGGTACTTCCGGTATAGCGAGTGGTAAGCCCAGGTTGGGCTTACCAATGCATAGTAAAAGGAGCCTTAAATTCTTTAAATATGGGATGTATGATTAAAGCAGCAAATTTTAAACCAGTCCAGCACCTGAAGATCGTACCTTTCAGTTTTTATCTTCTGCAGACTGTCTGTGTAAAGTTGGTTAATCATATGCAAGTTTATTAATTAAGATGCATTAAAAACTTTAGGGGACTTAAAATTGTTTCTTGATAATAAGGGGCCCTTTTATAAAGTTGCGGGACGGCTCTGTTTCGCTCCATAGTGTGACCTCACCTTTAGTATTGTGTTCAATTCTGGCCGCCGTGTCCCATAAAACATATAGCAGAATTAGAAACGGTTCAAAGAAGAGTGACCAAAATGATAAAGGGGATGGAACCCCTCTCATCCGAGGAAAGGCTAAAGAAGTTAGGGCACTTCACTTGAAAAACAGGCGGCTGAGGGGGGATATGATTGAGGTCTATAAAATCCTGAGTGGTATAGAACAGGTAAAAGTGAATCAGTTTTTCACTCTTTCAAAAAATACATAGACCAGGGGACTCTCAAAGAAATTACATGGAAATACTTTTAAAACAAATAAGAAGAATCTTTTTTCACTCGAAGAAGAGTTAAGCTCTGGAACTCTCTACCGGAGGATATGGTAACAGCAGTTAGCGTATCAGTTTAAAAAAGTTTGGCGATTCGAGCAGTCATGGCGAGGTGGAGCTCCTGAACTCCAGTGAGTGGAGCTGTTTTTGGAAACTTTCCCCATGTTGGAAATGGGGAAAAGGAATGGGAAACCCAAGACTCTTACCTCCTTGGGCTTGGTGGAAGCCCCAACCGTCCGACAATCCACCCTGGAGAGTTTTGGGGTCCATGCGTTAGGACAGAGGACACATGCCTCGGCGGAATCCGCAGCTTCGGAGGCGGACCGCAGTGTAGAGGGCTTTTCATTAAGCCCACAATCAGATACAGCTCCTCCAAGACCAGGAAGTAGCAATGTGTCTATGGGGTTACAGCGTGGAGAAGTGCCCGAGAGGAGTCAGTCTTCCCTACCTGTGAGAGGAGGACCCGTCGCAATATCGACCCCGGGAAGGTTGTCAACTGAAGAGAGTCAAAGTTTTTCGCTCTCTTCTCCTGTTGCCCAGGATGTTGCTTCTAGAGAAAATGGAGGTATAGTGAAACTGGCTGTTGTAACTATGGAATCATTATGGGATGCGATACAGGGGGTGAATTCCTCCCTTCTTCAGTTATTTAACTCCGTTAGGGGAGAGATTACAGAACTGAAACAGACGTGCCAAACTTTGACTAACCAAAATGATAAGAATTTGGAAAAAATTACTTCATTAGAGGATGGGGTTGTTCATTTGCAGAGTTTTGCTGCTACAGCTGCCAGGGAAAGAGAGTTTCAAGTGTGTAAACTTGATTACTTGGAAAATCAGGGGTGGAAAAACAATTTACGATTTTTAAATTTTCCAAAGTCTCCTCTTATACTTGCCCTTGACATGCTGAAGAAGTATTTTGGGGAAGTATTGGGAATTCCATCAGAATGCTATCTGCCTATTGTTAGAGCCCAATATATTACAGGAACCTGATTTAAATTTGACTGAATTCCTAGAGAGTTCTCTGGAAGTAATAATGGAAAGGACAGCCCTTCTAGTAACATTTGCCTTAGAGCCAGATAGAAATAACATTTTCCGCATGTATTTTCGTCATATAAATGCAGTTTTTTTAGGGTCTAAAATTCAAGTGTTTCCAGATCTAGTAAGGGAAACACAGAAAAGAAGATCTGATTTTCTGGTTATAAAAACCAGAGTTCTTAACGTTGGTGCTTCCTTTGTTTTGAAATTTCCTTGCAGATGTTTAGTGACTTTGAATTCAACTAATTATGTTTTCTTTGACCCTAAAAAACTAATAGAATTTGTTAATTCCAAAGAAGGTGTTAGGGATACCCTGGTCGCACCCAATATTTGGTTAGCTGTATATCGGCTGCGTGTGTTAATTTGCCCACTGCTCTATTGATGACTTTCTTTCTTTTATCTTAATTTCCTTGTTCTTGAATCCAAATTATGTGGACAAAGTTGAAGTTTTATGTTTTCCGATAATGATCTTTTGTTTTTTTTCCTGGATAATCTTAAGTTGTGATATTGCCGAAACATTTATGTTATATATGTAAATGTAAAATAAAATATATTTTTTATTTAAGTTACATTTGTACCCCGCGCTTTCCCACTCATGGCAGGCTCAATGCGGCTTACATATACAGGTACTTATTTGTACCTGGGGCAATGGAGAGTTAAGTGACTTGCCCAGAGTCACAAGGAGCTGTACCTGAAGTGGGAATTGAACTCAGTTCCTCAGGACCAGCGTCCACCACCCTAACCACTAGGCCAAAAGTCCATAGTTATTGAGATAGACATGGGGAAGCCACTGCTGCTATTGGGATTGGTAGCATGGAATGTTGCTACTCTTGGGATTCTGCCAGGTACTTGTGACCCAGATTGGCCATTGTTGGAAGCAGGATACTGAGCTGGATGGACCATTGGTCTGACCCAGTAGGGCTATTCTTACACAATTAAATTAACTCTGTATTGCCCACTGGTTTTCAGTGACCTTATTCTATAAATTGTGTGTGCAATAGTGTGTGCTAAATGTAAATTTGGGCACAAAAGTTTATAGAATTAGGGTATAGAGGGCACTCGTTAAGCTAAAAGCTAGTTCCTAAAAATCTGAGTGCTAAGCTAGTATTCTGTAGCAGCAAATTTGCATGCCAAATCCTTTGCAGTCTACTAGTGTAAGTTGGCAGTTATTCATCAACATTTAGTCGCACCTGCTTATGCCATGTCAATAGTAGGCGTAAATGTGGCATCTTACATGCGAAACAGACAGTTTTGTGCATTGCTTGGTGACAAATGTCATGACCTGACCATGCTTTTTCACGTGAACATCCCCCTTGTCGTTTACACACTAGAACGCTTAGGGACTCATTTTCGAAACAGAAAACCATCCAAAAATCTGATTTGGATGTCCTATCAAAAATGCCCCTCTAAGATTCCAAGTTACAGAATAGTGCCTAAGTGCACTTTCATGTGTATCTGTTGTTTCACCACTGTTTTGGCACATAACTGCTGTTGCAGCATAGAAGTTGTGCACCAAATTGGTGCTTAACTTTTAGTGCACTGTGTAGAGGGCCCCTTTTACCAAGCAGCGGCAAAAGGGGGCCAGTGTTGACATCAGCGTGTGTTTTTGACGCACTCCGATGCCCCCTTTTACCGCAGCCGGGTAAAAGGTAGGTCTTTCTTTTTCTGCAGGAAATGGTTGTGTGGCAAGCCACTCGGCCATTTTTTTGGTGGGTGGAGCCCTTACTGCCACCCATTGAGGTGGCGGTAAGGGCTCCCATGCTAACCTGGCAGTAAATATATTTTTGTAGCGCCGGATATGATGGCACGCTGGGTGTGGGAACTACCACGAGGCTGCTATGGTAGCCAGACAATAGCTCCTTTTTAGCGAGCGGTAAGCCTGCATTGGGCTTACTTCCGCTTTGTAAAAGGAGCCCAGAATGAGGGAGATAACAGGCAAGTAAATGTTAGTATCTGTTGTAGAAATACCTCTTATTGCACTTTAGTAAAAGGGCCCCCAGGGGTCTGATTCACTAAAAATTTCTTTCTGTTCTGTCCGCCCAATATTCAGTGCTATTTAATTGGCCAGGAATGGCTTCTGGCCAATTAAACAATGCTTAACCATCAGGAGATAACCGGTTATCTCCTGCTGAATATTCCCGGTCAGCGCTTACCCCGGGATTCTATACATGGTGCATTAAGCAGGACCATAGCTAGGTGGGGCCACCGGGGCATGGGCCCCCACAGATTTAGTCCTGGCCCCCTCTACTTTTGATACCCCCTGCTGACCCTCCCCCGCCACTTTCAACCCGCCGCCGCCACAAGGTACCTTTGCTGGCAGGGGTCCCCAACTCCTGCCAGCCTTAGTCTTCTTAGCGCCGGTCTCTGGCACATTCGCTGATCTGTGCTGTGACTCCTGATGTCCTGCACATTCCTTTAAGGAATGTGCAGGATGTGCTGGATGTCAGGACTCACAGCACAGATCAGTGAACGCGCCAGAGACCGGCGCTAAGAAGACTAAGGCTGGCAGGAGTTGGGGACCCCTGCCAGCAAAGGTACCTTGTGGCGGCGGGGGAAGGGGGGAAGTGGTGGGGGAGGGTCGTCAGCGGAGGGGGGGATCAAAAGTGGCAGGGGGTTGGCAGCTGGGGGAGGCGGGCTAAAATGTGCCCCCCACCTTGGGCTCTGGACACCCCTCCCGCCGAGGTCTGGCTAAGCCGCTGGCATTGAGGCATGTGTATAGATTTGTGTGTGCAGCTAATCTAGGCATATACGTTAATTGTTTAACAAACCACTTAGTCATCACTAATTGGATTTAAGTGGAATTTAAGTGCTGCTTTGCTAAACAGCGCATATAAATTCTCACGCGTGCAGCCAAAAAGGGGGCACGGTGATGGCAGGAGTGTGGGCATGCTGCACCTATCAATCACATCTATGTGTGTGGTTATAGAATTTGGGCAGTGCACATAGATGTAGGTGCCTGCATTTACACCAGCTTTTCACTGGCATAAATGCACGCACCTAAATGTAGGCACATCTACCCGACCCAAAGCGCATTCTATATATTTTGCAGCTACATTTCAGCGTGCCTAATAGAATACGCCTAGGCATCTCTATCAGATGTGCCTAGATTCTAGGCGCCATATATATATATAGAATCTGACCCTTAGCAGCTAACCAGTTATATCACGCGATATAACCAGCTATCTGCTAATATTCAGCGCATCGCCAACTAAGTTTGATGGCTAAATCAGGTTGCCAAACAGCAGGCCTATATTTGGCCAGTTTAAACTTAACTGGCCAGTGCTAAATATTGACTTGGCCGTTTAAGTTTGAACCGGACAAAAATAAACAAGATATTCAATGCTGGTCACCGGAAATGGCAACATTGAATATCCGGCCTCACCACCGACCGCGATTATTATCCAGGCTGCCTCCCATGGACTCAATATCAGTCCATATGTCTTTGGGAAGAATGCTTACTGGATCAGCCTTTAAGGCCTCAAAAATGTTCCCTGTAAGCACATTTTCCACTTAGTCTGATGAAAAGCTTTGCTATCAAATGTGTTGTGAAATAGCAGTGACATTTTAGCAGAATTAAAAAAGTGATGGATATCCTCCCCCCCCCCCCCATTTCCCACTCTAACGAGTCTGAGTCATAGATAAAAGGTAGAAGAAAGTGAGCAAAAAAGGAGTCAGTTAAATTGTGCTAATAACGGAATTCAAATTGTTGTTCTATTTTTGTTTTAAATAAATAAATTAACAAAAGGAATCCCAGTGCTCTATGCAGAAAGAATAAAATGTTCCATGTAACATTAATAAGTGAAGAGGGAAATGCATAAAATTGAGTGACGCCCTCCCTTGCATATTTAGAAACTGAATACTTATTGAACATTACATTCTGTTCGTGAGTCCCAAGGAATATAAGAGTGTTTTATTAACCTATTTTTGGTGACTTCTCTACCAATTTAATTAGTTCAGGTACACTCTGGGTAATAGTTGTTCTGGCTTAGGCTTGGATTTCAGAATAACATTAGCTGATTGAAGAATAATGTTTTGAAAGGGGTTGGTGCAAAGCTACTTTTATTAAATGACAGAATTATCAGACTGATAATGAGAAAAGTAATATAGTTTTTCAGCATATCGTTGGTGATAGAGTGCAAGAATTTCATGATGAAATAAGTTTGCTGAATTTGGACATTTTAATTGCTTAGAAAGCCTTACACTAAAACTTTCAGCTAAAATTCAAAAGAGCTAGGCACTTTGGGGCCCATTTACTAAAAGGTGTTAGAATTTGGGCTTAGTGTTTGGGAAAGCCCCACATGAAGACGCACTAAGCCCATATTTGATACTGCAGTATTTAGGGCTTTTTAATTTATTTGCAGGTCTCACACTAATCTTTCCATTAGTGCATGAGTCATACAAGAAATTAATGCTGGAATACTTACTGTCTCTTATTTAGGAGACACTTAGGGTTATATTCTACAAATGGCGAAAAAAACCCGGCGCTGATAAAAAGTGTTTAAAGTTAGGCACAGCTTATAGAATAGCACTTACGTCCAGGGGTCATGCATAAATTTAGATGCCTCCATTTGCACCAACAAAAACCTGGTGCAAATGCCCACACCTAAATTTATGTGCGGAGACCCTATATTCTATAACATGTAATTCAAGACCACACCCCTGATCCACCCGAAAATGCTCATTTCCGTGCCCCCTTCTTTGTGCTGTGTGTAAAATTTAGGTGTGAATCCTATACCTAAATTTATGTGATTGTCCTTTCTCCCGGAAGTACTTTGATTCTGGGGAACTGGGTTCAATTCTCACTGCAGCTCCTTGTAACTGTGGGCAAGTCACTTAACCCTCCATTACCCCAGGTACAAAATAAGTACCTGTATATATGTAAACCACTTTGAATGTAGTTGCAAAATGCCACAGAAAGGTGGTATATCATTTCCCTTTCCCCTTTATGCTCCTTCTCAATCTTTAAACTCCTCCTCCCAGGATCTTCTCACTGTTTCTTCCTTCCATGAAATTCCCCTCACAACAATATGTTACTCCATTTTCTCTACTCAGGGCCTGCAACTCTGGAACTCTCTCTCACAGAGCATAAAAGCACACTCCACTGTTTCTCAATTTAAAACTGACCTGAAAACCCACCTATTTTTGAAGGCTTATAGAGCTTAGCCTGGAGTGCGTGATGGCAGAACTTCTCCCATCCCACTGTTTTTTTCTTCCCCCTCTCTTACTTTCCTTTATAATATTGTGTTTCTCCCTCTTTTGCCTCATGTATTGGTTTGTCCTAATAGCTTAATGTATGTCTGTATCTCTCTCTCTCCTCTCCTTTAGAATATAAGTCTCTCAGACACCAGTTTGATGGGCGGGATAGGAAGCCCGTAATAAACTTGAAACTTGAAACATGTGCGTAAGTTCTAATTAAATCTAATTATTCCCAATAATTGTTTGTTAAAAAGCCAGTTATTGGCCCTAATTGGCTTGTTATGTAATTAAATTGCATATGCAAATTGGGTGTGCCCAAATTTGTGCATGCAATTTTTATAGAATTTAGGAGTAAGTGCTCTTACGCTAACTCAGCATTAGTCAGATAATGTGAACATACCGGCAGATTAATGCTTCTACACCCATTCTTCACCCATGACACATCCCCTCCAAAGATATTTAAAATATAATGCGCAGTCAGCACATGGAAAAGGGACATTAATGCAAAATGCTTTAATGTGCTTTGCAATAAGCATTTTCTCATGCAGTAACTGGGGAATTCTATAAATGGTGCCTTAAGTTAGGCGCTAATTCCTCACCCAACCTTCAGCATGGAATTGCGTTCTAACAGATGCAAGGTGCCAAAATGGAACTGAAATGGCAGATCGACATGGAAATACACTTACGTGCCCTGTTATAAGTTAGCATGCAACTGGAAAGGTGGCGTTCCCATGGGAGGGGCATAGGTGGGTCAGGGGTGTTCTGGAAATTACATACAGTATTATAGAATACTGCAGATGTGCACCCAACTTGTATGCAAGGATTTGCACCTTGGTTCAGTTGGTATAAGGTTTTGCACCCAAAGTAGGGTGCAGAATTTGGTGACCAACACTGTTCTATAAAGAGCACTCATCCCGGAGTGCCTGTTATAGAATAGCCCTGGGTGCTGATTTTTTTCAGTGCCCATATTTGGGTGCCATTAACTTAATCCAGTCCTAAATGCATATTACTGCTTAACACCCTTTAGAAAAAGGGACCCTTTAGGAGTTTTGAACATAGATCTGCCAAAATAGTAACTCTCCTCTGCTGAGTGCCTAAATCTTAACATAATAGATGACAGCAGATAACGACCTGTATGGTCTACCCAGTCTGCCCAACAAGATGAACTCATACCATAAGGTATGATTTGATACTACATATGTATGTATGTTTGATCTTGATATCTCCTTGCCATTTTCAGGGCACAGACTGTAGAAGTCTGCCCGGCACTGGTCTTGTTCTCCAATTTCTGAAGTTGCCATTGAAGCCCTACTTCGGCCCATACAAATTTGGCTAGCCACGATCAGGGCACAGACTGTAGAAGTCTGCTCGGCACTGGCCTATCTGTCCAGCCACAATCAGGGCACAGACTGTAGAAGTCTGCCCAGCACTGGCCTTGTTCTCCAGCTGCTGAAGCAGAATCTGTCAAGCCATGATCATGGTTCTCCAGATCTTGGAACCTATGTATTTACTGGTCTCCTAAATTTAGGAAATAGTCAGCTGAAAATATAACTGGTTAGGTCTGGTTGAAAAGTCTCCTGAAGACTGCTAGCTAATATTAATGGATCTTCCAATATTTACCTATAATCAAATAAAATGGTGCTAAAGAATTTTTTCACCTCATAACAAATTGGTATAAATTCATATTCTTTTATAATATGCTGGCAATCTTTGGTCCATTTATCTTGTATTAATAATCCATGTGCAATCCTAAATTTTATGTGCATTAAAAAATCTTTAGAATGTACAATCAGCTATAAGTATAATATGAAAACACGTCTTACTCTGTTGTTTCATTCAGAAGCATCAATCTGTAATGTCATAAATGCACAAAATCACAATGCAACACATCAAATGCCATAAATATAACTCCCCCCCACACACACACAATCAATCAATCAATCACTCACTAAAGCATTCCAGTTACTGTTAAGTCTACATTATATTTTCATCTAAATGGCTACTAGTAAAACTGTGGTTGTTGCCTAATCATGCAATCCCCCAGGTCCTCTGCACAGCGTGCATGTCACACCCAGCTTCTACTGGGAAATTTACTTATTACTCAACTGCAGTCTGTCAGATAGATGAACTGCAAGATAATTCTTTCACTGCAGTCTGCCAGACAGACCAGCTGCATAATTTCTGAAGGTTCCCATAGGACTTCTTATATTTCACATTACCCACTTTCCCATTCTTTGTAGCAGCCTCAGTATTTAATGCTGAATTGTTTCAACATGGCACTTCAAAAATTTAAGCCCATGCTACCAGATCATGCTTTTGCTATTTCTTTTCTTTTTTTAAAGTAAGAATCAAGAAAGACTCATCTGTGCTTATCCCATGGTCTGTTAAAAATCTATGGGGGGGGGGGGGGCTATATTCAGACTGTGGGAGTTAGACATTCTAACTTCTGCAGTCGGTGCTGAGCACGGATAGTCAATGCTGGGCTGTTTCCAGTGACTGGCATTGAATATCTGGTTTATTTTTGGCTGGTTTAAAGATAACTGGCTAAGTTGTTATTGAGATTTAGCTGGATATCTTTAAATAGGTCAAAGATATCCCATGTTTTCATGCGGCCAAATATGGCTGCTAAATCGGCTTTAAAATATTGAAGGATAACCACTTATATCGGGTGATATAACTGGATATCTGCTAGCCGCTAACTGGGGATATTTAGCGGGAGATAGCTGGTTATCCCCCACTGAATTTTGACAGATAGCCGGCTAAGCGCTATTTAACCAGTCAGCAGCTCTGGCCAGTTAAATAGCGCTGAATATTGAGGGATATTACTATTTTAGCTTCCAACACTTGCTCCATGAAGTTACTGAATATACCTACCACCATAGGAGCCAACTTTTCAAAATTATTGGGGGTGCTAAGCCTAATGGAAATAATCCCTCCCTGGACACATACAAGGAATATGCTCAATATTGGGGGTACTCAAGCACCCATAGCGTTGGCTCCTATGCCTACCACCACTATTCCCTCTAAGCTGAGAAGGAATCCTCCACTTACATTCCTGCCAGTGGGGGGTGCTGTTTCACTATCACATTTTAAATAGTGAGGGATAGGCAAGCTGTGTAGGACTCCAGAAAGCCTGCCTGTCCCTAATGATTGAAAACACTTTATTGAAGTACCACCCCCCACTGGAAGCAATGGAGCTGGAGGACCCCCTTAAAAAATTATGTACTTTATCCAAGCAATATACTTGATCAGAAAATAGCATAACAAAACAAGGAAAACAAAACAAAACCCAATAAGGTATCCACAAACATGAATACCATTCAGTTGACAATTATAGGGGGGTAGAAATCCATACTGTTCTAATGGGTCCTTTTACTACGCTGCACTAAGAAATGGGCATAGTGCATCTGTAACTAGGCCTTTCCCACATGTTAAGCCCATTTCTAGCACTGCAATCAAAAAAGGCTTTTTTTCCCCCTCAAAAAAGGCTTTTTTTCCAATTTGTTTCATCAATGGCTGTGTGTCAATGTTAACATTATTACATGGCTATTTACAAAACTTACTGTGGCAGCACTTACCACCTTCTATTTAGGTGGCATTAAGGGCTCCTGCATTACAGACATGTTAACCAGTTAGATAACATGTCTGTAATGTGCATAAGCTAGCTGATTAGTGCATCCTGACACTCCCCCACTCAAAAAAGTACAACCCCCCCCAATTACCAAGTGGTTAGCACATGCAGATGACAAAGCTAAAGTGGAACACTTTAACATGTCCAGTGTTAGGCCATGTTTGCTGCATTAGGTGCATGTTAAAACCTAACACAGCTTATTAAAATGGTCCCTTAGTAATCTGTAAAGGAAAAATAGGTAGAAACATACTCTAATATTTTCCCATATCTATCTATCTATCTATCTATCTATCTATCTATCTATCTATCTATCTATCTATCTATCTATCTATGTTACATGTGTGTATATATATATATACACACACACACACACACATATGTTATATGCATGTATGTGTGTGTATATATATATATATATATATATATATATATATATATATATATATATATATATATATATATACACATGCATCTGTGTTTTGTGGGCACAGTGAGATGTACATTCTCTATTGCGGGGCTGAGAGAGTGGAACTGACTGCCAGTGGAGAGCAGAGCATAAACTGATACCTCTTTGTTTAAGAGGTTATTGAAGGGCTATTTGTTCAGATTGGCATAATGAAATTCTATGGATTACTTTGGGAATGGATGTCTGGATTCTTATATAAGAGCAGAGCTGCTGAGGAATTCCTGTGTAATGTGTTGCTGGATTTTATAGATTTATTGATTTTGTTATGTTTTATTGTATGCATTTTCACTATAGTTTTGTTTTTATTTTTATGATTATGTGCTGAATATTAACTGTGCATGTTAATTTGTGCTTTGCCTTGGAAAAGACGGACTGTAAACAAACCATAGCTATAACTCTTGAAGCATTGCTTATTTATTTATTTTACAGTTGAAGAGCTATTTAAAAGCAGGACAATCAAATTTGTCCCTGCAATTGACAATAACAGAAATATATCAAGCACGAAGTCAAGAATTATTGCTCCAGGGAGGATAGTTTGAATGAACAGCATTTTTTTCAGTTCTTTTAGAGCTAATTGATTATAGGGTTGGACACCTGGAAAAGTCTGGGCTAAGTAGAAAAAGATGGAAGTGGCTCTTAGCCCTTGTCAACATATCTGAAAAGCTCATATGTGATGATTCAATCAGTCCTTCTGAAGGCACAGTAACATTTGTTGAAGTAGACTGAGTAGATCCATATTTCACGTGAAGGCCAGCAATGATCCTGAAAGAAACTCTGTTGAAATTAACCAGAACCTAGTTATTAAAAAGTCTGATTTGATTTGTTTACTTATATTACCCATTTCAATGTACAAATTTGTGCAATGCAGATTAAACAAAGGCCTTATTTACTAAGATGGTAATATATGTTAATATATATAGCAGGGGAAGAAATTTAAAGGAGTTATTATGCCCTGCTACCCTTCGACCTATACAAGATAACTTCTCTGCCTTTATAGGACATAAGCGCTGTGGTCAATGTCAAATGTGCCCGATTATGCTGGAATCAAATGAAATCACGGACCCTTCTACAGGGCGTAAGTTTGTTCTATATACCAACACTACGTGCAAATCTAAGGGGGTGATCTACTGTATAATATGCCCATGTGGTAAACTTTATGTCGGCCAAACCTCTTGCCAATTATATGTAAGGTTGGTTGAACATAAAAGTGTGATCTCCACGAAAAAAACTACCGTGCCGTTAGCGGTTCACTGTACGGAACTAGCACATAATTTTGATTCTCTGAAATGTGTGATATTGCAACAGATAGGGACTGGTCAGCGAGATGAAGATGCCCTTCGGTTTCTTCTTAGAAAGGAACAACAGTGGATCTTTCGGTTGAACACTTTAGTCCCGAAGGGGCTTAATGGCAAGATAGAATGGATTCATTTTTTCTGATGTATTCCATTCCTGCTTTTGTTGTATGCTATTCTTTTGCCCCGACCAAGAAGAGTTTTGATTGGACAGGAACGATAGCGTCTGACGTCATGAGAAGTAGTTATAGCGGCCATATTCAGTTTGTTGCTGCCCTTCTTCTGCAGTACAGTGGCATGAGGTGCTTCTTGAGGTGTTTTCCTCCTAAGAATTAAGGTTCTTATGCTTACTTGTAGACTGGTTTTCTATATATATATGAATTAATATATGTTAATTACATGATACCCCCTCTATAAAGGGGTTTTCAATAGGGCATAGTTTGTGTATTAAAAAATAGGCTGACACTTGGTTTGTGAGACCCATTTGTGAGCAGTGTTGCCTTATAAAAAAAAAATTCCCACCCAAAACAGCCCAAAACCCGCCCAAAAACCGCACACACCCCACCCCTGACGTCATCACCCCCGCCCCTTCCGTCATCACCCCCACCCCCGCCACCATCAACCCCGCCCCTTCCGTCATCACCTCGCCCCCGCCGTCATCAGCCCCACCCCCGCCGTTATCGCCCCACCCAATACGTCACTCGCCCCGCCCAATACGTCACCAAACCCCGCCTCTGTCGCCGTTAGCCCCACCCCCCCGCAGGCCGAAAAACTGCCCAAAACCAGCGCAAAAAAAAAAACAAGCCCAAAAAACCGCAACCCGCCGCGGGCAAAAGTTTCCCACGGCGGGTTGCGGAAAACCGCCCATCTGGCAACCCTGTTTGTGAGGCATTTTAGAAAAGACAGGTTTGTGAGGTGAGGACAAACTCTCAGTGAATTGTATCTTTTCTGTTTCTCCCTAGCAACTTCACTCTGAGCTCAATGTGTGCTAAAGGAAAAGCGTCACAGCATATGCAAATTACTTAACTTACTGTGTGTAAAGGGATCCTTAACTATGATCAAATTGTACATATGAAAGGAGTATAAACACTAAAAAAGTAAATGATCAGAGCTATTCAAAGAAAGGCACAAATGGTTCAGGCATGGCAGGAGTGTTTTTGATAGTCAGGCAACCGCCTTACCCTGATATCTATGTGGGAAAAATAGGTTGGCCCTGAAAGAGTTGGGTGCACTTCAACTGATGGGATGGGGGAGTTGAAAATTAGGACAGTAGACTTTGGAATGGAGCACCTGTATATACTCTGTATATAATGTAAATTGCTTTGGTTGTACCACAGAAAAATGGTATATCAAACCCATGACCTTCTAGATAGAATAAAGAGTTTATTGAAAAGCTCTGATTGTAGAGTTTAGTCCTCAGAGGGCTGGGATTCTAAAGAAGAAAAGTAGAGAGGAAATCTTTGTGCCTCTCTCTTTATCTGTACTTGAGGGAAGGGGTTTTCTCTCAGTACTGGGATAACTGAAGTTACAGGACTTGGCCAACAGAGGGCTAAGTGATTTCTGTTCTTTGTGGAATCTGTGAATCCTGTCAGACAAATACAGGTCACAGATCACAGTGGGTTAGAGTAAATAGAGAGTGGTTTCTGTGCTCTGTGGTATTTGTGAATCCTGACAGAGTAAGACAGGTTGCAGATCTTAGGGGACTGAAAAGTCCTATGAGATTTAATTTCACGGAAGTGTTTGTTATAGTTTCCTGAATAAAAGGGAGGGAAAATCTCACCCACTAATACCCTTTTACTTTAGGTGGAGGCACCAGGTGCCATATAATTAAGGGAAGAAGCTGGTCCCAGATGCTTTTGTCAGCTCAAGTCCCAAATCCAGGTACACTTCTGAGGGGATGTTATATATGTTTATGCATGGTCATGTGATTTAATTAAATAACACAAGCCCCACTGTTCTCTGAACATTTTTTTGCACTGTCTGGGGGTTCCATAGAATAGGTGCTAACACTGCACTGTTGGTGTTGCACAAAAAGTGAGTCTAAACACTTCCGCTTAGCAGCAGAAGTGTCTGCACTGGTATGTATATGCTTCATCATGTTTGGCTGGAGTTGACAAAAGCATTTTTTCCTCAGGCATTTGCATGAGCTCCCAAAGCAGCTGCTCTGTGAGTCTGTAAACCAATAATTTTGAAAAGTTGGCTTGAAAAAATTCCTTGTATGTGTCTAGGGAGGGGTTATTTCCATTGGGTTTAGCACCCCCAATAATTTTGAAAAGTTGGCTTCTATGACCAGAATGACTCACAACCACACTGCAACTACCTCCAGAACCCCCTCCCCCACAATGCTCCCTGAACACCAAACAGCTCTGGCAGGATAGAACTGCCAAAATTATTCCTTCCATCCACTCGCACCCCAGAAAACCTGCTGCCAAGACTGTGCATTTCAAAGTAATGATATTGACTACCTAAAAACTTGCCCCTCCTTACCTTCCCACTTTAACTTTCCTCATTCCCTCTCCCCTGCCCAACCTATACTAACCACAATGGATGCGCAAACATGAGCAACCCTATTAAGCGTGATACTTGCAAACATTTTTGCAGGTTTGCTTGGGAGGCTTCTGCTATTTAAAAAATTATGGGGCCCTTTTACAGAGTGGCGGTAAACCCAATGCAGGCTTACTGCTCGCTCTTTTAGGACTACAACCAGCCCAATGCATCCGCTGCCCCAAGTGCGTGCCATTTCAAGAGGAAAAAGAAAATCCCCGGAAATGGCATGCGTGGCAATAACCCGATGGTACTGCCAGGTTAGCGTAGGAACCTTTATTGCCACCACAATGGGTGGTGGTAAGGGCTCCCTATTGCATAACCATGCAATAAGAGTTCTCTTACTGCATGGCCATGTGTGCCTGGGGTGTTTTTACCCACTGCAGTAAAAAGGTACCTGGAGTGTGGGAAAAATTGCCTCTGTCACCAGCGCAGGGCCCTTTTCCCCTCAGCTTGGTAAAAGGACCCCTTTATGGGTAGTATTGGAGCATTTAGGGCCCCTTTTACTAAGACGCACTAGGGTTTTTAGCGCATGCTATTTAGGGTATGCTAAACATTAGAGATGTCCATAGGAATATATGGATGTCTATTGTTTAGCGTGCCCTAAATATTAGCACGCGTTAACTACGCTAGCACACCTTAGTAAAAGACCCCCTTAAATTGTTAAATGGCCAGCTACTATCTGTATAATTGTGAGCTGGATAAGGGGTGGGGCAGAAAGGGCCCAAATAATTATCTATTTAGCAGTGTTATTTGGCCTGTACATTGATGTCATCAGTTTAGTTTAGGCCTGCTCAATAGCAGGTCTAAGCTAAATAGATAGTGCCAGTGTGGTTGCCACACTGCACATATACTCAGTGCTGATAGCTATATGGATAGTGGTGCTGAATACATTTATTTATTTATTTCATTCTTATATCCCACAATTATCCAAAAACAAATTTTGGTTCAATGTGGCTTACAGTTAATAGGAGAAATAACAGTGATGTTTTATAATTACAAAGCAGTATAGAACATCAGTAACACTTATAATAGCCATAAAATTTCTTGGAAAGGCAGGTTTTTAATTTTTTTCTGAACTGAAGATAGTTTGTAATGCTTCTTGTGTCCCTGGAAATTGAATTCCACCATTTAGAACCCAGATAACTAAATCCAGCCGTATAGATGGATTTGCAAATTATGCTTCTGAGGTTGGGTAAATGAAACCCAACCCTCTGGTTCCTGGACTTTCATTTCTTGGTGATAGTTCAATCAAGTCTAGCATGTAATCAGGAGACATAGCAAACAATATTTTGAAAATAAGAGTGCTAGTTTAAAAAAATTATCTGGCCTTAATAGGGAGCCAGTGTAGCATTACAAGCAATGGGGTTACTCTTTCGTATTTCGACTTCTTGACTATCAGTCTCGCTGCCATGTTTTGAATGGTCTGCAGCAATTTTAGTATGTTTTCTTTGCATCCTACATATGCTGCATTGCAATAATCTAATTGGGACAAATCAATTGTACTATAAGGCAAAATGATTGGGAAAATAATTTCTAATCCTTCTCAGTTTCCATAGAGCTTTGAAACTCTTTAATATGGCTTCTGAAATTTGATTTTCAAGAGACAGATATTTATGAAAAACAATACCTAATATTCTTAGTTGTGTTCCAATTGGGTATGTTTATTGGTTGATTGTGATATATTTATATATATAATTTCATATATTCATTTATTATAATTGTAACAAATGCATATCTATATTTCTCATGCTTTATAAAATTAATCAAAGCATTGATCTAAATATCTATTTACTATATTTTCATTTTAAAAATAATTAACAAAATTAGAAAGTAAAAGATAAAGATCAAGTTAAAATATTAAAATAATTTAAAAAATTAGGATTTTAGCATTTGTATGGTTATCAATAGAAATCAAACAAAATAAAACATGGAAAAGAAAATAAGATGATATCTTTTTTATTGGACATAACTTAATACATTTCTTGATCAAGAAATGTATTAAGTTATGTCCAATAAAAAAGGTATCATCTTATTTTCTTTTCCATGTTTTATTTTGTTTGATTTCTATTGATAACCTTAAGAGTGGACTAACACGGCTACCACACTCCTCTACTTAAGCATTTGTATGGGTAACTTGTTTTAAAAACTGAAACATGCTTCCATACCAGTTTACTCCGTAATATTTTATTTATTATCTGTGTTAAATGAATTATATAGAAAGTGATAAGGACAGGGCATGCATTATGAATTTTTAGCATTTCAAAGGTGTTTCCTCATCATTATGTAAGGCATCAATCATGCATCTGCTATCCAAAATTCTTGAAAGGGAAGCTCTCTAATGCAATAGTCAACTGGTAGCTTTCAGCTTTTGATACATATTGCCTTTATGATGCTGAATAGTGAGAGGTTAAGTGCCTGTAATAGATCCCTTTGAGAAGCAGTATAATTGGTATGGTAGAGATCTGCTCTGTTCCTATTGCCTGTGGGGCAGCTATCATTTTTTAGATTTTCTTCAACATGAGAGGGCTCTGCTGACAGATGTTCTATATATGGAATGCATTACTATGCATGAAATATCTATAAAGCAAGAACTGTGAATTCTTACACACTCCCAAGTGTTTTCTGACTTATTTATATTTATTATATTCTGTTTCTCTTTCACTTTTTTCATTCATTTCTTCTATGTAGTCTGGTTTCAGGGCCATCAAGTAATACGTATACGGGTTGATATTCAAAAGCCCTTATGCTGTCAGCAGTGGGTGTCGATTGCATAATTGTTTTCTTTTTAATTTTCTGGGCCATTAAGTGGATACATTTTGTCTGTTAAATCTATATACAATCAACATTTATTCATTTAACTTGAGGAGGTGTGAGAGATAGTCCATGGCTGGGGCCTAGATTTCTCCAGAGTGCAGCAACATTCACACTTTTCCAGATGATATCCATATGTGTATACCTAAATAGCAGTCCTAACTTTGGGCCTCAAGTACTATTCCATGAAAACATTTTTGTGAAATTTAGATATGGGATGCAAACGAGCTCCTTGCTTATTTGCATCTGAATGTAAATATGCACCTTTCTTTCTGTGGTAACACGAAGTGGCGGTACAATTTAAAATGTACAATACAGCCTAAGTCAAAAGCTTTCTGCTTTCCTTGGGACCTCCAATTCTTAGTAGTCTAGAACCCCCAAGCCCTGACTCAGGGCATACATGTTACAAATACCCCTCCCCCATTGGCCCTACCTCTTAGTGAGGACTGGCTATGCTCCTCCACTCCAATTTATGTTGTGCTATTGCTATTTTTCTACTGTGAATATTCAAGAAAACAGCCAGAGGAGATTTTAGTTTGTGAAGTATTAAATGACAATACTGCATTTCTCAATTCAAATTTTCATTCACTCCAAAAATGGATTTTGTTTTCTTAACATCGTGAGTCCGTGTACAGTAGTACACGTTCCTTTTTGATCTGTGCAGGAAAATTAAAGAGAGCAGAGCAAGAAGAATGGCTGTATTTGTTATGAATTGAGTACTTTACTTTGTGGGCTGCAGTCATAATTTTTGCATTGCGGTTTAGCATATTTCTTATTGTGAATCAATTGCTGACACACGTGACAAGATCAATTTACTGTAGAAGATTAGTGGGTTCAGCCTCAAGTACAGCACATACAGCACAGATATATATCAGTTCCATTGGGAGGACAATGATCATTGGGTTAATATTTTATCATTAGCAATAGATAAGCTGACAGAATTCAAATGAGTGTGCCATTCTGCCTGTATTGATTCATCTTGATGAATAAACCCTTTAGAGTTGAGATGACATTTGAATCATAAAGACACATCAACATGCTATCATTTATTGCAATTATCTTTTATTAAAATCAAACGAGTGAAGTAGCAGGGTCTGAGATGTCTAGGATAAGAAATACTTTACACCATAGATACAATACAATACAATACGTAATTTCTTATTATCTACATCTATTCCAGCTAGATTACACATCTAAGAAGCTGGAACATCATTAGGAATTACAAAATTAAAAGACAATAAAAATATTGCACACTGTATTAAATAGATGTATCAAAATGGAAAACAATAAAAATAAGCAAAAGAAAACCCTCCCTCCAAAACAGGGCATATTCCCATCTAAAGCTGTTCAATGTACTTCCTGAAAAGATAAGTCGTCAGTTGTTTGCAAAATAATTATGTAATAATCTGATAAAGATAATGCATTCCTTTCCCAGATGGCCTGATTATGAGTATATTAGATTAAAATTTGCTTTATACCATATATAATTCGGGGTGGGTAAATGCAATTGTGGTCCCTTCTAGGAGTTGCGAGTTCTACCAATGGGCAGCACATATATTAACAAAGTCATGTAGAATGGTGCTTGCCCATTCAATATCTTGTATGGGCAAGATGCGATATTATTTCAACTATATTATCTTCATTAAGGGCTTCTTTTACAAAGCCGTGCTAGCGATTCCCGTGCGGCAAATGAGAGGAAGCCCATAGGAATTGAATGGGCTTCCTCTCAATTGCCACACTGAGAATCAGTAGCACCACTTTGTAGGATTATCAGGATTCCAAGATGGCTGCACACACCTAGGAGCACTGCAGTCCTCTCTTCCGTTACACCAAATGCCAAAAAAACGAGGCAGGGCAGCAGCCCGAGCTTCCCTGCTGCCAGCCCCATTACCTGCCGGCCCGATGGACCGTTTTTTGAGGACTCCGGGACAGGGTTTGGAGATCGGGAGTGGTCCCATAGGGGATGCTGGCTTGCTCGAGGAACTCTCGGCGTCCCCTGGGCTTGATACCACACTGAGCACCGATGCAAGAACTCTGCTCCCGCAACCGCAGAGGACTAGCTCTCCCTCCTCAGGATCGACGGGGCTGCCGCCAGGAGTGGTTTGGGTCCAGGTTCGATTGAAGCTCTCAGAAATCATGGTGAGAGGGAGGTAAGGAGGCAGTTGGAACTCCCTAGAGAGAGCGACTCTGCAACATTGGAAGAGGGACAACGAGGCATGGAACCAGAGAAGAATCCTGAATCTGTGGCGATTGTACCCCCTAGAATACTTGCAAAACTGACAGAGGTAACATTAGATTCACTGTGGGACTTACAGGGGCATAATCAAAAGAGAAGGGCACCCATCTTTCGACACAAATCGGGAGCTGGGCGTCCTTCTCTCAGGGTCACCCAAATTGGCATAATCGAAAGCCGGTTTTGGGTGTCCTCAACTGCTTTCCATCGCAGGGACGATCAAAATTCATGGGGGCATGTCGGCAGCATAGCAAAGGCGGGACAGGGGCGTGGTTAAGAGATGGGCACCCTCGGCCGATAATGGAAAAAAGAAGGGCGTCCCTGACGAGTATTTGGCCGACTTTACTTGGCCCCTTTTTTTTCATGACCAAGCCTTGAAAAGGTGCCCAAACTGACCAGATGATCACCGGAGGGAATGGGGGATGACCTCCCCTTACTCCTCCAGTGGTCACCAACCCCCTCCTACTCCCCCCCCCCCAAAAAATTTAAAAACATTTTTTGCCAGCCTCAATGCCATCCTCAAATGTCATACCCAGCTCCACCATAGCAGTATGCATGTCCCTGGAGCAGTTTTTAGTGGGTGCAGTGCACTTCAGACAGGTGACCCAGGACCATCGCCTCCCACCTGTTACACTTGTGGTGGTAAAGGTGAGCCCTCCAAAACCCACCCAAAACCCACTGTACCCACATGTAAGTGCCCCCTTTCACCCCTTAGGGCTATGGTAGTGGTGTACAGTTGTGGGGAGTGGGTTTTGGAGGGGGGTTGGGGGGCTCAGCACACAAGGCAAGGGAGCTATGCACCTGGGAACAATTTCTGAAGTCCACTGCAGTGCCCCCTAGGGTGCCTGGTTGGTGTCTTGGCATGTCAGGGGGACCAGTGCGCTACAAATGCTGGCTCCTCCCACAACCAAATGCCTTGGATTTGATCATTTTTGAGATGGGCGTCCTCGGTTTCCATTTTCAGCGAAAACCGAGGTCGCCCATCTCTAAGGATTACCATCTCAACATTTAGGTCGACCATCTCTAAGGTCAACCTAAATGTTGAGATTTGGGTGTCCCTGACCGTATTATTGAAACGAAAGATGGACACCCATCTTGTTTTGATAATACGGGATGCCCCGCCCATTCACGGGGACGTCCTCAGAGATGGGCGTCCTTAGAGATGGTGGTCCATGTTTGATTATGCCCCTCTTAGTCTCTCAATTAGCACAAACTTTTATACAACAAACAAATATTGTTTTACAAAAAATTTCCGTGGTTGAACAGAGAATGGAAAAAAATGACTCTGACATTAAATCCTTGACTGAACGATTTGAAACTGTGGAAAAGAATGTAATAAGTATGGAAAATATACAAACATCAATGCTAAAAGATATTTCAAATCTAAGATATAAATTGGAAATGTATGATAATTATATGAGAAATCACAGTCTCAGGTTTGTTAATTTCCCAAGAATGGCAATGGTGAAACCAATGGAAATGTTAAAACATTACCTGCAAGAAATATGGGGAATACCTGAAGAAAACTTACCTCCATTTACTGAAGTATATTATATACCAAAGAAAAAATTTGTTCAACAACAACAACAAAATTCTATTGATTTTTCTGCCTTGTTGGATACTTCGGAAACTGAATTAGCCACGGCGACAACATTGGTAGCCACCGTGGCTTTGTTACCTGATAAACAGTGGCTTTTTCGAATGTTCTTTTAAGAACAAAAAATTATTCCTGGGTTTAAAATTTGTTTTGTTCCCTGATGTTTCGAGGGAAACCCAGCGAAGACGGAAACAATTTTTAATTTTGAAATCTGCCATTTTGCAAAAAGGGGGGACATTCTACTTTAGATTTCCCTGTAAATGTATAGTAAGATATAATGCAGTTAAATATATATTCATGGAACCTTCCCATCTTTTGTTGCCTCAAAAAGATCTTGAGGAGAATAATTGTTTAAGACTTGTTCCGTCTTAGGTGCCGTAGTTGCCTTAATATTTTTCCTTAATTTCCTCTTATTAGTAATCATGGTATCCAGTATTAATGTGGACTTGAGTGTTTAGTTATATATGCTATATAATATTTCCTTTAATAATTTGAATAACACTTTCCTGAACAAGTGTAAATCCATGAAATAATGATTTAAACTTATAAATAAAATAATTTAAAAAAATAGCACCACTTTGTAAAAGGAGCCCTAACTTTCTTAGACATTACCTATACTTCAATGCCTTAGCATTTTCATAGTCATAAAAATATTTCTAAGATACCCAAGCTCCACAGTTGGAGAGAGAAACAAATATTTCCCTCCTTTGCTCAGTAGTTCTGGCAATACCAGTTAAGAAATGTATAAGAACAGAAGATAAGCCATGATGAATGAAACCAAGGTCTATCAAGCTCAGTATCCTATCTTCAATAGCACCAAGTCTGGGTCACAAATACCTGGCCACCCAAAAAAACTAGATCATATTTCTCATAGCAAAGGATAAGTGTAATGTTTTTTTATGGTCATTGCCTCCAGAATCTTGTCCAAACATTTTTTGAGCTCCCACGATCATGGCTGTCTTGACCACATCTCTGGCAACAGATTCCTCAAAGTAATTACAGTAATACCTTGGTTTACATTGACTTTGGTTATCGTTGGTTTCGGTTTTTGTCGATTTTTTCCACAAAACATTTGTCTCGGATTTCGTCGGCATGCCCACACATGACCTCACTGCTAATTTTGTGAAAACAAAGGGCGACCCATGCATTCTCCTGCTCAGTGTGGCGTTGTTTCTCGCTGTGTGAGCATCACCCCGCTCTTCTAGCCAAACAATTCATTGGATTTACATTGATTCATATGGAAATAATTGCCTCGGTTTTCGTCGGTTTTGGATTTCGCCGATTGTTTTCGGACGGATTATCGACGAAAACCGAGGTATCACTGTATGTGCTGCATGAAAAAACAAATAAACTTTGGGGCCCTTTTACTAAGGTGTGGTAGGCCTAAAGTAGTCCAAACATGTGGCAAAAAGGCACTACTGCTGGATGCACTGAGGCATCCCATAGTAGTTTGGGCAGCAGTGCATGCTACTCCCGTAGTAAAAAATAATTTTTATTTTTTGCCGTGGGGGGCACGTCTGGGACAGAGAGAAGTTGTGCCTGTGCTGATCAGGTAACCTGGACACATTACCGTGTGCTACCTGACTAGTGCAGATTAGTGTGGCAACCTTTACTGCATCTTAAATAGGTGGCGGTAAAGGCTCCTGGTGGTAATGGCCACATGCTAATGAGTGGGGTGGAATGGTTAAATAAGGGACAGTTTCAATCAACACTAAGACACAAAGAGGGGCATAATCGAACGGGGGTGCCCATCTATAAGGGCGGCCATCTTTAATGATGGCCCCGTTAAGCGGCGTACCCGACTGTATTATCGAAACAAGATAGCCGGCCATCTTTCATTTCGATAATAAGGTCAGGGCCGGCCAAATCTCAACATTTGGGCCACCCTTAGAGATTGCCGGTGTTAAAGGGTAACGGGGGGCACCTAGATGTGGTTACAGTGGGTTTTGGAGGACTCCCATTTACCACCACCACAAGTGTAACAGGTGGGGGGGGGGCCTGGGTCCGCCTGCCTGAAGTGCACTGCAGTACCTCTGGGGGGAGTAAGGGGAGGTGATCCCTGATTCCCTCCGGTGGTCATCTGGTTAGTTCTGGCACCTTTTTGAGGCTTGGTCGTGAACAAAAAGGGAACAAGTAAAGTCTGCCAAATGCTCATCAGGGCTGGTCTTCTTTTTTCCATTATCGGCCGAGGATGGCCATCTTTTAACCACGCCCCCATCCCGCCTTCGGTACGCTGCTGACATGCCCCCTTGAACTTTAGCCGGCCCTGCGACGGAAAGCCGTTGAAGCCAGCCAAAATCGGCTTTCGATTATACCGATTTGGCCAGCCTTAGGAGAAGGCCGGCCATCTCCCGATTTGTGGCTTCCCTTTTCTCTTGAGTGCCTGGTGGCACACCCTTGAGTATTTCTTTGAGTGGCTTCCCTCTTCCCTGAGTGCTGTATGGTAGAGCTTAGAGTATTCCTTCACGAGTGGCTTCCGTAATCCTTGAGTGCTGTGTGGCATAGCCGTGAGTGTTCCTTTGTGTGGCCTTGTCTTGAGTTTTTCCTGTGTGCTTTCTGTTTGAGTTCTCTCTGTGAGGTTTCTGGTTGTGTTTAATTGGATTGCTTTTTCGTTTAGTTGTGAATGCCCTCCCGCGGGAGGTGGTGGAG
Organism: Microcaecilia unicolor; assembly: GCF_901765095.1. Classification (NCBI taxonomy): domain Eukaryota; kingdom Metazoa; phylum Chordata; class Amphibia; order Gymnophiona; family Siphonopidae; genus Microcaecilia; species Microcaecilia unicolor. The sequence goes on along the minus strand of NC_044040.1, from coordinate 45,092,676 downwards.
AGGAAAACGGTAACGGAATTCAAACATGCATGGGACAAACATAAAGGAATCCTGTTTAGAAGGAAAGGATCCTCAGGAGCTTAACCGAGATTGGATAGCAGAGCCGGTAGTGTGAGGTGGGGATAGTGCGGGGCAGACTTATACGGTCTGTGCCAGAGCCGGTGGTTGGGAGGCGGGGCTGGTGGTTGGGAGGCGGGGCTAGTGCTGGGCAGACTTATACGGTCTGTGCCCTGAAGAGCATAGGTACAAATCAAAGTAGGGTATACACAAAAGTAGCACACATGAGTTGTCTTGTTGGGCAGACTGGATGGACCGTGCAGGCCTTTTTCTGCCGTCATCTACTATGTTACTATGTGTCGGAAGATGGCCGCCCTTCTCCTTCAAAAATAAGCAGGAAAGACACTCCATGAAATTAAAGACCAGCAGATTGAAAACAAATCACAAAGGGGTCCTTTTATCAAGGCAGGCTAGAAAGAAAGTGATCAGTGCTCTGGTTAGCTCATGGGTTTGCCATGTGCTCTGGCCACTTTCTAGTGCGGCTGAAAAATGGCCACAGTTGGCTTTTTAAAAAATGGTTACACACTAGTGAGGAAATTAGCGTGTAACCATTAAAAAAAATGTGACCATAGCCATTTTTCAGCTGCGCTAGAAAGTGGCCGGAGCATGCAGAAACCCCACATGCTAACCGCAGCACCGGCCACTTTCTAGTGTGGCTTGATAAAAGGACCCCTTTGTGATTTGTTTTCAATCTACTGGTCTTTCATTTTACGGAGAGCCCTTGTGTCTTAATGCTGATCGAAACTGTCCCTTATTTAACCATTCCACCCCACTCATGATTTTATAAACTTCCCTTATATCCCTTCTCAGTCATTTCTTTTCCAAGATGAAAAGACCTAATATGTTTAGATTTTCTTTATAAGGAAGTTGTATACATGATTTCTCATGAGTTATTCCTTTTTTTCTTCCAAGAGCATTTCTTATCCTATTCTGAATGAAAGAAATAGTTAGAGCTGGAGGACTAGGAAAAGGCCCTTGAGACCAAGTGATATTACCAGCTGATACAGTAATAGAAGAGTCAGCAGTAAATTACTACAGATTCAGAAGTAGTTTCCAAAACCTTTTCCCCCTCGTCTAAATTCCTGCAAGGCTTATATATTCTAAGCGAGGATGAAAGTCATAATCCAGAGTTTCAGAAAACAGTGCTGTATATCTTTTCTCTAATCAAGCCAAAATATTGATCCTTGAAAATCTCTGGCACTTCACCCATTTTTTTCACTGATTGCAGTTTTAAATTTTTTTTTTTTGTAATTCACTTTTTATTAAAGTTTCTATACAACAGCACAATAATAGGAACATCGCCATATCAAACTGTTAAAGCTTAAACAGTCAATAAAACAAAAACAATAACAAACAAGAAAAAACAACAATTTTGTGTGCTGGCATACTCCAGACAAAAATGTTTGTGGGGTTGACAATGAACTTTAAAAAATGTTTTTTTTATAGATCTCTGCTATAATGGAAGAGAACCAAATGTCTATGCACTGTTACTATCTTTGGATCTTTTGTAGTTTTGAAATCACTATTATCATTATGTATGTTTTATATTGGAATCCACTTAGGTTGTAGGCAGAATGTAAGTGGAATAAATAAATAAATCTCAGGTTGCAGTTTGTGACTTCACATCTCTCCTTTTTGTGCTTGCTTTTCTCCTTCTCTCTTTATGCCACTTCAATACTGTTGAAAGCATTGACTAAAGTCACTAACAGATCTACAACTTCCCATGATTCTTAATGGTTGTAGATTGTTGAAAGCACTGACTGAAGTCACTAACAGATCTACAACTTCCCATGATTCTTAATGGTTGTAGATTGCTGCCTATATAGCTATGGGAAATATGAGACTATTTCATGAAAATCTCCATGTCTCTGGAATGGAAGTTGATCTAGTGAGCTTCCTGTCCTTGGAAAGACTTTCCACCCTACATTCAAAAGGGTTTAACCAGGCAAGAGAGGCTCCTGCCTGGTTAAACCTTGCTGAGCAACCTGGCACATGATATTCAGTCGTACGTAATCAGTTAATGCCGCTGAATATCGCCGTTAACCAGCCATCTCCTAACCGGTTAGGTTGGGGGGGGGGGGAGAGCATGAATGGAGCACCTATTTAGCCAGTTAGCAGCGATTTTTCTGTCTGCTAACCAGTTAAGTAGCTGCATAAATGGGCCTTTTACAAAGCCCAAAGTGGGCTTATCACACACTAATCTGGAGCTCCCGCCAGCCCTACACAGGTGCCAGCGGTAGTTCCAGCCCTGGCATGCGCTATTTTCCGTGCTAAGGAAAATCAGCCTGTATTTTCTAGCGTGGTGCTAACCCGGTGGTAATCAGGCAGCCCCACGCTTTACTCGGTTACCACCGGGTTAGTGCAGGCACCCTTACCGCCACCTCAATGGGTGGCGGTAAGTGCTCCCCCTCACATGGCCACGCTGTAAGGGCAATCTTACCGCATGCCCTGGGCCCAGCTGTGTCTCTTTGCAGCCCTGTTTTCAGATATATACTATGAGAGTTAGTCATGGAGCCAGTTGCACATGTAAATTCTAATTGACGCCAATTAACTTGAATAATTGGCTGTTAGTGCCCAATTATTGCTAGTTAAGGGTTTATTGATCAATTAAGTTATGCACGCACCTTGGGTAGATGTCCAAGTTTGACACGCAACTTTGGACGCCATGAGCCTTGTTTACTAAGCTGCACTAATGTTTTTAGCATGTGATAACAATTAGCAAGTGCTAATGCTAGAGACACCCATATGGGTATCTCTAGCGTTTGTGCGTGCTAATTTTTAGCGATGCTAAAAACGCTAGTGCACCTTAGTAAACAGGGCCCCATATATTGAATCTAGGGGATACTGTATAACAACTGCTTTGAGAAAAGAAGTTAAGAGGAAACTCTACATTGGTTGAGAAACTATAATTATACATTTTTTTTAGAGATAAGGATCACAGTTGTAAGTTGGATGTATTATATTATTCAACAATCATCTATAATTACAGTAATGTCCTTTTATGAAGACCAGAACTATTAAAGCACCATCTGAATGCAGCTCAGATTGAATGACTTTGAGAGTCACACTTCAGTGCATTATATTTAGCATTTGGCTGCAAAGAACATTTGAAAAGGGAAAGTATGTTGGGCAAAGAAATTAGATGTCATTCTTTATAAGTCTTGCTACTTAAAGGATAACTAAACGTGTCCACAAGGTATAGTCATAGCTAGAAGCCAAAAGAATATGCCTTATACCTTTTCCTTATTTCACTATTGTTTTCATAATTAATCCTGAAATAGAGATGAGTCAAACTGACATACCCAAGAATTCTGCGATGATGTGTTTTATAGTAAAAAAAAAAAAAAAAAGAAAAATCATCAATTCTTTATGATTCATACCTGTTTTTCTGCTCCTCATTTATCCATGCACTGTGAAAAGTCTTATTATCTTATCCTTGAGTGCAATATGCTACCTTTTCACTGCAAATAGTGATCTAGAAAATGTTCCAATAGCTTATTTTATTAACTTATTCGGAGGCACAGCTGCTTGATGTTTCATGGTGGCTTAACGAAGTCAGCCTTGGGATTTTTTCACTCATTATTATTCCATTTACAACTGCACCTGTTATATGAACAGATATTTACAAAGCTAAGAATATGGATAGGATATATGGGAATCTAGATAGGCGTATTAAATATTTGTTGTGTGTTCTGTAGACATACCACCCGCCCTGTCGCCGTGCGCTGAATTTGTCATACTGCCAGGCTCGCTCAGGAGCCTGGGGGTAGTTCCAGATTCTGGCGAAAGGGTCGTGCCTGGCAGTTATCAGGCAGCGCTGGGGCTACTGCTGAAGCCCCTACCGCCTCCTAAATAGTGATCTAGAAAATCTTCCAATAGCTTATTTTATTAACTTATTCGGAGGCACAGCTGCTTGATGTATTATGGTGGTTTAACAAAATCGGCCTAAATAGGAGGCGGTAAGGGCTCCCTCAGGAAATGGCCATGCGGCAAGTGTTTAACTTACTGCACAGCCATTTCCTATTTTAATTTTTTTTAAACTTTTACCGACACCACCACAGGGCCCCTTTTACTGCTGTATGGTGAAAGGGACCCATAGTGTTGACTGTTAAGAAACTGGAGGTTGCTATGTGAAACGTTGCAAGCTTGATGCATGGTGTAATGGAAAGGGAAATGGGACTTGATATACCGCCTTTCTGAGGTTTCTGCAACTACATTCAAAGTGGTTTACATATATTCAGGTACTTATTTTGGACCAGGGGCAATGGAGGGTTAAGTGACTTGCCCAGAGTCACAAGGAGCTGCAGTGGGAATTGAACTCAGTTCCCCAGGATCAAAGTCCACTGCACAAACCACTAGGCTTCTCCTCCACTACCAACGTTCCATGTAGAAGCCTGCCCTTGCAGATCAGCAATGCAGCCGCACAGGCTTCTGTTTCTGTGAGTCTGACGTCCTGCATGTATGTGCAGGACGTCAGACTCACAGAAACAGAAGCCTGCGCAGCCGCGTTGCTGATCTGCAAGGGGCAGGCTTCTACATGGAATGTTGCTAGTGGAATAGCAACATTCCATGTAGAATCTCAAATAGTAGCAACAGAATCTCAATAGTAGCAACATTCCATGTAGAATCTCAACTAGTAGCAACATTCCATGTAGAATCTCAAATAGGGAAAGGGAAATGGGACTTGATATACTGCCTTTCTGAGGTTTTTGCAACTATATTCAAAGCAGTTTACATATATTCAGGTACTTATTTTGTACCAGGGGCAATGGAGGGTTAAGTGACTTGCCCAGAGAGTCACAAGGAGCTACAGTGGGAATTGAACTCAGTTCCCCAGGATCAAAGTCCACTGCACTAACCACTAGGCTACTGCTCCTGCTAGAAGTAGCTTCATTCTATGTGGATTACATTTCTTCCAGCTTTTGTTTGAGGTCAACGAGATAAGGCTCTTGACGAAGGCATGTCTGCTGAAACACGGTGAGCCTTTCCACTATTGGCTTACATCACTTTTGAAGCATTAAAGACCTGATTTGTTGGATTAGCTTTGGTTTCCTCTTTGTTGAGACCTCACCCCTGACTGTTGGTTTTAACTTCCAGTATTTTCATTACTTTACAGAAAATAACTCATTGGCTCGCTTAGCTGCACGTGGAAAATATCAAAGCAATCTCAGAATTGCAGAGGCTAATCTATCTTGGAGAAAAGATGGCTGAGGGGAGATATGATAGAGGTATATAAAATACTGAGTGGAGTGGAATGGGTAGACGTGAATCGCTTGTTTACTCTTTCCAAAAATATTAGGACTAGGGGGCGTGCAATGAAGCTACAAAGCAGTAAATTTAAAACGCAGTCATTTTATACTGGCGAAAAATAGTCATCTCGGGTATTTTATGTTGAATATCTGGGAGCTTTTAATCTATTAATAAAAACTGTGGTTTTTTTTTTTTTTACAATGTCTTCCTTGTTGTTTTATCTTTCATAATATCAGTATATATGCCAGCTTATTTTTGAAAGTGAAAGACGCCCATATTTTGACCCAAATCGGGAGATGGGCGTCTTTCCCCCGTGGGCACCCAAATCGGTATAATTGAAAGCCGATTTTGGCCGTCTCCAACTGCAATCTGTTGCGGAAACAGACAAAGTTGACAGGGGTGTGTTGGAGGCATGGTGAAGGCGGGACTGGGGTGTGTTTATCGGCCGAGGAGAGATGGGCGAGCTCGGCTGATAATGGAAAAAAGAAAGGCATTTTTAGTGCGAATTTAGGTCCCTTTTTATAGCCTCTCTTTTTTCACAAACAAGTCCCAAAAAAGTGCCCTAAATGACCAGATGACCACCGGAGGGAATCGGGTATGACCTCCCCTGACTCCCCCAGTGGTCACTAACCCCATCCCACCAAAAAAAAAATGAACTTTAAAAACTTTTTTCCCAGCCTGTATGCCAGCCTCAAATGTCATACCCAGCTCCATCACAGCAGTATGCAGGTCCCTGGAGCAGTTGTTAGTGGGTGCAGTGGACTTCAGCCAGGTGGACTCAGGCCCATCCCCCCCCCCCCCACCTGTTACATTTGTGCTGGTAAATGGGAGCGCTCCAAACCTCCCCCAAAACCCACTGTACCCACATCTAGGTGCCCTCCTTCAGCCATAAGTGCTATGGTAATGGTGTAGATTTGTGGGCAGTGGGTTTTGGGGGGGATATGGGGGGCTCAGCACCCAAGGGAAGGGAGCAATGGACTTGGGAGGTATTTAACATTTTTTTTAAATTTTTACAAGTGCCCCGTAGGGTGCCCGGTTGGTGTCCTGGCATGTGAGGGAGACCAGTGCACCACGAATCCTGGCCCCTCCCACGACCAAATGCCTTGGATTTGTTCGTTTTTGAGCTGGGCGCCTTCGGTTTCCATTATCGCTGAAAAACGATACCGCCCAGCTCAAATCCACACAAATCCAATGCATTTGCCCAGCACAAACCGTATTACTGAAGAAAAGATGGACACCCATCTTTTTCAAAAATACGGTCTGTCCCGTCCCTTCACGTGCCCGTTCTTGGAGATAGACATCCATGGAGATGGGCATTCACGTTTGATTATGCCCCTCATGATATCTTTTTTGTTGTTCCTTTAATAGGTTTCATGGTTTACAAGGACAATTTTTCAGGTGTAAATGTCTAAACTGACTAAGTTTCCTTAAGGCAGATGCACTAAGGGGCCCTTTTACAAAGGCGCACTGAAAAATAGCCTGAGGTAGTGTAGAAGTGTGTTTTGGGTTTGCGCAGAATCATAAAAAAGGCCTTTTTAAACTTTTTGCCGAAAATGGACATGCGGCAAAATCAAAATTGCCGCGCATCCATTTTAGGTCTGAGACCTTATCGCCAGCCATTGACCTAGTGGTAAAGACTCAGGCGGTAACCAGGCAGTAATGACCTATGCGTGTCAAATGCCACTTGGCACATACCCGATATGCGCGTCCGAAAAGAAAAATTATTTTTTGGACATGCATGTCGGGCACGCATCAAAAATGAAATTACCACAAGAGCCACATGGTAGCCGGGCGGTAACTCCATTTTGGAGCGTGTTGGGTGCGCATAGACGATTATGCGGCTTAGTAAAAGGCCATTAATTGTTAGCAAAACACTCCTTTAGTTGGCTTTTACCTTCCAGGTCATTAACCCTCTTTGACACCAAAGTTTGATTAACTTTGGTTGCAGAGAGAAGCAAACCTTATGCTTCACCATATCTACTTTGGCAGTAACTCTAAGTATTGCAGTTTCCTTTAGAAATGATCTAAGAGTTTTCTTTCTCCCTCTCTACAGCATGTTTTTTTAAAGGCTACGAACTCCACCTACAGATCTCCTTCTAGTAATTACTAACACTTTTCTAGTTGCTGTCATTACCTTGGTAACAGAGGTTTCTCTGTTCTCCTGCTACTACGCCCCCTTCCATTTTCAGGGGTGTGCTACTGGGCCTTTAACACTTATTCCTTCACCACCATGGAAGAAAAAAATATATATGCTGAAAATAACCTGGTGATATCCATGCGAATTATCAGTAAAGCATGTTCATAATTTAAGCTGCAGTCATATACCCCTTGATCCTATGTAGCTTGACTAGTGTTCTGCGTCGAAATCCAACCGTATTCTATAACAATGCATGTAACTAAATTGGCTTAACAAGTCAGTCAGCATTGTTAGCAGCACTTAACAAGCAATAATGAGCACTAATTGGCAATAATTAGAATTTACATGCACAGCTCCCTAAGCGTATTCTGTAATGCACTGCGTCTGCAGGCAAAAAGGGGCATGTTATGGGTGGGGAAATAGGTGTTTCATGGGCATTCCAAAATTTACATACATTGTTATAGCATATGACCCATTGCGCCTACATCTACGTGCTGGTTGTTATGCCATGTGTTTGTTGGTATAAATGCTAGAATATCAAGGAGTGGAGGAGTGGCCTAGTGTTTAGAGCACCAGTCTTGCAATCCAGAAGTGGTGGGTTCAAATCCCACTGCTGCTCCTTGTGATCTTGGGCAAGTCACTTAACTCTCCATTGCCTCAGGTACAAACTTAGATTATGAGCCCTCCTGGGATAGAGAAATATCCAGTGTACTTGAATGCAACTCACCTTGAGCTACTACTGAAAATGGTGTGAACAAAATGGAAATTTTAAAAAAAGGTGTATTCTATATACTGTGCCTAAATCTAGACACTGCTTATAGAATATGCTTTCTGTGCAGATTTTTCAGGCACTACATGTAGAATCTGGCCCATAACGTATATAACTACTTATGAGTTTATTGTTAATGAGGACACCTATGCACTAAGGGGTCCTTTTACTAAGGTGCGCTGAAAAATGGCCTGTGCTGGTGTAGACGTGTGTATTGGACGCGTGCAGGTCCATTTTTCTGTGAACATCCAAAAAAGGCCTTTTTTTTTGCCAAAAATGGACGTGTGGCAAAATAAAAATCAGCGCATGTTCATATTGGGCATTAGACCTTACCACCACCCATTGACTTAGCGGTAAGGTCTCACACGTTAACTGGGTGGTAATTGTCAGTGTGCATACACTGCCGATTACCGCCCGGTTAATGCCACATGGTAGAAAATAGAAATTATTTTCTGCCTCCGCATTTTGGATGCACATAGAAATTAGAATTACCGCCAGGGGGCACCTACTCATCTTAGTAAAAGGGCCCCTAAGCCATGTAAGATAAAAGAGTGCCACTTAGAGGCCCTTTTACTAAGCTGTGGTAAACGCTATAGCGTATTTACTACTGGGTTAAAAAGCACTATTGCAAGGTATGCTCAAGCATCTCATGGTAGTTTTGGGAATGAAGAGTGCGTCCCACACACTAAAAAATAGAATTTATATTTCAGCACTGGGGGCGTGTCTGGGGCCAGAGAATAGGTGTGTTCTGTGCTCATCGGTTAGCACCGCTATATCCCTGCATGCTAACTGATTAGGATGTGGCTAGTGTGTGAGCCCTTATCATCTAGAAAATTGGAGCTCCTTTTACTAAGGTACACCGGAAAATGGGCTGCACTGTTGTAGGTATGCAGGTCCATTTTTCAGCGAGCCTACATAAAAGGCCTATTTGGGGGGGGGGGGGGGGGGAAATGGACATGAGGCAAAATAAAAATTGGCGCACGTCCATTTTGGGCCTGAGACCTTACCACCAGCCATTGACTTAGCAGTAAGTTCTCATGCATTAACCGGGTAATCGTCAGCATGCGTACATTGCCAATTACCACCCGGTTAATGCCACGCGGTAGAAAATAAAAAATATTATCTGCCGCACATAGACGCGTGCAAAAAATGGAATTACTGCCCGGGGCATGTGGTAGCCGGGCAGTAGTTCCATATTGATGCACGTTGGACACATGTCCAGGATAGGCTGAAGAGGCTGGAGCTCTTCAGCTTGGAGAAAAGGCAGCTGAGGGGAGGTATGATAGATGTCTATAAGATAATGAGTGGAATGGAATGGGTCGATGTGGAGCATCTGTTTACGCTTTCCAAAAATATTAGGACAAGGGGGCATGCGATGACGCTGCAGTGTGGTAAGTTTAAAACGAATCGGAGGAAATGTTTCTTCACTCAACGCGTAGTTAAACTCTGGAATTCGCTGCCAGAAAAGGTGGTTAAGGCGGTTAACTTAGCGGACTTCAAAAAAGGGTTGGACGGCTTCCTGGAGGAAAAAGCCATAGAATGTTATTGAATGGACGAGGGAATACAGTATTTCTAGGATGGGCGGCACAAATTGCTTGTTCTTTTGGCCGCTGTCGGTGACAGGGTGCTTGGCTCGATGGACCCTTAGAGGGGCATAATCGAACGGCGCCGGTCAAATAGATGGCCGGCCATCTTCGGGCCCGGCTCTGCAAAGGGGCGGAGCCAACTGTATTTTCAAAATACAGTTGAGGCCGGCTAAATGGATCGCCAGGTTTAGAGGTGATGGCCGGTTTCATTTTTCAGCCATAATGGAAACCGGGCCCGGCCATCTCAAACCCGGCGAATAGCTCCCAGGTGCACAGCTCCATTACCTTAGGTGCTGAGCCCCCCCAAACCCCCCAAAACCCACTCCCCACAACTCTACACCATTAGCATAGCCCTAAGGGGTGAAGGGGGGCACCTAGATGTGGGTACAGTGGGTTTTGGTGGGTTTTGGAGGGCTCAACATATACCACCACAAGTGTAACAGGTGGGGGGGGGGGGGTGGGCCTGGGTAGGTGAGCCCCTACGTCTTGCCCCATCCTTGGCCACCTTTAAATCTAGACTGAAAGCCCACCTCTTTAACATTGTTTTTGACTTGTAACCACTTGTAACCACTTGCCTCCACCTACCCTCCTCTCCTCCTTCCTGTACACATTAATTGATTTGATTTGCTTACTTTATTTCTTGTCTATTAGATTGTAAGCTCTTTGAGCAGGGACTGTCTTTCTTCTATGTTTGTGCAGCGCTGCGTACGCCTTGTAGCGCTATAGAAATGCTAAATAGTAGTAGTAGTAGTAGTAGTAAGTGCACTGCACCCACTAAATACTGCTCCAGGGACCTAAATACTGGTGTCAGGTAGCTGGGTATGACATTTGAGGCTGGCATAGAGGCTGGCAAAAAAGTTTTTTTTTTTTTTTTTTTTGGGTGGGAGGGGGTTGGTGATCACTGGGGGAGTAAGGGGAGATGATCCCCGATTCCCTCCGGTGGTCATCTGGTCAATTAGGGCACTTTTTTGTGACTTGGACCTAAAAAATATATGGTCCAAGTGCAGCCGGCAAAATGCTCGTCTGAGCCGGCCATCTTTTTTCCATTATGGGGTGAAGCCGGCCATCTCTTAACCACGCCCTGTCCCGCCTCACCCCCACTCCGCCCCGTCCCACCTCCTGTACCCTCCCTTGAAGGTTGGCCGGCTCCGCGACGAAAAGCAGTTGGGGCCGGCCAAAATTGGCTTTCGATTATACCGATTTGGCCGGGATCAGGAGATCACCGGCCATCTTCTGGAAGATGGCCGGCGATCTCTTTTGAAAATAAGCTCATTGGTCTGTCCCAGCATGGCGATGCTTATGTACTTATGTAAGTGCCTACATGCCTTAGTAAAAGGGCCTCTAGGTGCGGTTAAATGCTAATGAGGTAATGGCCATGCACTAATGGGGAAATTAGGATGTGGCCATTATTGGGAATAATGGAAAATGGATCCATTTCACTGTCATGCTAAAAGTGGCCTCGCTGGGGATAGCACTGGCCACTTTTTAAACCAGCTTAGTAAAAGGGCCCCTTAGATTGCTTCCCACTGCTGATCCAGTTGAAATTTAAAATCCTTTCCTTGGATTAATTTTCCACTCCCATGCCATTTAAAAATATGAGCCACCCCATGGATTCTGCTTTGAATTTAAAATGGCATGTGCAAAAGGTGATTAAAGATGTCTTCATTTTGAAGGTTTAAGACCTTACTCAATTATAGTAATTTCAGAAAAGTAATTCAGAGTATCATTACACCATGTTTTGACTACTGCAAAGGGTTAATGCTCGGTTTAAAAAAGACTCAATTACGAGCACTGCAAGTAGCTCAAAACGTGTTTTGACAGTAAAATCTAAATATTATCATATTTCTCAAGTGTTGATAGAATTACACTGGCTGCCAACTGAACAAAGGATCAAATTTAAGATCTTAAACTTGATGTTTAAAGTAGAAAATAGACAGGTGTCTCCTGTATTGGAATCAAAGCTATACATGTACCAGCCTAGATGATCACTGAGATCTGGAGGTCAATGCTTTTTTGATGTTGCATCAAATCAAGGGCTCCTTTTACTAGGCGGGCTTACCGCTCGCTATACAGGAAGTACCGCCGGGCCACCGCAGCAACCTGGCGGTACTTACCACCCCTAGTGTGCCATCATTTCCGATGCTACAAAAATTTATTTTGTAGCATCAGAGTGTACCTGGCGGTAATCGGGCAGTGCTGCAAGTTGCCTGGTTAACGCGGGAGCCCTTACCACCACCTCAATGAATGGCGGTAAGGGCTCCCCCCTGAAATGACCACACAGCAAGTGCTTTACTTGCCACACGGCCATTTCCTGTAGGAGAGCGAGACTTCCCTTTTACCAGCTGCGGTAAAAGGGGACCTCGGAGTGCGTGTAAAACACATACATTGCTGGTCCCCTTTTGCCGCAGCTTGGTAAAAGGGGCCCCAAGTTATTAGGTTAGAGGAATATAGAAAAAAAAGATCTTCAATACAGCTGGTCCACTTTTTTTGGAATGAAATCCCAAAACGGTTGAGAGAGCTTCAGAGCTTGAAGGAATTTAAGAAAGAAATCTAAACCTTGTTATTTACTGAAGCCTATAATGCACCTTAATTTGTTCAAGATTACAAGCACAGTTCATTGAAATGTCTTGGAATTGCAGCATTCAGAATAATGTTCATTGAAGAGTAAATTATATGTGTCTTGAGTTTGTTAGTACTATTGTAAGATGTGTATGAGTTTTACTATTGTGTATGTCATTTCATAATCCACCTAGAACATTAGTGATAGCGGAATATAAATTTTTTAATACATAAATAAATAAAGTAAATACTGGGGTCTCTCTGAGTGGGTAGTGAGGGCTGGAACAATCCCTGTTCACACCTCAGTAAAAATGGCAACTTCAATTCCGCTAGCAACAAACCAAAGAAGGAAAAGTTCTCCACAGAGTAACCCAGGGGGAAAACATAGAGAGGAGATGGGCAAAAATGAAGGCACGACCAGAGGTCTAAATAAAAACTCAGGTCAGTTAATAAAGACATTTTATTTGCACCTGCGATCATGCCTCTGTTTTTGGCCATTTCCTCCTGTTTCTTTTAAAAGTAGTACCATGTAACTTTCTTGAGTGTCCCGTCATCTTTTTACTTTCTGGAAAAGTAAAAAAAAATCAGCTTATATTTGCTCATTCTATACCACTAAGGGGGTCTTTTACTAAGCAGCAGTATGCCCAACATGGGCTTACCGCTCGCTAAGCCGGAAGTACCGCAGGGCTACCACAGTTGTCCGGCGGTAGTTCCCACCCCCCAGCGTGCACCATTTCTGGGGCTACAAAAACATTTTTATTTTTGCAGCACTGGTGTTTACCCGGTGGTAATTGGGCAGTGCTGTGCACTGTCCTGTTACCTCCAGGTTAGCGTGGGAGCCCTTTCCGTCACCTCAATGGGTGGTGGTAAGTGCTCCCCCGAAATGGTTGCACGTCAAATGCTTCATTTGCCAGACAGCCATTTCTTTTTTTAAAAAACCCAGCCTTTTACCTGCTGCAGTAAAAGGGGTCCTCAACACGCGTGAAAAACACATGCTGCAACCCCCTTTTGCCACAGCTTAGTAAAAGGATACCTAAGTATTTTGTAGACCTTTATCATATTCCCCCCCTCAGCCATCTGGTTGCCTGCCCTGGATGCCAAAATGTCTAGCTTCAGCTCTGGTGTCAGCCAGCAGACAATGCAAGAAGCATTATCTGGGTTATAAGGCCTCACTGTGGTGTGTGCGTACGGTTGGGTCGCAGAAGCTGAGCAGTTCTAGTGGCAGAAAGAACTGGAATGGGCCACGGCAGTGAAAGAAGTTAGCTTGCAGTATCTGTGCTGACTGCAGAAGAGGCATAGGCGTAGTTTGACTGTTTCATTTGGGGGGGGGCAAAGAATGGGCAGAGCATATTAGCATATCATTTGCATATGTACATATGCAAATGAATATGCTAATATGGAGGAAGGAAATGAAATTTACAGGCAAAATATCACAGATGCACATTTCAAAAAGCTGACACATTTCAATTAATAAATTATGAATAAAATACTTTTATTTACCTTTGTTGTCTGATCAGTTTTTCTATTCGCTTTGATCCCAGTGTCTTCTGTTTTATGCAGTGTCTTCTTTCTAGTAGGCTTCCCTCTGCTCCCCACCCTCCCAGTCCCATCCATCTGTTGCTCCTTCCCTCTGCTCTCCACCCCTCCCAGTCCAATCCATCTCCTGGTCCTTCCCTCTGCTCCCAACGCTCCCAGTCCCATCCATCTCCTGGTCCTTCCCTCTGCTCCCAACTCTCCCAACCCCATCCATCTCCTGCTCCTTCCCTCTGCTCCCCACCCCTCCCAGTCCAATCCATCTCTTGCTCCTTCCCTCTGCTCCCAATGCTCCGAATCCCATCCATCTGTTGCTCCTTCCCTCTGCTCCCCACCCCTCCCAGTCCAATCCAATCCATCTCCTGGTCCTTCCCTCTGCTCCCAACGCTCCCAGTCCCATCCATCTTCTGTTCCTTCCCTCTGCTCCCCACCCCTCCCAGTCCCATCCATCTTCTGTTCCTTCCCTCTGCTCACCATCCCTCCGTCCCATCCATCTTCTGCTCCTTCCCTCTGCTGTGCCTGACCTCTCCCAATCCCATCCATCTCCTGGTCCATCCCTCTGCTCCCCACCCCTCGCAGTCCCATCCATCTCTTGCTCCTTCCCTCTGCTCCCCACCCCTCCCAGTCCCATCCATCTTCTGTTCCTTCCCTCTGCTCACCATCCCTCCGTCCCATCCATCTTCCCTCTGCTCCCCACCCCCCCCGCGAGGTCCAAGATGGTGACTCCGTTTACCCCCTCTCTTCCTCCCTCCCTCCGGCGCAGGCAGCAGTCTTTTCCAGCGTTCCTGGCAGCGGTAGTGATGTACACACTGCCTTCGGTCTGCCCCGGAAGCCTTCTCTTCAAGTTCCTGTTCCCACCTATGCGGGAACAGGAACTTGAAGAGAAGGCTTCGGGGCAGAGCCAAAGGCAGCGTGTACAACGCTACCGCTGCCAGGAACACTGGAAAAGACTGCTGCCTGCGCCGGAGGGAGGGAGGAAGAGAGAGGAGTAGCTGGACACGCTCCTCTCCATCCGCTTGGCTTCCCTGCCCTCTCTGTCTGCGTCCCGCCCGAAAGGAAATGACGTCAGAGGAAGGCGGGACGCAGATAGAGAGGGCAGGGAAGCCAAGCGGATGGAGAGGAGCGCGTGCCTGCATGTGGGGGTTTTTTTTAAACTAATGGCGCGGCGGCGCCTCGCGTCGTTTGGGGGGGCATTGCCCCCCATCGCCCCCCCAGTCTACGCCTATGAGAAGAGGCAATAGGTAGGGTTGTCATTTTAAAGAGGGAATGAGATAGGAACAGTACTGGTAAGTGAAAGAGCAGATGTGGCATCAGGACACAGGGCTTTGATGGCTCATATAGCAGCAATTTGAGGTTGTCACATGTTGGGAGTAGACGTTGAGAACATGCTACTCCCAACATTTAAGAAATGACTATACTACAGGCAGTGCCGGCCCAAGGCAAGATGCCGCCTGAGGTGGAGCTAAGATGCCACCTCCCCCTAGGCCGAGATGCCGCCCCCCTAGCTGATATGCGTTTACCTGTTTCATCACGCTCCAAACCCGGCAGCAGCATCGATTCCCATACGCTGCCGTGCCACTGGCACCCACTTCTTCCCTTTACTTCGGCTGCCTGCGCCTCTGACAAAACAGGAAGTTACATCAGAGAGGCAGCCACAGCAAAGGGAAGAGGCGGGTGCTGGCAGCAGGGCAGCGTATGGGAATCGCTGCTGCTGCTGGGTTTGGAATGTGACGAAACAGGTAAATGCCACGAACAGGGTGGCCGCTTCCCAGAGTAAGGTGATGCTGCCTCTGAAGAGAGCTGCCTGAGGCCCTTGCCTGAGGTGGCCTAGTGGTCAAGCTGCCCATGACTACAGGGAAAGTGATGGGCATAGGTTCCGAGAAGAAGTGAAGCCAGGTTTTGACATTGGGGGAGCAGACATTTTGTAAAATAGGCACCGGTGCAAGGCTGAAAGCCTGAGCCGCATAGGTGCTGTTACATTCAAAATCTGTTTGGGGGAGCAGCCACTCCTCTTGTGCCCCACCTAGCTATGCCTCTGGTTCTGAGTGAATAGGGTAGCAGAGGCACTTTGGGGTTTTGTTGAGGAAGAGGGCCACAGACGCACTACCAAAATGTACAATAGGCATTTGCTGATATTAGTGATCTTTTGGAAATTGACGTGTAGTCAGCCATATTTGTAGTCCAAAATTTCATCTATAGAATGTGTTTTCTTTCTTTGAGGCAAGACTGTATCTTTGTAGGCAGCAGCCAGGGCCGGTCTTAGGCAGAGGCAACCGAGGCGGCCGCATAGGTCCCCGCGCGGTGCGCCTCGCCTCTGCCTCCTCCGCTCAAGAATAACAACTTATCTTCTGTCCTGAAGTTGCAGCTGCGAACTGGCGGGAAGAGCGTTAGAAGTAAAAGCAGCAAGCAGGCAGAGGCAGGCTCGACTCCGTCCATCGCGTCCCTGCCCTCTCTGCGTCCCGCCTTCCTCTGATGTCATTTCCTTTCGGGTGGGCGGGACGCAGAGAGGGCAGGGATGCGAAGGACGGAGTCGAGCCTGCCTCAGCCTGCTTGCTGCTTTTACTTCTGACGCTCTTCCCGCCAGTTCGTCGCTGCAAGTTCGTTGAGAGTAGAGTGGAAGTGAGCCAGCCTAGTCCACTGTAAGGAAGGGGAAGCCATTTGGTGAGTCTCTGTTTCCACTCCCCCGTGCAGCCCTCGCTGTTTCCCAAACACAGCAAGCAAACCTGTGAGCTGCTGCATCCACGTTGTCGTTGGGAGATGCTGCGAAGGGGGAGGTGGGGAGACGCTGGATAGAATGGGGAAGGGCAGGGGATGGAAAGAAACAGGAGGATGGGCAGGGGAGCGAGGAGACTTGCTGGACAACAGGGAGGGGACAGGGGAGAGAGGAAATTTGCTGGAGATGGATGGAGGAGAAGGTAGGGGAGAATGGAGAGTTGCTGGACATGGATGGATGGAGAGCAGGGCAGGGGAGAGAATAGAAATCGCTGGACATGGAGCGGAGGGCAGGGGAAGGAGGAGATTTGCTGGACATGAATGTATGGAGGGGAAGGGGAGAGCGGAAATTTGCTGGACGTGGATGGATGGATGGAGGAGAGGGCAGGGGAGAGAGGAGAATTGCAGAATATGGATGGATGAATGGAGGGGGCAGGGGACAGAGGACATTTGCTGGATATGGGTGGATGGAGGAGAGGGCAGGGAAGAATGGAGAGTTGCTGGACGGATGGATAGAGGGGAGAGAAGTCAGGAAGCAGATGCACATGGATGGAGGGGAGGGAAGAGAGGAGAAATGTTGGACAAGGATGGCGGGAAGGAAAGACAAAGGAAGGAGATACACATGGATGGATGGGAAGGGAGATAGAAGAAATGCTGGACAAGGATGGCGGGAAGGAAAGACAAAGGAAGGAGATGCACATGGATGGAGGGGAAGGGAGATAGGAGAAATGCTGGGCATGGATGGATGGGAGGGAAGACAGGAAGTAGATCCACATGCATAGGCGCCCGGTATAAGAGGCTTGGGCAGGCTAAGCCTCCCCAGCCAGAAGTGCAGCAAGGGCGGGGTGGACCGCCCCGGGTGCAGCTCCCGCTGCCTTGAACATCTCCCTCCCTACCCCCCCCGACCGGTGCGTGGACCGTGCGATCTTTACCGACCCCCCCCCCCCCGACTACTGCGGTATCGCTCTCCCCCTCCGCTGCTGTCCTGTCAAGTCGTCTTTGAACGTCGAGGATTCCTTCTGGTAGCAGCAGCAGCATCGGCAATGATGTAAGCGCTGCTTTCAGCCTGCCCCGGAAGCCTTCTTTGGACAGCGTCCCTCCTATGTGAGAAACTGTACAGAGAGTGTTTCCGGGGCAGGCTGAAAGCAGCGCTTACATCATTGCCGATGCTGCTGCTGCTACCGGAAGGAATCCTCGACATTCAAAGACATGACAGGAGCGGAGGGGGAGAGCGATACCGAACTAGTCCGGGGGGAGCGATGCATCATGCCAGCTAGCTCCCAGATCAAAGGGAAAGGGGGTAGAAAGAGGAGGATGTGAGGTGCCACATCTAAGGGGAAGGAAAGCAATGGCAGGGAATGGGAAAAGGGAGGTGGAGAAAGGAGTGAGAGTGATGGAAGCAAGAAGGGGAGGGAAGAGAAAGGTGGGATGCATGAGGATGCTGGAGGAGAGAGAGAGAAAGTGGAAAAGTGCAGGGGAGAGCCAAGGACATGCAAAAGAGCAGGGGAGAGCCAGAGAGAGACATGGGGAGAGAAAGAGGGGACATGGAAGAGAGCAGGGGCGAGCCAGGGAGAGATGGGAAGAGAAAGAGGGGACATGGAAGAGAGCAGGGGAGAGCCAGAGAGAAGATGCTGGATGGAAGAGGAGAGAGAGGGAGATTAGTGGAAAGATGGGGAGAGAAAGAGGGGACATGGGCAGGAGAGAGAGAGAGAAGCTGCTGGGGAGAAACTGGGGGAGACCCTAGCTGTCAGACAGAGAAATGCTGAATGAAAGGAGGGAGAAAGAGGGAAGACACTGGACATAAGGGTAGGGAGGGAAAGAAGAAAGACACTGGAAGGATGGGGATATAATGCTGACATGCTGAATGGAAAAGGGTCGAGAGAGAGAACTGTTTAGAAGGAAGGGGAGATAGAGGGAGACAATGGATGGAAGGAGAGGGAGACAATAGACGGAAAGATTGGGAGAGGGTAATGGGTAGAAGGATGGAGAGAGAAAGAGGGATGACACTGGATGGAAGGGTAGAACAGAAAGAGGGAAGGTGCTGGACATGGATGGATGGAGGGGAGGGAAGAGAGGAGAAATGTTGGACCAGGATGGAGGGAAGGAAAGACAAAGGAAGGAGATGCACACGGATGGAGTGGAAGGGAGAGAGGAGAAATGCTGGACATGGATGGAGGGGAGGAAAGACAGAGGAAGTTCATGCACATGGATGGAGGGGAGGGGAGACATGCTGGATATGGATGGAGGGAAAATTGCTGAATTTAAGGGCTGGATTGGAACACTTTGAGGGCAGATGCTGAAACTGGAGAAAGGATAGGGACAGGGCTACAGATGGTAGACAGGACGCATAAGGACACAGGAGGATGGTGGACACGTTGAGAGAAAAAATATCAAATGGAAAGAAGACACTGGGACCAAAGCGAATAGAAAAACTAAATGATCAGACAACAAAGGTAGAAAAAGTATTTTATTCAGAATTTATTAACTGGAATATGTCAGCTTTTGGAAATGTGCATCTGTGATATTTTGCATGTAAGTTTCAATTTTTCTAGTATTGCTGCATGCTGAGTCTGACTTCTTGAGGTAACTTTCCAGTTTTGCCTTCATATCTGTTGTGTCATGTGTTTTTCATGTGTAATCAAGGTGCAGTATTCTACTAGTGTGTAGTATTTACAGCCCTTTTTGGGTTTTTCTTTTTGTTTCACTAGGTTAGAGCCCGGTGTAATTACATTGCTGCTTTTCCACGCATAAGGTTGTAGCTCATCCTGTCCTTGGAATTAGTGCTGTTATGGTTTGCTAAGGTTATGAGTGTGTTTTTGCACAAGTTTGTGTATAGTGTTTTGCAGTGGAGAGATTGTGTATTGGCATTACTGAGGTGGCACCAAAACATCAAAAAGGGTTTTAGAGCCTAAATCATGACACACTACCTCTTGAAGGATCTACATATAGTTGTTAATAAAAGGAGCTCATTGTGAACACTATCCACCCTAAAAGGGTGTTTTGTGGCTCTACATGAGAATTGTGATATTATGATTCCTTGTTTCATATTGTTGATGGTCTGCATTTTCTATATGGGTGGTATATTGGTGTATTAGGGTCTGCCTAGTGTTATGGTACAGTAAGGTTCTGAGTGTGTTTTTGCACAAATTTGTGCATAGTGTTTTGCAGTTGAGCGATTGTGGTTAGTATATGCTTTGAGCAACCACTTTATTCTTTGACATATGATACATATCTAATATCTAAATTTAATAAAAGGTATTAATTGTGACTATTTTATTTTTACTTATTTTTTTCTGTGTTAATTGTGGCTATAAGCTCCGCCCCTGGCTCCACCCCTAACCCTGCCCCTTTAGCCTCCCCAAACAGTTGGGCCATCGACCGCCTATGTCCACATGGATGGAGGGGAGTGAGGAGAAATGCTGGATATGGATTGAGGGGACACTGCTGAGTTTAAGGGCTGGTTTGGAACACTTTGAGGGCAGATACTGAAACTCGAGGAAGGATAGGGACAGAGCTACAGATGGTAGGACACATAAGGACACAGGATGATGGTGGACATGGTGAGAGAAAAAATATCAAATGGAAAGAAGACACTACATAAAACAGAAGACACTGGGACCAAAACGAATAGAAAAACTAAATGATCAGACAACAAAGATAGAAAAAAGTATTTTATTCAGAATTTATTAATTGGAATATGTCAGCTTTTGGAAATGTGCATCTGTGATATTTTGCATGTAAGTTTCAATTTTTCTAGTATTGTTGCATGCTGAGTCTGACTTCTTGAGGTAACTTTCCAGTTCAGTATTTTGCCTTCATATCTGTTGTCATGTGTTTTTCATGTGTGATCAAGGTGCTAGCGTGTAGTATTTGCAGCCCTTTTTGTTTTGTTTTGTTTTACGAGGTAGTATATTGGTGTTTTAGAGCCTGGTGTAATTACAGTTCTGCCTTTCCAAGCATAAGGTTGTAGCTCATCCTGTCCTTGGAATTAGTGCTATTATGGTTTGGTAAGGTTATGAGTGTGTTTTTGCACAAGTTTGTGTATAGTGTTTTGCAGTGGAGAGATTTTGTGTCCGCACCTCTGACCCCCCCGGGGTTATGAGAATTGGAACTACTAATTGTAGTGGACTTGAAGTGAATAATTTCGGGGGGGGGGGGGGGGTTCATGATAGCATTGTGCTTATTATTTCAATCAGTTTTTCTGTACAAGTTTAGCTTCATTTGTCTTTATTTGAAATTTCATAAATAAAATATTTTCTAAAAATTGAATAATCTTATCAATGGAGTGGAGCTAGGGTGGGGCGGGGCTAGGGCAGGGGCGGGGCTAGGATGGGGCCCCACCAAATTGGTCTGCACAGGGCCCCGCACTTGCTAAGACCGGCCCTGGCAGCAGGATTTAGTGCCTGCTGAATTCTATAATTGGAGCATAGCCAAAGGATGTAAAAAATAACACTGATCTGAGCTGATAAAGCAATACTACGATATGAGCTGAATTTAAAGTAGTTAACTCCTGTTGAGTCACTAAGGAAGTTCATTAATGAGGGAAATTGGTTTTTATTTTATGGTTAGGATTCAGTACAAGAACAGCACATACAGCCAGGTACTACTTGCATACATGGAGTAATGGGAGAAATGAAGCCTAATTGTGTACAGGGCATCCAGGTCAGAAAGGGAATGTTCAAGTCAGGATGTTCACAACTTCCAGCTTATTTTTCCAACTCTGTTAAAATACATATGGGGCTATGGGGAAACATAAGTGTATTTTCCTAAGCGTGTTGCAAGAGCAAGCATTTTAGAAAGAGAAGTGCACCCCTCCCCCCAGCATCATTTAACACCTTTCGAGGGTAACTTGATAAGGGGTACCTAGTTTGACAGGGCAAGTAGATACCTTTATAAAATACTAGCTTAAGCAACAGAAATCGCACCTACATTGCAGATGTAGACATTTAGGGACCCTTTTACTAAGTTGCGTAGGCGCCTACGTGCGCCCAACGTGCGCCAAATTGGAGTTACTGCCCGTGCGTGGCCCTTGCGGTAATTTCAATTTTGGTGCGCATCTGCTACTCACGTCTGAAAAATATTTTTTATTTTATGACGCGCGGCAGCTACGTGTATCAAGTGGAATTTGATGCGCATAGACCATTACTGCCCGGTTACAGCGTGAGACCTTACCGCTAGGTCAATGGCATGTGGTAAGGTCTCTGACCCAAAATGGATGCACGGCAATTTTCATTTTGCTGGACGTCCATTTTTGGCAAAAATTTTAAAAAGGCATTTTTTGTAGGTGCCCAAAACACGTGTCTACAGTACCGCAGGCAATTGTTTCAGCGCACCTTAGTAAAAGGACCCCCTTAGACCTGCTTGAGAGCAGAGATATCTGTACATAGATTATAAAAGTATGCATTAGACTATTTTTTACTTGCAAATTCCACCCGTGTCCTTTTCAAACTGTGCCCCTGTACAAGCCTACAGGCAATATTTACCTTTATGTCAACGGATGCACTCTTACGCCAGTGAGGAATTTGTAACAGGCTATTTACTCACATATGTGGCCACTCAGTCATGATCACAATGTTGAGGTACAGCAAAGAACAAATAAATAATATGTGTAACGCATTGCTTTCTTTTCAGAAGAAAAATGTTTCTAACCCCCTCATATGGAGGAGGCCTCTGTCAGGTAATTTTTTATGCAACTAAGCAGCATATTGTTATTGAACAGCACTAGTTAAATGTGAAATAAATTGAAGAATTTGAGATGTGAAATGTTGTTGACCTTTGAGGAGGTTTTTTTTTTGGACCGCTGAAAGAAATTTTAACCACTGAATAATTTTTAGTGTGTGGGTTAGCAATCTGAGGTCCTTTTTTCCTTCTATGAGTGGCCAAAAATATTTTTCATCTGGGAAGAAAGCATGAAAGGTAATTCTATAAGCTGGTGTCTAAATTTAGGCCTTCTTTATAGAAAAGAAGTGCTTACACACATGATGGCTGCCAGTAATTGGGGGTTACACGCAAAACTGACAGGTGCTATTCTATAAGCAGTTCCCCTGATATGCAGTGCTATTTAACCAATCAGGAATGGCTCCTGACCAGTTAGGTGGAGGGGCATTTTTGATATGATGGCTAAGTCTGACTTTACAAGTTTTGTAAAAAAACATCCAAAATCTGAATAAGAAAGCTCTTTTTCCAAAAAGACAAGCGTCTATCTTTTGTTTTCGAAAATACTGTTTCTAACAAGGTTTTGTGCATTGGATGTTTTGTTTTTTGGTCCATTTTCAAAAAAAAAAAAAAAAAAGTCCAAGTGAAAAATGCAGAAAATCAAGCCATCGGGATATAAGAGGGGCCATCATTTTTAGCAGACTGGTCTCCAAGACATCCCAGGAGATAAATGGGGCACCCTAGTGGACTTCAAAAACATGTTCCCAGGTACACATCTCACTGTTGCTTCTATATCTTGTCTGCAGAGCCCCCTGAACCACCCAAAACCCACTGCCCATAGCTGTACACGATAACCCTTATGGATGAAGGGGGCACCTATATGTGGGTACAGTGGGTTTCTGGTGAGTTTTGACGGGCTCACATTTTCCACCACAAATGTGACAGGTAGAGGGAGATAGGGACCAGAGTCCCCCAAGCCATGGTGCACTGCACTGAGCATTACACTGCTCCAGGCTCTAACATCTGAGGCTGTCATAGAGGTTGCTAAATCATATTTGTATTCACATTTGTGGGGGGTGGGAAGAGTCAGTGACCACTGGGGGGGGGGGGGGGTCATCCCTGATTCCCTCCAGTGCTCATTCAGGGTACCCTTTTAGGAATGCCATGACTTACCCATACCCTTCCCATGGCCATGCCCCCTTTTGAGGTCCATGAGTTAGAATATATTTATATTTATTTAAGAAATGTATTGACCACCTATAAACTAGGTGGTTTCCAGTTATGAACATACACATTAAAATAATGTTGAAATTAAAAAGAGATTACAGACTTAACATACAAAACTAAAAAAAAAAAAGATCTCTTCTTCACATTACATTACTACTATAACTGCTTCAAAAGTAGGCTGCTACAAATAAATGAGTCTTTAAAGTTTTTTAAACTGTGTCAAACTGCCAGAAAGGCGGAGTTGGTCAGGAAGTGCATTCCATAACGAAATTGCTGCCGAGACAAAGGCTGTAGCCCATGTATCAGCATAAAGCAATTGATTCACAACATCCATTGAAAGTCTTGTAGCTGCTTCTGATCTCAATACCCGTCGTGGGTGGTAAACAGACAAAGATTCCTTCAAGTAACATGGAGCAGCGAGATACAACAGTCTGATAAACAAGTTTTAACAGTTTAAATTGGATCATTTGCAACATCGGAAACCAGTGTGGTTGTTTTAATACTGAGGATACATGAGAAAATTTAGAAACTCCAGCAAGGACACGAGCTATTGTGTTCTGAGCTATCTGCAATGCCCACACACCTGAAGATGACATACCAGCATACAGGGTATTGCAGTAATCCAATTGTGCCAATAACATGTTCTATAATAAACATCTGAAGTCATAAATGGCTGCTGCTAAATGGACTTAAAAACCGCTGGCTCCCTACACCATCACTCAGAATAGCCATTGTTTGACTGCAGATTGGCCCAATTTTGACCGGCACAGCTTCATTCGGTACTTCGGAGCTCTGCCTATCTCTTTTCTACCGGCCTCGGCCCATAACACCATAAAGTAGTAATAACCATACCTACCATAGGGAGCAGTTGTCCATTGCTCCTGATCGTCCGCTTGTCGGTTGGCCGGCAGAGAGCCCGATTGCATCGGCGGTGCGGTGGTGGGTGCCGGAGTGCGTAGACCAGTTCTTGATCGGGAGCGATGCAGTTCTGGGAGCGGGCTGGGCTGGTGGCTGGCTGGTTCAGTTACTACTACTACTTAACATTTCTAAAGCGCTACTAGGGTTACGCAGCGCTGTACAGTTTAACAAAGAAGGATAGTCCCTGCTCAAAGGAGCTTACAATCCTCCAGCCTTTCCGCCGGGCCGTTGGCGTTTCTGCATTGTGGGCCTTCTTCCTGTGAGCTCCGCCTGAGCAACTTGCCACTTGGCTTAGGCACCGGACCAGATCGGGGTCGTCTTCTACATTGCCCATCCCGGCTGCTGCGCGTTTGCAGCTGCTTCGCGTTGGAGAGTCTTTTCGAGTTTGGCTGCACCTTGCTGGGGACTTGCTTCTTTTTGAGTCGCCGGATCCAGCTGATGTCGTCTGCCTCCGGTGACCTCTTCCACTCTTCAGGCCGCATACTGCTGCTTCTTCTGCACCTCACCTGCGCTTCCTGGGTATTCCTACAGTTCCTAATTATGGATTGCCTTGCCGAGAGCTGTTCAAGCCACTCTGATCCGTCTCAGCATCTGGTCTTGCACAGTCCATTTTAGACCCTTTTGCCCTTTTCCTTTTTCTTCCTACCCTGTTCCTTTTACCCTATCTAATGTAATTGTAATTGATTCCTGTACGTTGTAAGCCACTTTGAGTCTGCTTAATGTGGAAAAAAGTGGGGTATAAATGTTCATAAATAAATAAATAAATAGGTATCGGTTTCACTTTAACTATCATATACAGGTGGTTTCAACCAAATTATTCACTTGTGCTCTTGTATTGAGTCTATAATCTAAAACAACCCCCAACAATTTCAGTTCTTTCTTCACAGGAATGTACATTATTTCCCAACCACACTTTCTGTGGTCATTGTAATGTCTCCCCTCTACCAACAATCTTAACCTCAGTTTTTGCAACATTCAACACCAGCCCATTCTGTCTCATCCATTGCCGTACACTCATCATATTGTTATGCTGTTAACAAAATTGTTTAATGTTAAATCATATCTGCTGCACTGCTTTGGATGAATCTCTTTATAAAGGCGGTTAATAAATCCAAATAAATAAATAAATAAATAAATAAATAAATAAATAAATAAATAAATCTACAGTATGCAGAAAAGTCCCAGAAAGATAGAGCTGCCTCTAGATCAAAAATATCTAAGTTCTGAAAGTGTGATTTGTGAATATATTTATTTGTGGAATTCAGATTTTCTCGTTTGGTGACTGAGGGCTCCTCAAATTTTACTGCATACCTTTGATGTTCTTTAGTTACGTGCACATTTCTCACTAATGGACTGTATTGAATTGATTGAATTGCAGCCCATTACTTCATGTATTCTACCTTAGTTACACTATCAGTCACTGTCTCATGTAACCCATATCCCCCACATATCTACCCTAGTTACATTGGGTGTCTTTTACTAAGGCGTGCTCACATTTTTAGCGTGTGCTAAAATTGTGAGCACGCTAAATGTTACATAAGTATTGCCATACTGGGACAGACCAAAGATCCATCAAGCCCAGCATCCTGTTTCCAACAGTGGCCAATCCAGGTCACAAATGCCTGGCAAGATCCCCAAAAAAGTACAAAACATTTTATGCTGCTTTTCCCAGAAATATTTTCCCCAAGTCCAATTTAATAATAGTCAATGTACTTTTCCTTTAGGAAGCCGTCCAAACCTTTTTAAAACTCTGCTAAGCTAACCGCCTTCACCACATTTTCTGACAACGAATTCCAGAGCTGAATTACATGTTGAGTGAAGAAACATTTTCTCCAATTCGTTTTAAATATACTATATTGTAGCTTCATCGCATGCCCTCTAGTCCTAGTATTTTTAGAAAGCGTAAACAGATGCTTCATGTCTACCCGTTCCACTCCACTCATTATTTTATAGACCTCTATCATATCTCCCCTCAGCTGCCTTTTCTCCAAGCTGAAGAGCTCTAGCCACTTTAGCCTTTCCTCATAGGAAAGTGGTCCCATCCCCTTTATCATTTTTGTTGCCCTTCTCTGCACATTTTCTAAATCCACTATATCTTTTTTGAGATGCGGCGACCAGAATTGCACACAATATTCGAGGTGTGGTTGCACCATGGAGTGATACAAAGGCATTATAACATCCTCATTTTTGTTTTCCATTCCTTTCCTAATAATACCTAACATTCTATTTGCTTTCTTAGCTGCAGCAGCACACTGAGCAGAAGGTTTCAACGTATCATCAACGACGACACCTAGATCCCTTTCTTGGTCCGTGACTCCTAACGTGGAACCTTGCATGGCGTAGCTATAATTCGGGTTCCTCTTTCCCACATGCATCACTTTGCACTTGCTCACATTAAACGTCATCTGCCATTTAGATGTCCAATCTCCCAGCCTCGTAAGGTCCTCTTGTAATTTTTCACAATCCTCCCGCGATTTAACTACTTTGAATAACTTTGTGTCATCAGCAAATTTAATTACCTCACTAGTTACCCCCATCTCTAGGTCATTTATAAATACGTTAAAAAGCAGCGGTCCCAGCACAGACCCCTGGGGAACCCCACTAGCTACCCTTCTCCATTGAGAATACTGACACCAATGCCTTTCTATGGGCATCTCTAACGTTTAGCGTGCCCACAATTTTAGCGTGCGCTAAAAACGTGAGCATGCCTTAGTAAAAGACTGCCCATTGTTATCTATAGTTCTATGTAATGTTCACCCTGTTACACTGCAAGCCACATTGACCCAAACTTTGTCTGGATAATGTGGTATAAGAACTAATAAATGAAATGAAATGTTTGAAAGGACATTAATAATAATATGCCTTTAGGTGGAGATTTTTTGGACTATGATGGCACTTTAGGTTATCTTTAAGCTTATTTATGTTATTGCTGAGGTTCTCTCCACCTTTCAAGATTCTTCAGTTATTTTTGGTCTAGAGAAAGCTGTGTCTTTCTGGAACTTTTCTGCATACCGTTGATGTTTTTATATGGTGTGCTTTTTCTACTCTAAGATGATTTTGTGATTTGGAGCTAAGCAAGAAACAGCTTAGCAGTTATTTTGAGGTAAATAATGCTGCAACTAGGAAATTCAGACTATTTTCTAGTGTTCTAATTACATTTATCTGAAGATAACTCTTAATATAATACCCAATTATAGTGGCATATAAGTTATTTTGCAACACTGGGAGATCAGTACTTAGCGTACATTTGATAGATTTGTCTACACTTTAGTCATAGATTTAATGAAGACATATTTACAGAGGGCTTCATTTAGTGGCATCACTGCCATAATTTTAATTCTATTAAAGCAGAACATTACATGTTGATTAATCAGTAAATGAAATTTCAATTAAGCATAACTATATAAATTATATATGTAGGAGGTCAGCAAACTTTTTTTTCTCAAAATAAAGACTCCATTAATACACTAAAAGCTGCTATTATTACAAGAATACCATCTTCTTTTCCTTATCTTCACTTTGGGGCCTGTTTGCTATCTCCCAAATTCTGTATATGGTGCATTAAATTGTGTACACTGATTTGGCCACATTGCCAAATTGACTTGTTAGTCAATTAATTTGTGTGTTCAATCAGCACCAATAATTGGTACTTAACAACCAATTAATGGCACTAATTGGCTTTAATTAGAATTTATGTGTATAATTTTCTAGGTGTATTCTATAATGCAGTGCATGTAAATTTTAATGCGCACGGTGAAAAAGGGGGCATGGCCATAGGCGTGGATGGGCGGGTTGTGGACATTTCAAAAACCTATATGCACTATTATAGAATATACCCAATCTGCACCTAACTTAGGCGCAGGTATTTAGGCCTGGCTTTAGGTGGCCTAAATGGGTGCGCCTAAATTTTAGGCGCGAGAATGATGTGTGAGCGTATTCTATAAACTATGCCTAACTTTAGGTGTAGTTTATAGAATCATGCTAACTGCATGGTTTTATAGCACCAATTTTTAAGGCGCCATATAAAGAATTTCCCCTTACGTTGCATTAACATAGTCTGACATAAGGACAAGATTCAGTAAATGGCTCCCAAATTTGGGTAGGGACAAACCAAAGAGTAGGGCAAACAGGCTCATCCAAGTAACACAAGGGGGACGCCAAAAGTCTTGTATCTAAGATTTATTTAAAAAAAAAACAATATGTCTCAATGAACCTTGGATACAAGACTTTTGGTGTCTCTCTTGAGTTACTTGGTTTGTCCATACATTGTCCATAGGGTTTGAGTATTCCTCCGCATCCTGTGGCTGATTCTTCCCAAATTTGGGTGCCAAAAATAGGCGCTGAGTGCTATTCGATAAATGACGCTCGGGTGCTGTTTATAGAACAGTTTATAGTGCTGGGATCCACAGTCAACTTTGGAAGCAAGAATTTACACTAGGTGTCACCCCTGATTCCCTCCAGTAGTCATCTGGTTATTTAGGGCACCTTTTTGTGCCTTATTCATTATAAAAACAGATCTAGCTCAAAACATCTAAGTTTTAGTCCTGGAATGTTTTGTTCCATTATGGCTGAAAAATGTCTAAGTCTTAGGAACGCCCAAGCCCTGCCCCTCACATGCCCCTCACATGCCTCCTTGAGATTTAGACGCACTTCTGACGGACTTCATAGTAAAACGTCTAAAAATAGGCTTTGAAAATACCATTTTTTAGATGCTTTTCTGTTTTGAAAATGAGCCCGAAAGTGGCCCTTGTCTAAAAATTAGTAAAGACCACTAACCTGCTACATTGAGCACCCAGGTGAGCTCAAACTTTGCAGTGACTTTCCTATGAATATCCATCCCAAAGAAATGCCCATGGATCCAACTTGTTGCTTTTGTGGTAGATGTTTCGTAGATTTCACAAACCAGAGGGATAGAGAAGCTAATTCAAACTATTTTGATGTGGATAGCAAAGGAAATAAAATGATATGAATACATTTAAATTAGATCAATAAGGAAGAGAGGTTTTAAGAGCATCATTTTAAAAAATAGCTACACTATTAAAGTAAAAATCATTCACATTTTAATGCTTTTCTTTTGTCGTGATTATTGATTATTGCAGTTCTTTTAAGCTTTGCAATTCATTTATGCAGCCTTAGCTATAACATATGTTAAAAAAATTCATTGGACCAATTTGGCAAGAATAAAAAGTTTAGATCTCAAAAAGATTTGTTTGTAGAAGTGTTTTTTTTAAGAATGTTAAAGAAGGGACATTCACTTCCTACCCTTGAGAGAAATAAATCAGTTTGATTCTCAGGACATCCACAATAAATAAAACAATGGGATTGCTGCTAAAACAGAGAATAGTGCAGTATTCGGAATCCGATGGATTACAGGATCCGAGGTAGTATGATTTTACCAGAGGAGAGGTTTGTCAGACAAATCTGATCAATTTCTTTGGCTGGGGTGGCCCATGGCAATCTGCCACCTGAGGTGATGGATGAGATGGTGCCCCTGTGCTCTTGCCCCCCCCCCCCCCGAATCCAACATCTTTCCCTTCACACACTCTCTCTCTCCCAACTTCTTCCCCTGGTCACGGTCTGGTATCTGCCCCTTTCCTTCCTCAATCCCCTTCTTTGAGCCTACCTTCTTTTTTTGTTTTCCAAAAGTTGTCGGTGGCGGTAACAAGACCTGTGCTGAGCAGACTTCTTCGGTCTGTGCCCTGATTGTGGTTGAATAGACTTGGATGGGCTGGAGTGGAGCTTTTCAGGGGCTTCAATGACAACTTCAGAAATTTTAGAACAAGGACAGTGCCAGGCAGACTTCTACAGTCTATGCCCTGAAAATGGCAAGGACAAATCAAGATTAGGTGTACATATGAAATATCATATACTATAGGCAATGAATTTATCTTGGGCAGACTGGATGGACCGTACAGGTCTTTATCTGCCATCATCTACTATGTTGCTATGCCATGTTGCTGAGGGGTCCTTTTACTAAGTTGTGGGAAAGAGGGCCCTGTGGTAGCAGTGGGGGCTGTTTTTCTGGTGCACCAGAGCCCTTTTTACCGCAGCAGGTAAAAAGCCCCTCCAAAAAATGGCCATATGGTAAGATAACCCTTACCACATGACCATGCGGTGAGGCTCACTTACCGCCACCCATTGAGGTGGTGGTAAGGGCTCCCATGGTAACTCAGTAGTAACTGGGCAGTGCACGGCGATGCCCAATTACCGCTAGGTTAGCGCTGCACTAGACAAAAAAATCTTTGGAGCGCCGGAAATGGCATGTGCTCCAGCCGGAACTACTGCCGACAGCGGCATTGGGTCAGCGGTAGTTCCGGATTAGCGAGTGGTAAGCCTGCATTACTGCCGCTTCATAAAAGATCCCCTATGTAACCAGTACACTTGACAAATGAAAGGTTAACTCATTTCAAAGAACTTAGACTTACAAAGTTACATGACCCCTAATTCTGTAAAGGGTGCTTTGCAATGCATGTGCAAATCTGGGCATGTGCCCAAATCGCATATGCATCGTAATTGAATAATTAGTCAGTTAGCACCAATAATCAAATTTTTAACAAGCTATTATTGGTGTTAATTATAATCAATTAAGATTTTAGGCACATGATCTATACCTACATTTTACATGTGCCCCCCCAAAACGTGGGTATGGAAATGAGAGGGTCATGGGTTGATTGTGGGCATAGTTTTTGGTTACACACTCAATTACAGAACAAGGGGGCTTCATAGCCTAAATTTAGGCACGACCCAGGGACTTAAGTGCTATTCTATAAACCACGCCAAACTTTAGGCGCAGCTTGTAGAATGGTGCTCAGTGAGGTCCTAAAATGGAAATACTGCTGAGCTACTGCAGCAGCCTGGCAGTAGTTCCCACCCCCAGTGTGCACCATTTCCGACGCCACAAAAGTATTTAATTTTTTTTAGCGTCAATGGGTGGCGGTAAGAGCTCCCCCCCGAAAATGGCCACGTGGCTAGTGCTTCACTTGCTGCACGCCATTTCTGTAAAAAACAAAAGACCTCCCTTTTTACCTGCTGCAGTACAAGGGGGCCTCAGTGTGTATCAAAAACACACGCCAACACCAGCACAGACCCCCTTTTGTCACAGCTTCGTAAAAGGACCGCAGTGGGTTTTTGGCACCAATTATTTTTTTACCCCCATTTATAGCATCTAGTCCATAGTCAGCTATTTAACTTTGTAAGTCTTCGTTCTTTGAAAATGAGCCTCTTTGAAGTGTTGCATTTTCTGATTAACAACCTCTGCTATAATTTAACATCTGAATTGTTTAAAAACCTTTATTAACTAGTTTACTGTGCTCTTTACAGAGAACACTGGTACTTCTTTTACAATCAGAAGGTTATTTTTCGGTCTTTTCTCCACAATCTTCCTGTAGCTTCTGTATGCATCGTACTGTTTATTAATATACTCTCATAATGTTAAAGATGTTTTAAATTGGTATTTCTACTAGTTTGACTCCATCTTTCTGTAGATGAAAGATATAAACAGGATGGAGTCAGTCCAGAGGGTGGTTATAAAATTGATAAGCGGTCTCTGTCATAAAACATATGGGGACAGGCTTATAAACCTCAGCATTGTATATACTGGAAGAGAGGCGGGAGAGAGGGGATATGATAGAGATATTTAAATACCTCAGTGGCATTAATGTACAAGAGGTGAGCCTTTTTCAAATAAAGGAAAACTCTGGAATGAGAGGGCATAGGATGAAGTTAAGAGGAAATAAGCTTAGGAGGAATCTAAGAAAATACTCTTTCATAGAAAAGGTGGTGGATGCATGGAATGGCCTTCCGGTGGAGGTGGTGGAGACGAGGACTGTGTCAGAATTTAAGAAAGTGTGGGACAGGCATGTGGGATCCTTTAGGAAAAGGAGGAGTTAGTAGTTACTGTGGATGGGCAGAGTGGATGGACCATTTGGCCTTTATCTGCCATCATGTTTCTATGTTTCTATGATATATAGTTTAAAGTGTTGAACAATCAAAATACTGATTTTAATGGTTGAAGACAACTCGTGGAATAATAAAGTTACTGCATTTTAGCGTTTGCTTTAAGTATTCTGTGTACTGTCATATATGACTTAAGGGTACAGTTTCCTTGTTTGTGCAATGTTCTTACCTAGAAAGCGATATCTACATAAGTACATAAGTATTGCCATACTGGGAAAGACCAAAGGTCCATGAAGCCCAGCATCCTGTTTCCAACAGTGGCCAATCCAGGTCACCGATACCTGGCAAGATCCCAAAAAACTATAAAACATTCTATACTGCTAATCCCAGAAATAGTGGATTCTCCCCAAGTCCATTTATGTGGACTTTTTCTTTAGGAAGCTGTCCAAACTTTTTTTAAACTCCGCTAAGCTAACCGCCTTTACCACTTTCTCTGGCAACAAATTCCAGAGTTTAATTACACGTTGAGTGAAGAAATATTTTCTCCAATTTGTTTTAAATTTACTACATTGTAGCTTCATCACATGCTCCCTAGTCCTAGCATTTTTGAAAAGCGTAAACAGACGCTTCACATCTACCCGTTCTACTCCACTCATAATTTTATAGATCTCTATCATATCTCCCCTCAGCCATCTTTTCTCCAAGCTGAAGAGCCCTAGCCAAACCATGGTGCGATACAAAGGCATTATAATGTCCTCATTTTTGTTTTCCATTCCTTTCCTAATAATACCTAACATTCTATTTGCTTTCTTAGCCGCAGCAGCACACTGAGCAGAAGGTTTCAACGTATCATCAACGACGACACCTAGATCCCTTTCTTGGTCTGTGACTCCTAACGTGAAACCTTGCATGATGTAGCTATAATTCAGGTTCCTCTTTCCCACATGCATCACTTTGCACTTGTTCACATTAAGCGTCATCTGGCATTTAGACTCCCAGTCTCGAAAAGCCCCATTGTAATTTTTCACAATCCTCCCGCAATTTAACGACTTTGAATAACTTTGTATCATCAGCAAATTTAATTACCTCACTAGTTACTCCCATCTCTAGGTCATTTATAAATATGTTAAAAAGCAGTGGTCCCAGCACAGACCCCTGGGGAACCCCTCTAACAACCTTCTCCATTGAGAATACTGACCATTTAACCCTACTCTCTGTTTTCTATCTTTTAACCAGTTTTTAATCCGCAATGTTTATGGAAAGAATGTCTAGAAAATAATTTAATATTATCTATCTATCTATCTATCTATCTATCTATCTATCTATCTATCTATCTATCTATCTATCTATCTATCTATCTATCTATCTATCTATCTATCTATCTATCTAAATATTCAAATCGCCAGTATATAAAAGTAATATTTTTATAGATTTATGGGCATTTGATGCAGGCATCTAGCTGAAATATGGGCTTCTTGGTTTACTGTTATCTCTTTAGTAAATATTTTATGGTTTTAGACAACCTTTTCTTTTTCTCTCTGCCACATGGGCCACCTTAATATAGTTCCCTCCAATTTGCAGAGGGGTCTCCTCCTGCTCAATTTCTGATAGGAAAGTTCATTGTCTATTACATCACAGTGCAAGCTGAGTTCAGTTTAGGACTTCTTCAGAATCTTCTTCTTTGTGGATTTAAAAGGCACAGTTCTGAGGCTCCTGCTACAGTGTAAGTAGGGATCTGCCCTGTAGGCTGTCCTTTCATCTTCCTTTTTGTATTCTTTATCTGATTCATCTCTGCTAACAAGATTGTCTCTCTCCTGCACTGCCCTGGGCCTGGCAGAGATCCACCTTGTTAGAAAGTGCAATGACTCACCCTGACCCAGCAGCATAACATCCCAGCTTCATGCCACATCATTGTTTTTGCTATACTTCATCTTACCTGTTAGTTTGTCTGTAACCTTGTAGTATACTTTTCCATGTACTTTTCAGTATCACCTTTTTTTATAAATCAGTTGCTTGGATATGTCATTTCTATTTCCTCTGATCTTCTTGACTTTTTTCTGTCATGAGTCTCTAGTTCTCCTTTTTAGTTTGGTTATTTATTGATTTGTAGCATTTGTATCCCACATTTTCCCACCTATTTGCAGGCTCAATGTGGCTTACATTATTCCGTAATGGTGATTACCAGTTCCGGAAAAGAGAAATACACAGTTAAGAATAAAGGAGATAGAATGAATTAGGTATTCAGGTAAGGACAAATTCATATTATAATAAGATATGAAGGTATCGGATTGAACTTCATACATAATAAAATTAGTTTGAACAATCAGGCATAAGAGTATCTGGGTTTAAAAAAAGGGTTTGGACAAGTTTCTGGAGGAAAAGTCCATAGTCTGTTATTGAGATAGACATGGGGGAAGCCACTGCTTGCCCTGGGATTGGTAGAATGGAATATTGTTACTAATTGGATTTCTTCCAGGTACTTGTGACCTGGATTGGCCACTATTGGAAGCAGTATACTGGGATAGATGGACCATTTGTCTGACCCAGTAGGTCGGCACCCTAAAAGCAGGTTTTGTGTCCCCATTTGGAGTCCTGATCCACAGTTTGGGAAGCTCTGTAGTAGATAGTGGGCTGGTTGTGTATGTAAATGTCTATCATACTAGCACAAACACATACATGCCAATTATCCAACTAAGCGCTGTTCTGTAATCCTGCACAATCGTCAACAGCATGTAGTTTGTAGATGGGTATATATATGGGCAGGGTCTGGACACAGCAAGGGGGGGGGGTGGCATGGTTATATGTTGTAACTAAAACAATACTGTAAGTTATAGGTGTATCACCAGCAATTATGTTTACACATTTGTACCAGCTCAACGACGCGCATCCATTTTCGGCCTGAGACCTTACTGCCACCCATTGACTTAGCGGTAAGGTCTCACCCATTAACCGGGCGGTAATCGTCAGTGCGCGTACACTGCCAATTACTGCCGGGTAAGCACCACGCGTTAGAAAATACAAAATATTTTCTACCACGTGTTTTGGGCGTGCATCAAAAATGGTACAGGTGGATGTGAAGCGTCTGTTCACGCTTTCCAAAAATACTAGGACTAGGGGGCATGTGATGAAACTACAGTGTAGTAAATTTAAAACAAATCGGAGAAAGGTTTTCTTCACCCAACGCATAATTAAACTCTGGAATTCGTTGCCGGAGAACGTGGTGAAGGTGGTTAGCTTATCAGAGTTTTAAAAGGGGTTGGACGGTTTCCTAAAGGACAAGTCAATAAACCACTACTAAATGGACTTGGGAAAAATCCACAATTCCAGGAATAACATGTATAGAATGTCTGTACATTTGGGAAGCTCACCGGGTGCCCTTGGCCTGGATTGGCCACTGTCGTGGACAGGATACTGGAATCGATGGACCTTTGGTCTTTTCCCAGTGTGGCATTACTTACAGTATGTACTTATGGTATTACCACCCAGGGCACATGGTAGCCAGGCAGTAGTCCCAATTTGATGCACGTTGGATGTGAGTAGCCACCTACATGCCTTAGTAAAAGGGCACCTAAACTTGTTAAGTTACATGTATTGTTATAGAATGTACACCGATTTTGGCATGGCTCTCCGAACTCGCTATATAGAATCCGCTGGTGTATGTCTAAGTTGCCTAGCACTCCTGAAACCAAACTGCACTTAGAAAATCAATCTTCCTAATTGAAGTAAGAATGCGCTCCGGGGGGGGGGAGGGGGGAGGGTGCGCTCCGGAGGGGGCGCCGTGCTGCACCCGGGGGGGGGGGGGTGCGCAGCGGCGACCCGCCTCGGGGGTCAGCTGCCCTCGCTACAGCACTGGTCTACATTCTTCACCAAAAGCATATAGTATATGCAATCTACTTTACATAAATAATAAAATTCTTTATGGTGAAGCCCCAGGTTACATGGTTACCCTTATTAATCTGCCATCTAGGAATTCTTCCAGATCATCCCATTCATATTTAAACTTCCATCATCCTACCTGTAATGGTCTCAAATATAAATCCACTTACGCTTCCACATTTTCCTTTATTAGCATTCAACTATGGAATGCATTACATAAATCTGTGAAAATTATACATGATCATCTGAACTTCAGAAAATCTCTTAAGACCAGCTTATTTGGAAAGGCTTACCCTAATGGACCCGCCTTAAATCCGTAATTCCTGGAATACAACCAATTAATGGACCGTCATAGACTCTATTACCCTCCCCCTCTTTTCCCTCATCCCTTGTAAATACTATCCTTCCTGTTTGCCATACTATAATGCGTTTGTTTATTTACCAGATTGGCGATTGCCTTTTCGGTTTGATGTTAGCCACATTATGCCTGCTAGTGTGTGGGAAAATGTGGGGTATAAATGTTATAAATAAATAAATACATTGTATAGATAAAAAAAAATGAAAATGAAACAAATCAGAAGTCTCTCCTATGATAATCAGCTGTCAACACATATGTATGGGCCATTACTTAACTCATAGCTGTTTTTATCAGATAAAAACTTCGACGTCTGTGTTGTATATATGTGTTGTTTTCACGGTGAGGTTCAGGCAAGCACTTGCGGCAAATCTAGGTGACATATTTTGAATGCTATTGTAGTTTCATTATATAAAATATAATTTAAGTTGGCTGGCATTTGTGTGGAAATGCCATTCCACTCAGACTGGAACATAAAGCAGAAATGTATTCAACTAGAGACATTTCTAAAGAATCCTTGAAGCAGTAGAATTGGAACGTTTTAGAATGATAAATGTAACAGCCCAGAGGATACAACGAATAGATGGAGTCAGCAATAATGAAACAACCAGGGTTGGAAATGCCACTGAAAAAAGCCAGTTAAACTAGGCCTGTGTGGCAAAACATGATCTGAAAAATGGGTGATGTAAAAGGACCAGGATGAATGATATACTTCTGACTAAGGAAAAGATCAAGAGGCAGGCCAGGGAAGACACGGATGGATGGTGTCGCCTACCCCGTGAAGGTACAAAATATCAATCCAGGTGAATC
The DNA here is from genome assembly GCF_901765095.1 of Microcaecilia unicolor. Lineage (NCBI taxonomy): Eukaryota > Metazoa > Chordata > Amphibia > Gymnophiona > Siphonopidae > Microcaecilia > Microcaecilia unicolor. The sequence goes on along the minus strand of NC_044040.1, from coordinate 45,055,336 downwards.
ATAAACATTACCTTGTTCTGTACACCTGAGAGAAACAGAAAATACATTTGAAAAGGTTGTGATATTAGGAGGCTGAGGCATCAGCAGTTCAGTGAGTCTTGCAGACTTTTTCAGAGTGAAGATTCTTACCAAAAGGGTTCCCCCATGTCGTGAAACAAGGCTCTGCATTGTACAATAGAGATACTATGCTGCTGTGTATGCCATTAATTAAAGCAGATATCGAGACAAATACATTGAGAATAAAGCTTTCTTTTAATCTTCCAAAAAACATTTTTTACATACATTCCGTTTTAAACATATATGCTAAAGTATGTATGAAGCTAAATTTTATAAAGAAGTTAAATGAGGATGGTAGGCTGGCAACCTCTAATTGAAGAGGGGGGCACTATAACATGGCTGAGCTGACTCCTTCCTTCTTATTATTTGGGGTTTTAGAGATGGTGGGGGGGGGGGGGGAGAGGGAATGGGAAGGCTGGGGTAGGTTGTGATTGGTGTGTAGGCAAAGATAGCACACCAATCAAGGAAAGAATTCTGTGAGGAAAATGTTTTTGGTGGGTCCAGAGTTTTTGACTGGGAGAGCCTAGGCGATAAGGTGCTGTTAATCGTCCATCCCTCCTGGAAGTTGGGTTGGGGTAACGGGGTTCAGAGGTTGGGGGTGGGATGGGGAAGTTTTGTCACTGCAGATATTTTCTGGCCATCCCCATTGAATGGTAGTCATTGGGAGTATTTTGTGTATTTTGGAAGTTGGGGAAATATGGGGGTGGTATTTTTTGGAGCTGCATTTGAAACTAGTGATTATAGCCACCTGTGAAGGGTGATCTACATAGACCTTCTATGGCAGTTGAGGTTTCGTTTATTAAAACTGTTGTTTGTTGCTATTCAGTTCTCCTCCTTCAATGTTCTGATCAAAATTATTTTTTGAGGTATGGAGTCCTGCTTACTAAGGTGCACTAGCATTTTTTAGCTTGCGCTAAACGCTAGAGACACCCGTATATTCCTATGAGTGTCTCTAGCAGCGCATTCTAATTTTTAGCACACACTAAAAACCCTAGCGTGCCTGTAGCACAGCTTAATAAACAGAACCTTAAAGTACTGTGATTTTGTTCACCAATTTTTATATTTGTGATAACCAGAAAAATACTATTTTCCCTGGTACTCTCTCACCCTTTCCCTGGCTTGTCTTGTATCCTCCACTCAGTTTTTCAGCTTTTTTTGGTGTTGATGACTTCCAAGTAACACAGAAGTACATTTTTAATTCCACCAGAAATAGGACTGTACTTTCTTTACTGTTGTTGATTTTGATCTTGTACCGGAAAATTGATAAATAAAGGGATCCTTTTACTAAGGTGTGCTGAAAAATGGCTTGCGGTAGTGTAGGCATGGGTTTTTGGCAGGTGCCAATCCATTTTTCAGCAAGCCTGTAAAAAAGGCCTTTTAAATTTTTTTGCTGAAAATGGATGTGCGGCAAAATGAAAATTGCCGCGTGTCCATTTTGGGATTGAGACCTCACTTCTAGCCATTGACCTAGCAGTAAAATCTCATGTGGTAACCGGGTGGTAATGACCTAAGTGCGCCAAATGCCACGTGGCGCACCTAGCTGACGCGCGCCAGAAAATAAAAAATATTTTTTGGGCTCTTGTAGCAGATGTGTGCCAAAAAATGGAATTACCGCAAGGGCCACATGGTAGCTGTGCGGTAACTCCATTTTAGCAAACGTTGGGCGTGCATAGATACTTACTCGGCTAATGGGGCCCTTTTACTAAACTACGTAGTAAAAGGGCCCCAAAGTGAATTAAAAAAAAATAAATGCACCCAGCAGTAAGAATGCCAATAACACAAATGTTTTGTACCCTCATAGAATCCCTAGTTAGCTGGAAAATAAATAATTAAATCTATAATTTACATACACCTAAGAATAGAAGCCCTAATTATAAATGCATTAATGCTAACACAAGCATTAATGTATGTTAATTGCTTACATTATTTAAGGTAGTTTAACAGTACTGTGAACATGTGTTCCCTAGCTTGTATTAATGTTAATGCAAGTTCTATGCTAATAAGGCAATGAGATGTAAAATCATGTTAAACAGCTTAGAATGTATATATATGTTGAGTCCCTTTTTGTATAGAACATAGAGATTGGAACTGAGACATTTAGGTTGAGACATGTCCTGTTCTGCTGATGCAGAGCTTTTTTTTTTTAATACCTGCCGAATTACATAGATATTTGAAGGCATGTTCAGGGGGATCAATGCAGCAATACAGAGAAGGTTCAAATGGGCTCATTTTCGAAAGTGAAGGACGTCCATCTTTTGACATAAAACGGAAGATGGACGTCCGTCTCCCAGAGACGTCCAAATCTACCACATTTGCTTATTTCTGATCTGACGAAGAAGGGCAACCTTCGAAACCTAATCAAGAAATGTATTAAGTTATGTCCAATAAAAAAGGTATCATCTTATTTTCTTTTCCATGTTTCATTTTGTTTGATTTCTATTGATTACCTCTCATATGAGGAAAGGCTTAAGGGATTAGGGCTCTTCACCTTTTCTTTGGAAATTCTCTCTCTGGACCTGAGGTCTGAACTTTCTTATCCCCGCTTTCGCTGTCTTCTCAAAACCCACCTCTTTTCGTTAGCATTCAGTGACTCCTTTTAGCTGACTTCTTGTTCATGGAGGTTACTGTGATTTGGGCCCAGCTGTGTAGGTAGCCTCTCTTCCCTTCTCTTCCTTTCCTGCCTCTTGTGTGCTCACCCCTGCTTTCAGGTCCCTCTACTGTCTATCCTCTCTGTTTGCTTATCCTCTTCTGAGTTTCCCCTGTCCTGTCATATAATGGAGTTCCTTTCATTTATTTTCCTCTGTTAGTATTGTACACTGCTTTGTTGTGTTGTGCCTAAAGGCAGTATAACAAGTATCGAATAAACATAAACATAAATGCCACCAATTAATTAGTGAGGCTGCAATTTTAACTATAAACTAGATGGGATTAAGGAGCATGACTCCCTTAATCTATTGAAACAAGCACTTAAAAAAAACAATCTATACATGGCTTTGAGTTGGCGTAAAATCCAATGTGGATCTTTTTCCCCATATGTGAGTTTTTCCCTCTATAAAATGGGGAATACACATGAGAATTTTAGCCTCACCAAGCTACACCCAAACTATGGGGTCCTTTTACTAAGGTGCACTGAAAAATGGCCTGCAGTAGGTGTGGGTTTTGGGCGTACGCAGAATCATTTTTCAGCGCACCTGTAAAAAAGGCATATTTAAAATTTTCACTGAAAATGGATGTGCGGCAAAATGAAAATTGCCGCATGGCCATTTTGGGCCTGAGACCTCACCGCTAGCCATTGACCTAGCGGTAAAGTCTCACGTGGTAACCGGGAGGGAATGACCTATACGCGCCAAATGCCACTTGGCGTGCGTCCGATATGCATAGCAGAAGATAAAAATAATTTTTCAGCCATGCATATTGGACGTGAGGCAAAAATGAAATTCTGCAAGCGCCATGCGGTAACTCCATTTTGGCGCATGTTGGGCGTGTGCATAGACGCTTATGCAGCTTAGCAAATGGGCCCCTATGCTTTTTAAAAAATCTCTCTGCAGAGTGGGTCTTCACATGTAAATAGCCAGCCTTCCAAAACTGATATTTATGTGTATGCAATAAATTCTTGAAGGTATGTTTCTAAAATAATGGCTAAAATGTACAAAATTTAATGCAGACCAAATAATAGAAAAACTTTACAAATTGAGGACAGCTCCAAGACAACTCTGTTTCAGTTGCTGCGGTGATGCTATGGAAGCAAGATTTATCTCCCTGAGGAAGCTTTTTCTGTGAAACACAGCTCATGTTGTAGATACGTGAGATGTTCAACAGTGGTTTTTAAAAACACGGGAGAACTACAGAAGCCAACCTATTGCTCTGGATGTTATAAACCTTTGAATGCAAGGCACATATATCATATGGATTTCTATGGATCATCATAAGATAAGTTTTGTATTTGAATTTTCAACATAATTGCTTTGGATAATTTTGGGACTTTGAATAATTTTCTTTGATGACATAAAGACTTTTTACCATCTGCAATCTACATTGTAAGCAATGGACTTTTTTTTTATATATGTGCAATGATGGGATGGTAGGTGGCTCTCTGTTTAGGGCACCTTGGGCTGAGCACATAACATAATTTAGAAAAAAATGTTTTGGTAAAAAATTATATAGTTTTTTTTTGTCACAACATCTCATCTGCTTTTAGACTAAGTCAATGAAAATGCTTGAGAAATATCTGCATACAACAGATGTAGTGGACATGCAAATCTTTCTCATGCATATTTATTAGGGATATCCTGAAAAACTGGCTTATTTGTAGCCCTCAAGGGCTGAACTTGATCAAGCCTGTTCTAGTGATTTTCAACCTTCATTCTATTATGAATAAGTACATAAGTATTGCCATATTGGAGTACACCGAAGGCCCATCAAGACATATCCTGTTTCAAACAGTGGCCAATCCAGGTTAAAAGTGCCTGGCAAGATCCCAAAACAGTACAATACATTTTATGCTGCTTATCCTAGAAATAAGCAATGGATTTTTCCCAAGTCCATTTCAATAATAGCTTATGGACCTTTCTTTTAGGAAGTTATCCAAACCTTTTTTAAATCCCACTAAGCTAACTGCTTTTACTACATTCTCTGGCAATGAATTCCAGAGTTTAATTACATGTTGAGTGAAGAAATATTTTGTCTGATTCATTTTAAATTTACTACTTTGTAGCTTTATTGTGTGACTCCTAGTCCTAGTATTTTTGGAAAGAGTCAACAAGCAATTCACGTCTACCCACTCCACTCTACTCATTACTTTATAGACCTCTATCACATCTCCCCTCGGCCGTCTTTTCTCCAAGCTGAAGAGCCCTTGCCGCTTTAGCCTCAACTCGGGTATTCGGCACACACTCAGACGTATCAACCCCCGCCCCCTTCAATACCACACTACAAGCCGTATCTTCGATAGAATTGGATTTATTTTGGCCGCAGCCAGGAACATCAAAATTGTTACAACTTAAACAAATTACATTACATCTTCTACTAATCATTATGCCAGCATGCATTTCTACCCGGGTACACAGCTTCTACACGTAGTTGCATATTCTGGGCCACAGGCCAAGCCGTACCAAGCCCCTGTGGCCCCCTGTGCTGTTTTCCAAGCACCCGACGTCACTTGGTGTCTCCCGTTGAAGGAGGCACCTACCACATTTACAAAATGACGTTCTAGGCCTCCCGGCCGCCCAAGCCAGGAGACAAGCTGTATACACGTTGTTTCCCATTGAAGGAGGCACCTACCACATTTACAAAATGACGTTCTAGGCCTCCCGGCCGCCCAAGCCAGGAGACAAGCTGTATACACGTTGTTTCCTTATAACAAGGCTGCTCACATGCAAGCCTACCATTTGCATCAACTTGATAATTTTCCACACAACTCTTTCTGCAGCAGTAGTTACCCCAAACTTGTAACTGTTATGTGTCAAGCTGCTGTGTACCCATTGCTGGCTGTGCGTAAACATTGTAGTCTAACGCCTCGCTGCGACAAATCTTGCCTCTCAAGTGGGTGGGCGGGTGGGCGTTGCTCTTCTCCTGCTTCCAAATTCAAAAGGACTTCCTGTGCAGTTCAAATTCCTCCTCCTCCCTTGCTCCTCCCCTTCTTTCCTGCCCCCTCCCCTTGCTACCCCTTGTTTCCCTCCCACTACTACCTCTGCTCTCTAGCTAGGCCCTCCCTGTACCCTCCCCCACACTTCTGTCTTCGCTGGCCTTCAGCCCGGTTGTGGTCGGCCCCCCTTTAATGGGTGTGCCTGGTTCTCAACTCGGGTATTCGGCACACACTCAGACGTATCAACCCCCGCCCCCTTCAATACCACACTACAAGCCGTATCTTCGATAGAATTGGATTTATTTTGGCCGCAGCCAGGAACATCAAAATTGTTACAACTTAAACAAATTACATTACATCTTCTACTAATCATTATGCCAGCATGCATTTCTACCCGGGTACACAGCTTCTACACGTAGTTGCATATTCTGGGCCACAGGCCAAGCCGTACCAAGCCCCTGTGGCCCCCTGTGCTGTTTTCCAAGCACCCGACGTCACTTGGTGTCTCCCGTTGAAGGAGGCACCTACCACATTTACAAAATGACGTTCTAGGCCTCCCGGCCGCCCAAGCCAGGAGACAAGCTGTATACACGTTGTTTCCCATTGAAGGAGGCACCTACCACATTTACAAAATGACGTTCTAGGCCTCCCGGCCGCCCAAGCCAGGAGACAAGCTGTATACACGTTGTTTCCTTATAACAAGGCTGCTCACATGCAAGCCTACCATTTGCATCAACTTGATAATTTTCCACACAACTCTTTCTGCAGCAGTAGTTACCCCAAACTTGTAACTGTTATGTGTCAAGCTGCTGTGTACCCATTGCTGGCTGTGCGTAAACATTGTAGTCTAACGCCACAGGCCACGGCAACGACACCTCGTTTGCCGTGGTCCCCCACCCCTCCTGGCTGCGGTCATGCCCTAATGCTATGGCTTGTATCTATTTGCAAGTCATGTGGGATCGTATGACTTTTAATGCACACATGAATGCCTGAAGCATCCCTCCCTTACCTATACCCTGTTATGGCTGCTCTATCGCCCTGACAACCCAGGCTCTCACTGTTCGGTCTCACTGCTGCCCTTCTATGCGCCCACCGCCTTTCCCTGTGCCCAATGCACATACAAGTGATGAGTGACCGCATATCCAAATCCGCTGCAGCTCATTCTGGATATGGATACCTGTAATAGAATAAAATGGGAAGCGACATGTTAGCACAGTGCAAGCAACCATTATCACTTTGCTGTGGATGCCTTAATGGGTCCAATGTACCGCTTGTATACACTAGATGGGTCTGATGTGGCGCTTGTATACATTAGGTCGCCATCGGACCAGTCTTTTGATGGCCTCTATGGACACTCCTAGCGCTGCCACTGCCGTAGCTGCCCTAATCCTAAATGAGTGGGTACTGTACATAGTGTATGAATCAGCAGGCTGGTCTTTGGTCTTTGTTTTAAGTCGGCTTGAAGGTTCAGGACAGGGCATGTCCGTTCCGATCCATTTTGATTTGCGAATAAGTAGGTCAGTTGCTGCGGCTGTAATGGCCGCGTCACATATTAAGAGGACATACCATGGTGGGCATGCTTGTACGTAGCCACCAACTCACTGACTCGCAGAGCACCATGCAAAGCTAATGAGAATGCGCATTTGACTTGACGGCCCTCAAACTCAGTGTCACTTATCTCCTCTAATGATGCAAAGAGACGGCCCATTTCCCTGCCGGTACTGGGTTTTCTTTTACCTGGGTAGGGTACTCCCGGCCTGCCCCATCCTTTCATCAGTCTCGTGACAACAAATGACCTAGATGGATTTTGGACAGCCACCACTTTGGCGAGAAAACTGATGGCTGCGAACATGATTGAGACCTGGTTTCTGCTAATTCCCTTCATACGTGCCGGGGGCCGGGAATATATCAGTACCACCCTTCTCTTCTAAGTGTTGACTATATGTGCGGTTGTGTATCTTGTCCGCGAGGTATCTGTTAACTATCGCAGAATCGGGTCCCATTTCCGGGTCTGCGCTCTAAAAACGAGAAAGAGCATCCACTATAACCATTCTCCCTGCCTGGTATATGTTTAGCTGTAATCACTGCGGAACTATCTGTCTGCGCACATAACTTGTGGGAAGTGCATGGCGGACAACTACTGCCATATTGTCTGAGGGAATTACAATTGACTTGTGAGATATGCCAGGTCCCCCCAGGAAACATGATATCCTACGTGGTCTCTGCTGAAACCCGAGCTTGCTGCGCACCACGCTCCCTGGAAGTAAATCTGCCGCATCTGTAAAGAAAATGCAGGGCTTCCGAGAGATTGGGTGAATCGTGCCAAAATGAAATCCCATGGGCCAAGAACCTGCTAAATCTCGCTTGATGTCCTGTGTACGTCTGAGATGAAAATGCGCTTTGTTTGTTCCCGATGTTGCTAAAGCTATTGGGAATCACCCTTATTGCGAAGCCTACTGGACCCAGGAGTTCCTGTACCTGCTTCAGCCTTGCTTTTTTACAGTGCCACCTCGTATTCGCCGCTCTGGCAAGCTTATCAATTTTGTCAGCCGGCAGTCTGGAACATCTAGTTCCAATTCAATACCTATAATGTAAGGATTCGCCGTGGGCCTACTGTTTTTTCAACGGCTAATGGGATGTCCAATTTCTGTGCCAAGTGGATAAAGACCTGTAACACATCCGTCCACTCTTGTGATTCCCGGTCTTTGAACAGGAAGTCCTCCAGATGAGGACCAGAGACGTAGCGGGGGCTAGTTGCTCCACTACCCCGTGCACAAACATGCTAAGCTCTTTGAAGTATGCGCACTAGATGTTGCTCCACTACCCCGTGCACAAACATGCTAAGCTCTTTGAAGTATGCGCACTAGATGTGGCCACACATGGGGACACATTTATCGCAAATAAAACCTCTCCTGGAACCTGACACCTAACAAGGGAAAGGGCTGTGGGTGTAAAGGCAAGGTGCGAAAAGCCGAATCTCCGTCCACCTTAGCCCAATGTGCCTAGTTGCCTTGCCGCCAAATTATTTGAATGGCATTGTCTACAGATGCATATTGTACTGTACAGCTGCTATGGTCAATGTAGTCATTTACTGATGTTCCTATGTGGCGGGACAAATTACGACTGGGTCTACCTTTCCCCAGCTCCTTCCTTGGTATTATGCCTAGCGGAGACACTGTTGTTGCCTTGAAGGGCGGGTCCTCAAACAGCCCCGCTATGCAGCCTAGCAATAGTTCTTTGGTAATCTTGCCTGCAGCTATCTGTCGATGCATGTGAATCGAGGATGCATTGTTGGGGTAGTGTTGTCACTGTGGTGTTGTCCTCTAATATGGAATCATGCAACCTGATTGGAAACCTGTGGTGATGCACCCGTTCTGTCAGGGTAACGGGCTAACCTTGAAGCTTGATGGCTTCCGGACCCTGTCCTGAGTTAATAGGTTGCTTTCTCCTGTCTCATAAGCTTGATGGGGGGAGCGCTAGCTCCCTCAGTACCCTGTCCCGTGTTACTAGATTGCTGTTCCCTGTCTCTGGGGAGCCTGCCTTGCCCTGCAGCATGCCTGCCCGCGCGGGCGTGTCGGGTGCTAGGTGCAATGTCCGCTGCCTCCGTCCTGCCTTTGTCCTGACGGCATTGCCTGACAGGACTACCACTGGTGCTGACCCGATATGAATGGATTGTCTGCACTGCTTTCTTGTAAATTTAATATCTTAGTTAAGCCATGCCCGTCCCCTAAATATCTCATGCGCTTTTAAAATTATATTCCATATCCCACACCAAGTCCGGGCCCCTTTCCGTTTCCTTCACTATAGTGAGTGTCCTGAGTATGTGAACAGCTGAGTGTCCTAAGTATGTGAACAGCCTACGACCAGTCCATGAAGGACCCGAATATCTTGGGCTTCTTATCTGTTACGCTATCCCTGCCTACGGTACCCTCCTCATGCAACTCCCACACAAGGAGGGAGAAGATATCGATCCACCTGTATTGTGAGAACAGTACCTAATGCATGCTCCTGTGATTAAGTACTCCCACATCTTAACTGGTCCCCTGTGCACCGACCGGTGCCACAACCGCATTCTGTCCTGCCATATTGGGCTCCGTTACCCGTTCTTATCATCCCGTACTGCATATCTAGTTATGTCATGCGTCTGCGCTGGAAGGAGTGTGGTGCTGTCATTAGACTTACCCCTTGCCGGTACTGGCGGTAGCCCCGCAACTATGGAGGTGGAGTCTGCGGTGCTGCTACCTCCCTTGCAGGCCCCCGCACCGTCTGTGCTTGTGGTGTAGGTCCACTGTGACTTCTAAGGTCTGGGGCCGCAGCACTCCGCGTCTTAGCTGGCGGAGTTTTGGTGGGCCGCTTGGCTGGCCTTGCTGGTGCATATGTCTCCTTCGCACACTACAATGACATTACTGCAATGGAGAGACTAAAAGAATAGACAATTTAAAGCAAAATGACCTCATAATAACTGATTGTGGTGACGCCGGCTTCCCCAATCGCTGCGTGCATCCTATGGTGCCTGTGTAAACTGTACCCTCCTTGCTCACAGCTACATATCCGACTGCGTGCTGTCTGCGCAGTGCGCCCTTCCTTAAATGGCCGGCCTAAAGCCCCACGGGCGATGGCTGTTACATTCAAATTTGGCCTGGTAGTCAAAACGGCTGCCGTATGCAAAATGGGCCGCTAAAATTAAAATGGCCGGGCCCCTGTAAATCCGGCAGATAAATCAGTAAGACCGGTGGTCCGTCTATCAAAATGGCCACCGTTTTCAAATTAGCTGCTTTAGCCACGTGGCCGCTCTAGTCAAAATGGCCGCTAAGTGCACATGGCCCTCTAGGACTAACACTGTTGTACCAACCCTTCCCCCCGTGGACCTGGTCCTAACGGCAGCTGAGAGTAGCATACTGTAACCGATATGTTTGTCCGATGCCCCTAAGTACTGTGTCCCACTATGCTGGCACCAAACGGTATGATATCAATTGTTCCAGCCTATGCCGTGTGTCAAAGACACATGTGTGCGGTATCCAAGGTGGCCGCTGCGGTTAAATTTGTATTTGGAATGTCCATTCTAGTGAATTTTAGCGCCATAAAACTGGCTGCCTTTTCCAAATTTTACTGCTAGTCGGAATGGGCGGTGTATTGAAAGTGGCCACCGTTTTTACAATCGGCACTCATGCAAATGGCCCCCCTATCGAAATTCACCGCTGCCGTACGTGCCTCTGTAGGTTAATGGACGACTGTATGGCCGGGCAATTACAACGCGTAGCGAAGCGCATGTCCCGCCAATTTGGGACTCCCCCTAAGTGGCCCGCAAGAGAAGACCCTGACTAGCGAGGATCGCAATGTGGACATTTCTGCAAAAACCCGCATCTCAAATATCACATGGCAGGCCAATCATACAGACATGGCGCCGGTAAGTAACGTTTAGGATGAAGCGTAGTCGACAGAGTAGAAAACACGGCATGGCCGTAGTGCTGCGTGACATGGGCAGCTTATACAACATGGGCGACTTATACCGCACTAAATTTTACCGAATTAGATAACACGGCGTGGCCGACCACAATGGGGCTTGTACAGCTCTGCATGGCCTGGGCGGCTTATACAGCATGAGCGACTTATACTGCACTCATTTTTGCTGCATTACATCGAAAATCTGGTGTGGCCGGCCATAACGGGGCTTAAGGTCCGTCGCCGTAATGGCATGGACGGCTTATACCGCATTAATTTATCGAATTTGATAACACGGCGTGGCCAGCCACAACGGGGCTCAAAGGTCCGTTGCCGTATAGCGCGTAACTGTCAGCCAAGTATTAGTGGCCGGCCATCACCGCATCTTAACGTGCGGTGTGCCGCTGAGGCAGGAGAAGAGCAAAAATGACGTACCATTAAAGGTGTTTTCGTCTCCCTGAGATCGTTTGCGCCTCAGTTCAGTACTGTGCACAAGGTCTTCCGAGTCATGCCTCATTGCCGTGCCATGCACTGCGGATTGTGAGCACTGCATGGCCGGCCAAAAACGGCAACCGCGCTGTGGCAAACCCATCTGCCCTGCACCATGGGCAGCGTATGTGGGACTCTAGCCTAGTGCGCGTAATGCCGTGAGATAGGCAGCTAACCCGAGATGGCCGGCCATCCTGGAAAAGCTAAATGGGGGTCGGCAGGAGAAAGCTAAAATGCCTTGCAGCTGCACAAAGTTTTAAATATCTACATACCGTAAAATTTGTTCTCAATTTGCTGGAATATCGTGCTCTGCTGTAAGAGCTTCTTTGGCTGTACTCTGCACAAGCTCTGCCCAGGGCAGGCACAAAACATGTGCCTGTAAAAATTTCAGGAGCTGCTGCCCAGGGTTGCTCTTCTCCTGCTTCCAAATTCAAAAGGACTTCCTGTGCAGTTCAAATTCCTCCTCCTCCCTTGCTCCTCCCCTTCTTTCCTGCCCCCTCCCCTTGCTACCCCTTGTTTCCCTCCCACTACTACCTCTGCTCTCTAGCTAGGCCCTCCCTGTACCCTCCCCCACACTTCTGTCTTCGCTGGCCTTCAGCCCGGTTGTGGTCGGCCCCCCTTTAATGGGTGTGCCTGGTTCTTTCCTCATAGGGAAGTTGTCCCATCCCCTTTATCATTTTTATCACCCTTCTCTGTACCTGGAGGTCATTTTCAGCAGGGTAGTTCCAGGCCTGTGCTTTTCCCCCAATCCTGCAAAGTCTGGACCTGATCGTTGTCCTGGCAATTACCTTGTCTTTGGCATAGGGACAGATTGAGCCAGCTCACTTTTTTTATAAGAGTTGAAAAACACTAATGAAATTCTCTGATTTAAAATTTTGCCTGATGACTCTGCTTGTGAATATTGTGCGTGTCTTAGAATATGCTAAACTACTTTATTCAATCTCAGTGTTGCAGTAAATGAACTGAAGTTTGCTTTGGTGATTTCTTTCAGAGGTTTACATTATTAAGATAGAGGTTTGGTACCAGGGGTATAGCTGTCTACATATGCAGAATAAGTGTTAGCAAAATCATTAATTCAGAGAATTCTATTTAAAGATCTCAGCATGGTTTCAGGAGCAAGTTATGCAATGTCTACTAACACTCTGCAGATCAGTGTTTTGTAAGAAGAGATTAATGGTCAAACCTCAAATTAATTTGCTACTGCAAATAGCACATTGTCACTTCATTTTAAATTAATGATAGAAAAAATGTGGTGTACTTTAAAAAGCACCTATAAGAAACCAAAGAGGTAATTTTTTAAAAATGTACTGTGCTGATAAAACCCTCTCCTCCCAGACCCGAGGGAGAGAATCCTCTGACACTAACCAATTTTTGTCTCATGCTGGGGCTGTCATGGAATTTCTTGGCCTGTGTTAATTCTCTTTTGTCCACAGCTCAAGCTAGCTCCTAGAAAGAAACAGAAAATACCACAAAGATTATATGTGATGAGTACACAATATAATACAAAATAACAATAAAAACCACATACAAGGGGAATGAAACTAGTACAAAAGCGACATTTTGAAGAACCTTTGCACATACATACATACATGCATATCCATCTACAGACACCACCCCCCAACATTGGAGCCCTTTTACTAAGCCGTGCAAGCGCCTATGCGTGCCCAACGCACGCCAGTTCTGAGTTACCGCCCAGCTACCGTGTGGCCCTTGCGGTAATTTCATTTTTGGTGCACGTCCGCTATGTGCATCCAAAAAATATTTTTCATTTTCTGGTGCATGTCCGCTACCGCGCATCAAGTGGCATTTGACGTGTGTAGGTCATCACCACCCGGTTACTGCATGAGACTTTACCGCAAGGTCAATGGCTGGCGGTAAGGTCTCAGACCCAAAATGGACACGCGGCAATTTTCATTTTGCCGCACGTCCATTTTCGGCAAAATTTTTTAAAAAGGCATTTTTTATACAGGTGAACTAAAAGATGATTCTGTGCGCACCCAAAACACGCGTCTACACTACCGCAAGCCATTTTTCAGTGCACCTTAGTAAAAGGACCATATTCAGCCTACAGTGATCAATGTTTTTCAAAGTACTGACCACCTAGAGGCTGAACTGGACTTGGATAGTCTGTGTTGGGCCTAATCTGGCACTGAATATCCAGGACTCTTGCAGCTGCCAGAAGTTATCAGTCTAGATTTGTAGATGGACGGGAAATAAGAATTTATAAATGAATAAAATAAATATCAGGTACTAGCTTTCAATCAGTGCTGGTACCTGGATAAGTAGGAGGTGCACCCACTGACACCAGCTCCAATGGTTGGAGTATGTGCAGGAACCTAAATGAATCTACACATGTCCATTTATGCAACTGAAAAGCTGGTGTAAATCCCTGCCATGTTTACAAAGGGAGTGCTAGCATTCTTAGCGAGTGCTTAAATATTAGTGTGTGCCAGGGGTGTAGCCAGACTTCGGCGGGAGGGGGGCACATTTTAGCCCCCCTGGCGCCGCCAACCCCCCCACCATCACCATTTTTGACACCCCCCCCCACCACCACCAACTTTGACCCCTCCCCGGCACCAACCCTTTTGACCCCCCCTTCACACCGCCACCAACCCTCCCCTGCTGCTGCCGTCACCATCACCGTCGGATACCTTTGCTAGCGGGGGGCCCCAACCCCAGCCAGCCAAGGTCCTCTTCTTCGGTGCGGCCGCGTTGCTGGCTGATCTGCAAGGCTTCGTTCTGTTTCTGTGAGTCTGACGTCCTGCACGTTGTACGTGCAGGACTTCAGACTCACAGAAACAGAACGAAGCCTTGCAGATCAGCAACGCGGCCTCACTGGAGAAGAGGACCTCGGCTGGCAGGGGTTGAGGTCCCCCGCCAGCAAAGATATCCGACGGCGACGGGTTGGCGGTGGAAGGGGGGTCGAGAGGGTCGTCGGCAGGGGGGCTAGGGCCAAATCTCCAGGGGCCCATGCCCCCGTGGCCCCACATAGCTATGCCCCTGGTGCGTGCTAAATGCTAAACACACCCATAGTAAACGGGGCCCATAAATTATAGGAATTTAAGCATGAGCCCTTACACCAACTCCATTGGCTGGCGTAAGTGCTCATGTTAAATTATAAATGCATATCCAAGCATATCTAACCTGTTACAATAATATTCTATAAAGTAAAGCAGGCACTTAAGAATAAGTGCCACATCTGGGGCCTAAATATGTGACATTGCCAAGAAAAGTGACTAAAGTCAACAGAAAGAAAAAAAAATGAGGTTTTAATTAATTCTATTAGAGCAAACAATTTGTAATATAACAGTTCAAACCCCATCCTTTTATGAAAAATGAAAACAGTTACAGAAGCTGAACCATGTAACTTTTTCAGACTGCTTAAGGACCCGTGACACAAAAAATTGGCCGTTGTCAACATTGTGGATCCAAGACTTTGGTGCTTAGTGCTATTCTATAAACCTTGCCTAGATTTAGGTGTGATTTATAGAATATGTGTTGCCCATCCCTATGACTAAACTTTAGGCACGGCCACTTACACCAACTAAAACCTGGTGTAAATACCCACGCCTAACTTAGGGCTTTTTTTTACAAAGCTGCGCTAGCAATTCCCATACGGCAAATGAGAGGAAGCCCATAGGAATTACTCAGCGCGTAGTTAGACTCTGGAACTCATTGCCGGAGAAGGTAGTGACGGCAGCTGGCCTTGCTGAGTTTAAAGGGGGTCTGGACAGATTCCTGAAGGAAAGGTCCGTGGATCGTTATTACATTTTGGGTTTTTGCCAGGTTCTTGGGACCTGGATTGGCCGCTGTGCGGAGATGGAGTGCTGGGCTTGATGGACCTTTGGTCTTTTCCCAGCATAGCAGTGCTTATGTACTTATGTACTTATTTGCTGCACTGAGAATCTGTAGTGTGGCTTTGTAAGAGAAGTCCTCAGGCATAGAACGGGCATATTCTATAACAACACTATGCATAATTTTTAGAAACGCCCATGGCCCGCCCATACCCCTCCCGTGGCCACACACCTTGTGAGATCCACATTTTAGAATTTACAAGCACCACTTTACATAATAAGCTTAAAAAGTTGCATGCATAAATTCTAATTGGTGCCAATAAGTGCCAATAATTGATTGTTACTGCCCAATTATTGGTGCCAATTTGCTTGTTAATCAATTAAGTTGTGTGCACAATTGGCTGCACTGCCAAATTTACATGCACAACTTAAGAGACCTTTTTACTAACACATGCTGAAAAATGGCCTGTGGTAGTGTAGTCATGAGTTTTGGGCGCGCACAGAATCATTTGTCAGCACACCTGAGAAAAATACCTTTTTAAAATTTTTGCCCCAGATGGATGTGTGGCAAAATGAAAATTGCAGCATGTCCATTTTGGGGCTGAGACCTTACCGCCAGCCATTGATCTAGCAATAAGGTCTCTCATGGTAACCGGGAGGTAATGGTCTACGCGCTCAAAATGCCGATTATCGCCCGATTACCACCCGCACGCCAGAAAATAAAAATATTGGGCATGTGTGGGTGCCTACGTGGTTTAGTACAAGGGCCACATGGAGGGGCATAATCAAAAGGGACGCCCATGTTTTGCTGAGGACGTCCTCACAAAACATCCTGATGGAGGGGCGGGGAAACCCATATTATCGAAACAAGATGGACGTCCATCTTTCATTTTGATAATACTGTCGGGGACGCCAAAATCTTGAAATTTAGGTCGTCCTTAGAGATGGTCATCCCTAGACTTGGTCGTTTCTGATTTTCGGCAATAATGGAAACCAAAGATGCCCATCTCAGAAACGACCAAAAGCAAACCGTTTGGTCATGGGAGGAGCCAGCATTCATAGTACATTGGTCCCCCTGACATGCCAGGACACCAACTGGGCACCCCAGGGGGCACTGCAGTGGACTTCATAAATTGTTCCCAGGTACATAGCTCCCTTACCTTGTGTGCTGAGCCCAGCAACCCCTCCCCCCAAACCCCCCCTCAAAACCCACTACCAACAACTGTACACCACTACCATAGCCCTTACGGGTGAAGAGGGCACCTAGATGTGGGTACAGTGGGTTTCTGGTGGGTTTTGGAGGGCTCACATTTACCACCACAAGGGTAACAGGTAGGGGGGGATGGGCCTGGGTCCGCCTGCCTGAAGTGCACTGCACCCACTAACACTGTTCCAGGGACCTGCATACTGCTGTTATGGACCTGAGTATGAAATTTGAGGCTGGCACAAAATATTTTTACAGATTTTTTTTGAGGATGGGAGGGGCTTAGTGACCATTGGGGGAGTAAGGGGAGGCTGTCCCCAATTCTCTCCGGTGGTCATCTGGTCAGTTTGGACAAATTTTTGTGCCTTGGTCGTAAGAAAAACAGGACCAGGTAAAGTAGTCGAAGTGCTTGTCAGGGACACCCTTTTTTTCCATTATGGGTCGAGGATGTCCATGTGTTAGGCATGCCCAAGTCCCGCCTTCGCTATGCCTCTGACATGCTCCCGTGAACTTTGGCCGTTGGGGATGTCCAAAATTGGCTTTCAATTATACCGATTTGGACGACCCTGTGAGAAGGACACCCATCTTCCGATTTGTGGCGAAAGATGGGCATCCTTCTCTTTCGAAAATAAGCCTGTTAGCCACCTTATACAGAATTCCCCCTGTGTGTCTGACAAATGAACCATTTTAACAATTTATACAGTCTTTGGGAAGAGAAATATAGGCAGAAGAATGGAAAAGAAAGCCAGGGAAAAGAAATTAAAGAACATAAGAGCTCTATTTAAAAAAGCCTGCTATTATTTTGTGCTTGCTAATTTCCTTTAAAAGTTTGTTCCTTCACTTACTTAAAAACATCAGTGTGTGTCTTATTATACAAAAATAATTCACATGCTTGTAACGTTTTCAACTCCCTAAAAGCCTAGTTTGCTTCTGAGCACAAGGATTGCTCAAGGTCATATGCAAAACAGTAGAAGCCAGGGGGGCTCCTAATTGGTCACAGGTGTCCCTGCTCTAAGCTCCGACCACTGAAATAAACAGCTAGTGCATTCAACTCACATGCATTATCTCTCACAGTCTAGCTAATTGTCTTAATTCAATTTCAGAAAAGAATTTGATTCCCTTTCAAAACATATTCTTTTTAATGCTGATGCCATTTGGTAAGTTTCTGAGCTGTTGTTGCAAAGTGAGCCATAATTACTTGATTTGTATTACTAAAATAACTCTCAATTACTCTGACTTTATCTATAGTTATTGAGGAATTTAACAGACTGCTACATATAATTATT
Source organism: Microcaecilia unicolor (assembly GCF_901765095.1). Classification (NCBI taxonomy): domain Eukaryota; kingdom Metazoa; phylum Chordata; class Amphibia; order Gymnophiona; family Siphonopidae; genus Microcaecilia; species Microcaecilia unicolor. The sequence goes on along the minus strand of NC_044040.1, from coordinate 45,037,480 downwards.
ATCCATTTAGCACTAAATAAACTGAACTGTACAGAGAAAATGAGCTATCCAAGACAGAACATAAAACCAGTGGAAGAACTAGGATTAAAAGTCTTTAGTCCAGGTTCCAAGGGTTAATCAACAGAATATACCACCTCCTGATAGCATATGCTTAGTGTATTGTATGTATTTTTCTCTGCATAACCATTTAGAACATAAAATGATATTCTTTCCTGAATATATGCAGAATGTCCCATAAAGACTGATGTTGTGAGCTATACAGCAGACAGCATGGAATTTGAACATATTAGTATAAGATCTCTGAGCTTTAAAATAAGGGCACCGTCCTGCTTATTTTCAAAGGAGAAGGCCGGTCATCTTCCGACACAAATCAGGAGATGGCCGGCCATCTCCTAAGCCCGGCCAAATCGGTATAATCGAAAGCCGATTTTGGCCGGCTTCAATTGCTTTCTGTCGCAGGGCTGGCTAAAGTTCAAGATGGCGTGTCGGCAAGGTACCGAAGGTGGGACGGGGGCGTGGTTACGAGATGGCCAGCTTCGGCCAATAATGGAAAAAAGAAGGCCGGCTCTGACGAGCACTTGGCTGGCTTTACTTGATCCTTTTATTTTTAGGACCAAGCTTCAAAAAAGTGCCCCAACTGACCAGATGACCACCGGAGGGAATCGGGGATCACCGCCCCTTACTCCCCCAGTGGTCACCAACCCCCTCCCACCCAAAAAAATAAATAAATAAACATCTTTGTGCCAGCCTCTATGCCAGCCTCAAATGTCATACCCAGCTCCATCACAGCAGTATGCAGGTCCCTGGAGCAGTTTTTAGTGGGTACTGCAGTGCACTTCAGGCAGGCGGACCCAGGCCCACCCCCCCTACCTGTTACACTTGTGGTGGTAAATGGGAGCCCTCCAAAACCCACCCAAAACCCACTGTACCCACATGTAGGTGCCCCATCTTTACCCTTTAAGGGCTATGGTAGTGTTGTACAGTTGTGGGTAATAGGTTTGGGGGGTTTTGGGGGGCTCGGCACACAAGGTAAGGGAACTATGCATCTGGGAGCAATTTGTGAAGTCCACTGCAGTGCCCCCTAGGATGCCCTGTTGGTGTCCTGGCAAGTGAGGGGGACCACTGCACTATAAATGCTGGCTCCTTCCACGACCAAATGGCTTGGATTTGACCGGGTTTGAGATGGCTGCCATTAGTTTCCATTATCGGCAAAAACCAATGGCGGCCATCTCTAACGCCGGTGATCTCTAAGGCCGGCCCAAATGTTGAGATTTGGCCGGCCCCGACCGTATTATCAAAACGAAAGATGGTCGGCCATCTTGTTTCAATAATACGGTCGGGTATGCCGCTTTACGGGGCCGGCCTTAGAGATGGCTGCCCATATAGATGGCTGGCCCCGTTCGATTATGCCCCTCTGTAAGAACAAAATTTTTGTTTGGCTCCAAATAATGAAATGAGTGTTTCAGTTTTGTTAAATAAAATCAGGAAAGGACAGAGCCCACAGCTGCCTAATGAGTAACTTAAATGTCATTGTTCATAGCTGCAGAGATGAGGTTTGATAGGAAAGGAGCACATTAATTTATTTAATACTTACTAAATGATATCCCCAAAGAATTCATAGTTCAGGTCAGTAACTAAGAAAAACTAATTATATTTGACATTAGTAGTACAATAATAAAAAGTTTATGAATTGGAGCTCCACAAGAAAATAAGGCAGCCTCTGGGGGTATGTATATTGACTTTAAAAACTGTTAATGCGAAACATGTCTACATAATAGGCAACATTAAGGGGATAGATAAGATAGAAAAAATTAGAATTGATTCCAGTTTCTGTAAATAGTTTATACTTTGTCCTTTCAAACTGTAGGTTGAAAAAGATACAAGCAATTAGAGAGGAACAGAGACTATTCAGCTTTCTACCATCTGAGGACAACATGAGCATAAGTGACTGTTCCTGTCACCTCATCTCCCTTCTTGCCTAGCCAAGTTCTTGCTTAAACAAGAAAGCCAGCTATTCTGTACTTATTGGAAAATAGCATAAAGAGTAGGCCTGCATTTCAATTAACATTTTAAATTATGATTAATCGTGTGATCAGATGTTTTAATCGTGTAATTATTTTCACAATCAAACTTTTTATTCACATGATAAAAAAAAAACAAGAAAGCAGGTAAAACTTCAAACAATATTGTATAATTATTTTATGACCTCTCTTACCTGTACCTCCTGCCCTCCCCTCCCTCCAGACAGTGTGCTGCATGCCTCATCTGTGAACCTCAGATCAGGCAGGCAGACAGATGAGGCATGCAGCACACAATCTGGGGGAGGGATGAGGGCAGGAGGAAAGAAAGGTGTAGTCACTGTGATTGAACCTTTCTTCCCTCCTGCCCTCCCTCTCCCCATCCCCAGACTGTATGCTGCCTGCCTGATCTATGATTCATGAGGCAGGCAGGCAGCAACCAGTCTGGGGAGGGGAGGGGGGAGGACTGGGGGAGAAGATAGATACAGTCACTCACAGCTACTACTACTTAACATTTCTAGAGCGCTACTAGGGTTACGCAGCGCGCTGTACAAATTAATAACTAAGGACGGTCCCTGCTCAGAAGAGCTTACAATCTAAAGGACAAAATGTCAAGTTGGGGTAGTCTAGTTTTCCTGAATAGAGGTGTTGTGATTAGGTGCCGAAAGCGACATTGAAGAGGTGGGCTTTGAGCAATGATTTGAAGATGGGTAGGGAGGGGGCCTGGCGTATGGGCTCAGGGAGTTTGTTCCAAGCATGGGGTGAGGCGAGGCAGAAAGGGCAGAACCTAGAGTTGGCGGTGGTGGAGAAGGGTACTGAAAGGAGGGATTTGTCTTGAGAGCGGAGGTTACGGGTAGGGACGTAAGGGGAGATGAGGGTAGAGAGGTAAGGAGGGGCTGCAGATCGAGTGCATTTGTAGGTTAGTAGGAGAAGCTTGAACTGTATGGGGTGTCTGATCGGAAGCCAGTGAAGTGACTTGAGGAGAGGGGTGATATGAGTATATCGGTCAAGGCGGAAGATAAGACGTGCGGCAGAGTTCTGGATGGACTGAAGGGGGGATAGGTGGCTAAGTGGGAGGCCGGTGAGGAGTAGGTTGCAGTAGTCAAGGCAATAGGTAATGAGAGAGTGGATGAGAGTTCGGGTGGTGTGCTCAGAGAGGAAGGGGCGAATTTTGCTAATGTTGTAGAGGAAGAAGTGACAGGTCTTGGCTATCTGCTGGATATGCGCAGAGAAGGAGAGGGAGGAGTCGAAGATGACACTGAGGTTGCGGGCAGATGAGACGGGGATGCTGAGGATGTTATCAACTGAGATAGAGAGTGAAGGGAGAGGAGAAGTGGGTTTGGGTGGGAAAACAATAAGTTCAGTCTTGGCCATGTTCAGTTTCAGGTGGTGGTTGGACATCCAGGCAGCAATGTCAGATAAGCAGGCCGATACTTTGGCCTGGGTTTCCGCAGTGATGTCTGGTGTGGAGAGATACAGCTGGGTGTCATCAGCATAAAGATGATAGTGGAAACCATGAGATGAGATCAGGGAGCCTAAGGAAGAGGTGTAGATTGAAAAAAGGAAAGGCCCAAGGACAGATCCCTGAGGAACTCCAACAGAGAGTGGGATAGGGGAGGAGGACGAACCATGAGAGTGTACTCTGAAGGTACGATGGGAGAGATAAGAGGAGAACCAGGAGAGGACAGAGCCCTGGAACCCAAAGGAGGACAGTGTGTCAAGAAGTAGGTTGTGATTGACAGTGTTAAAAGCGGCGGATAGGTCAAGGAGGATGAGGATGGAGTAGTGACCTTTGGATTTGGCGAGGAACAGGTCATTGCAGACTTTAGATAGTGCCATTTCTGTCGAGTGTAGGGGGCGAAAGCCGGATTGAAGTGGATCGAGGATGGCATGAGAGGAGAGAAAATCAATGCAGCGGCTGTGAACGGTGCGTTCAAGTATCTTGGAGAGGAAGGGTAGTGTTAGCAAGCCACCCACCTATGCCTGTGTATGACGTAAATAGAGCAGGAAACTGGGAAGCCAGATGTTGATAGTCGTGGTGACTTCTCAGTTACCAGCTCACAGGCATGAGGGGCAAGCTACAAAATCTAACCTCGTTGCTAACCCTCAAAGGATAAGCGAGGAAATGAAACTAAATTCAGGATTTTACCCCTTGTTGTGGACAACAAAACACAATTTCTCAATTAAAATGAAAAGCAATTTAAAAGATTTATTTAAAACATGCTTCGATTGTAAAATCAACTACTGTAACATTAAAGAACTCCTAAAACCTAACCATAAATTTTATGTTGCTTGAAGCAATGCTCAGTGTTCTTACGTCACCTTTCTAGCTCCCTGCAGGAGCTCTTGCTTCATACAGAAAGAATATCAGATAAGTATTTTAAAGTTTCTTTCCTAAATTCCTTAGCCAAAATAGACAGTTTCTTTTCACTCTTTCAAACTATTAAGTGTAAGATTTCCCTTGCGAGAAAATGATTCTTTGTGTCTTTTTCTTTCTTTCTTTCTTTTTCAGGTACCACGGATCAGAGAGTCTCATCGGGTAAGTATTTGTAAGAATTGTTTTTTTTCACAGAACAAACATCACTTAACTGTCGTTGTAAATTTTGTATTATTTCCTCTGGAAATCTGTCTTGCGTAGGGGCCCTGGAACTGATTCCTCCGATGTCCGGTTCTTTTAGCTCGTCTTCACCCTAAACCTCTCTCTTAAAAACTTAAATGGGAATAAAACCCTCACTCCCTAAACTCATATGAGAGTTTTCCCTATCCTTAATGATTTTAAATTCAGGGCAATAAAACTGTGGCCGGTTTCACTAAAATAAATTAATTTTCCCTATATCCTTTTAACCTAAGCTCATTTACTGCTTCCCTATCTATAAAGGAGGCGCACCGAACTTTTCAGGAACCTACGCATCCTCATACAAACAACAACCTTTCTCACTTGTTTCCCCCTCTTCCTGACAGGTTAACATCCCATTCACGCTTCTCATACCTTTAGAACATCCCTTTCAGACACTTTTATTAATTATTCACAAATTCCTCAAATTCATCCTTTTTCATTCACACCTCTTTCTATTTCCTCCCTTTCTCAATGTTATTATTTAAATTTTACTTCAACTCCTTCTCTTTTTCTCTCAATCTCTGCCAGCACTTCCAACACACAACCTCTTGCTTCGCTGTCTTCAGCCTCCTCTGACCACAGCCAGCACACCGTCTCCTAGGTAACGGAACCTCAGCGTAGAATTTCGCTCCCCTCAGCCAATCAGACCCACTGTCAGAATTCCATTTTTTTCCAGTAGCAAATGGAATTCTGAGAAGCCTAACTGTATCCCCATTTTACTTTTATTTTTCCCATAGACTATAATGAGAAATTACTAAAAATTAAAATTTAACCTCAAAATTTCCATCAAAATGTCCCAAATTTACACCTACCATCATGCTCTACCCCTATTCCTGACCCATAAACTTACTTTTCAAATTTAACCATTTTTAATACCTGTACCACAATATTTGCCTCTAAAATCTTCCAAAAATTCCAAAATTATTTTAAACTCACCTTAAAAATTCCCTTACCTTCCCCTCTACCTGCTACATCGAATTCAAATTATTAACCCTTTCCTAACCCTTTTTAAATCAACGTCCGCCCAAAACCCCTATTTAAAAATTAAAACTTTAAAAACTAAATTACCAGAAAAATCCTAAAAAATGTCCCGACCCCAAAACCAAAAACCAAATTCAAATCCGACCTATCCCTGATTTTTAAAAAATAAACCCCCGGATTTTCACTATTTAAAAATTAAATAAATAAAATTTCGGGTTAGAAAACTCCTTACCTTGGAAAAGATTTTCCCTTTACTCGAAGGCTGTCATTGGTTCCGGTCCCAGATGTCTGGAAACAAAACCGGAATCAAAAACAAAAAAACCTCCGAAGCCTGGCCCAAAATGTAGGCCCCGGCTTCGGCCTAAACGCAACAATGCGCGTTCCCGACTCGTGCATGAGGCACGCCGCCTCATGCACACGCCGTTCCTCTCCCTCGACGTCTTCTCCGCTCCTCCCCTCTCTCCGGTCCTCTTCCATTGCAGCCCAAACAGGCTGCACACCAGCCTCTCTTCTTCACCGGAACCAGCCTTTTCTTTTTAAAAAAAAACCCCGACGCTGCTTTCCCGCAGCGTATCGCGGGAACACCCGGCTCGTTGCCACATGTCCGGGGACGTGCTCAATCGTCCCCGGACCTACAAAACGGGATCCTCTTCCCTCCCGGAGACTTGCTCAATCGTCTCCGGGAGCAAAAAAACAAACAGGCCTAAAATCGGCCCTGGAAACGCTGGCCATTCAGTTCTTCACTCCCGGGGACACACTCGACCGTCCCCGGGAGCCAAAACAACAAAACCACGGTGCCTCCACGGCGCCCACGGACCCGGCAACCAGCTTCCCACCCCCCCCCGGAAACCCGAGTCACGGAGGCCCCAGACCGGACCCTGGGTAAGTTTTTTTTATTTTTTTTTTCTCCTTTTTAACCCTCTGTTACAGTAGGAGGGAAATGGGGCGGTAGTTGGAGGGACAGGTAGGGTCAAGAGATGTTTTTTTGAGGAGTGGTGTGACCACAGCATGCTTGAAGGTGTCTGGGACAGTTGCAGTGGAGAGAGAGAGGTTGAGGATATGACAGATGGTTGGGGTGATAGTAGGAACGATGGTGCTAAGTAGGTTGGTGGGGATGGGGTCTGAGGAACAGGTGGTGGATTTCGAGGAGGAGAGGAGATGGGCGGTTTCCTCCGGTGATATCAGGAAAAGAGGAGAAGGAGGCCTGGGATGGCTGGTTGAGAGAGTGGGTTATAGGATGAAGATGAGGAGAAGGTTTGGTGGTGAATTCGAGGTTGATCTTCTGGACCTTGTCACGGAAGTAGTCGGCCAGAGATTGAGGAGAGAGTGGGGGGGGGGGGGGGGGAGCAGAGGGCACTTTGAAGAGGGAATTGAGGGTGACGAAGAGACGACGAGGATTAGAGCTGAGGGAATTAGTCAATTGGGTGTAATAGTCCTGTTTAGCGAGGAATAGGGAGGATTGGAAGGAGGATAGCATGAATTTGAAGTGAATGAAATCAGTATGGGTGCGAGATTTCCTCCAGAGGCGTTCAGCCGAACGGGCGCAGGAGCGAAGGTATCGGGTGCAAGGGGTCAGCCAGGGTTGGGGATTGGTACGCCTTTTGGGACGGGAGATGGACGGTGCAAGGGTGTCTACAGCAGAGGAGAGAGTGGCATTTTAAGTGGAGACAGCTTTGTCAACAGATTCGGAGGACATGATGGAAGGGAGGAGATCAGAGATACTAGAGGATAAGGTGAGGGGGTCAACAGCCTGGAGATTACTGGAAGTAGTATTTAGTGTTGGGCGAGAATGAGGGGGAGGGTGCTGAAGTGTGAATGTGATTAGGTGATGGTCAGAGAGAGGAAGAGCTGATGCGCGGAAATTGGAGGGTGAGCAAGTAGAAGAGAGGACAAGATCAAGACAGTGGCCAGATTTGTGAGTAGGGGTGGAGGAGCTCAGTTGGAGGTTGAAGGAGGAGGTAAGAGTGAGGAACTGAGAAACATATGAGTCAGATGGATTATCAATGTGTATGTTGAAGTCACCAAGAATGAGGGATGGGGATGAGGGCTCAAGAAAAATGGAGAGCCAGGCATCGAAGTCGGTAAGGAAGGAATGGAGGGACTTATTAGGGGGGCGGTAAATGACTGCAACTCTGAGTGGCAGCGGGTGGAATAGACGGATGGAGTGAACTTCAAACAATATTGTATAATTATTTTATGACCTCTCTTACCTCCTGCCCTCCCCTCCCTCCAGACAGTGTGCTGCATGCCTCATCTGTGAACCTCAGATCAGGCAGGCAGACAGATGAGGCATGCAGCACACAATCTGGGGGAGGGATGAGGGCAGGAGGAAAGAGAGGTGCAGTCACTGTGATTGAACTTTTCTTTCCTCCTGCCCTCCCCCTCCCCATCCCCAGACTGTATGCTGCCTGCCTGATCTATGATTCATGAGGCAGGCAGGCAGCAACCAGTCTGGGGAGGGGAGGGGGGAGGACTGGAGGAGAAGATAGATACAGGCACTCACAGTTTGTGTGACTGCATTTGTCTTCCCTCCTGTCCTCCCCCCCCCCCCCCCGTTATCCAGACTGCCTGTATGCCTGATCTGGCTCACAGATCAGTCATGCAGGCAGGAAGCTGTTTGGTGATGTTGATGAGACCCAGACCTTACGAGATGGGGACCCGGGAATAAGCTGGATCTCATGGGGGGAGGGAGACCCGGGAAGAAGATGGACTTTGTGGGGAGGGAGGGGGAACCTGGAAGAAGACAGAACTCATGGGGGGGAAGGGGGACCCAGGAAGAAACGTTGTGGGGGGGGGGGGGGGGGGGGAGGAAGAGGGCCCGGAAAAAGTCAGACCTCGCAGGGGGAGGGGGGTGAAGGAGGAGGACATGGGAAAAAGAAAGTCCTCATCACGGAAGGGGGGAAGTGGAGGAACTCACCAGTGGTTATGGGCGGGCAGGAGCATGGTCCAGAGGTAGGCAACAATGGTAGAGGGGAGGCCTCAGGGATGTGCTGATATTTAGCATACTCCCTAATAGGGGCACTTATCATTGACTCCATGGGCAAAGAGCCAATCTGGTGCTCCCCATCAGTAACGCTGATGCTGACTGGAGAGGAAAAAGGAAGGGAAGGAGAGCATAATGGCGGCCATGTGGGAAGGTAAGGCACCGGGTAGATCAATTTATTAACCTCAATTTTTGTAATTGCAATTAATAAATATCATGTTAATCACAACGTTAATTACGATTAACGTGCAACCTTAATAAAGAGTGTTATTGTAAATGTATCAGTGCACCTGAGCTGATGTCCACCATCATATTAGACTGCCTGCCTTGAAACCAAGCTAGATGCATGACATCTATTTGCATACAATGGAGGCAGTACATGCAAATAGATCTCACGCATATTCATTGGGGAAATCCTGAAAACCTGACTGGGTTGCGGCCCTTAAAGACCGAGGTTGCCCTCCCCTGGTCTAGACATTCATTGAATTTTTCATTAGTCAGTTCAGGGTTTATGTTTAGTAAAAGAAACAGGCCAGTTGTCTTTCTGGTGCTATTCCATATAAGTCTTTGGAATAAATTGTCAGAATTTGAAGATTACTTTAAAATTTAGGACACCGCTGAAAATATGGCTTTTTAAAGAGCCTTTTAAGATGTGACTGAACTGAGTCATTATCCACCTTATAATTGAAAGAGAAAAACGCCTAGATTTCGACCCAAATTGGGAGATAGACGATTATCTCACAAAAACGAATAAATCGGTATAATGGAAAGCCAATTTTGGACGTTTTCAACTGCACTCCATTGCGGAAGTGTACAAAGTTGACGGGGGCGTGTTGGAGGCGTGACGAAGGTGGAACTAGGGCGTGGTTATCGGCCGAGGAGAGATGGGCGCCTTTCGCCAATAATGGAAAAAAAGTATGCGTTTGTAGCTAGAATTTAGGGCACTTTTCCTGGACCCTGTTTTTTCACGAATAAGGCCCAAAAAAGTGCCCTAAATGACCAGATTACCACCAGAGGGAATCGGGGATGACCTCCCCTGACTCCCCCAGTGGTCACTAACATCCTCCCACCACAAAACATGATGTTTCACAACTTTTTATTTTCACCCTCAAATGTCATACCCACCTCCCTGGCAGCAGTATGCAGGTCCCTGGAGCAGTTGTTAGGGGGTGCAGTGGACTTCAGGCAGGTGGACCCAGGCCCATCCCCCCCTACCTGTTACAATTGTGCTGCTTAATGCTTAGTCGTCCAACCCCCCCAAACCCACTGTACCCACATGTAGGTGCCCCCCTTCACCCCTTAGGGCTATAGTAATGGTGTAGACCTGTGGGCAGTGGGTTTTGAGGGGGATTTGGGGGGCTCAACACACAAGGGAAGGGTGCTATGCACCTGGGAGCTCTTTGACCTTTTTTTTTTGTTTTTGTAAAAGTGCCTCCTAGGGTGCCCGGTTGGTGTCCTGGCATGTGAGGGGGACCAGTGCACTACGAATCCTGGCCCCTCCCACGAACAAATGCCTTGGATTTATTCGTTTTTGAGCTGGGCGCTTTCATTTTCCATTATCTCTGAAAAACAAAAACGCCCAGCTCACAAATTGTCGAATAAAACATGGAGGTCTATTTTTTTCCAAAATACGGTTCGGTCCGCCCCTTCACGGACCCGTTCTCAGAGATAAACGCCCATGGAGATAGATGTTTTCGTTCAATTATGCCCCTCCACGAGACTTTTTTTTACTAAGATGTGCTACCAATGAGCTTAGCGCAACCTAACACGGGCCTTTCTCGTGTGCTAACCCCTTTTCTAGTGCAGACCTAAAAAAGGACTTTTTCTATTTTTTTTTTAAATTTTCAGGTCGTATGGTTATTTTTGTAGTCCCTATGTTTACCTGGCGGTAATCAGGCAATGCCGTGTGCTGCCTGATTAGCGCTGGGATAGCGCGGGAGCCCATATCACCACCTCAATGAATTCCAGTAAGTGCTTCCCCTGGAAATGGCCACATGGCAAGTGGTTCACTTGCTGCACGGCCATTTCTTTAAAAAAAATTGACAACCCCAGTACACTAATTAGATTAAGTAATAATACTTCTAATTTATGCTGGTCTTGTAATTCCACAATAGGCACTCTTGATCACATGCTCTATTTTTGTCCAAACTTACAATTATTTTGGACTTTAGTTTGGGATAGAATTTCTACACTACTTCATTTACAGATCCAGTTAGACTTCCGTACAATTTATTTATTATTTTGTTTATTAGGATTTATTTGCCGCCTTTTTGAAGGAATTCACTCAAGGCAGTGTACAGTAAGAATAGATCAATCATAAGCAATAGACAATTGCAGCAGAAAAAATATTCAAAAACAATACAAAGTATGGTGTGGAGGGGCATAATCGAACGGTGCGCCCAAGTTTTCCTGAGGACATCCTCGCAGGACGTCCCCGCGAAGGGACGGGGAAACCCGTATTATCGAAACAAGATGGGTGGCCATCTTTTGTTTTGATAATACAGTTGGGGATGCCCAAATCTCAACATTTAGGTCGACCTTAAAGATGGTCGTCCCTAGAGATGGTCGTCCCCGATTTTTGGCGATAATGGAAACCGAGGATGCCCATCTCAGAAAAGACAAAATCCAAGCCATTTGGTCGTGGGAGGAGCCAGCATTCGTAGTGCACTGGTTCCCCTGACATGCCAGGTCACCAACTGGGCACCCTAGGAGGCACTGCAGTGGACTTCAGAAAAAGCTCCCAGGTGCATAGCTCCCTTACCTTGTGTGCTGAGCCCCCCAAACCCACTCCCCACAACTGTACACCACTACCATAGCTCTTAGGGATGAAGGGGGACACCTTGATGTGGGTACAGTGGGTTTGTGGTGGGTTTTGGAGGGCTCATATTTACCACCACAAGTATAACAGGTAGGAGGGGGATGGGCCTGGGTCTGCCTGCCTGAAGTGCACTGCAGTACCCACTAAAACTGCTCCAGGGACCTGCATACTGCTGTCATGGAGCTGGGTATGTTATTTGAGGCTGGCATAGAGGCTGGAAAAAATATTAAAAACAAATTTTTTTGAGGGTGGGAGGGGGTTAGTGACCACTGGGAGAGTAAGGGGAGGTCATCTCCGATTCCCTCCGGTGGTCATCTGGTCATTTAGAGCACATTTTTGTGGCTTGGTCGTAAAAAAAAAAGGATCAAGTAAAGTCGGCCAAGTGTTCGTCAGGGATGCCCATCTTCTTTCCATTATCAGCCGAGGATGCCCATGTGTTAAGCACGCCCCAGTCCCGCCTTCATTATGCTTCCGACAGCTCCTGTGAACTTTGGTCGTCCCCGTGACGGAAGGCAGTTGAGGACGCCCAAAATCAGCTTTCGATTATGCCGATTTGGGCGACCGTAGGAGAAGGACGTCCATCTCCCGATTTGTGTCGAAAGATGGGCGCCCTTTGTATTTCGAAAATAAGCCTGATAGTATACTATTTACAATGTCAACACAATACGTAATAGAACATTATAAGTGATAGCAAAGGATAAAGCAAAGATGTAACATATAGAAGGGTAAGAAAGTAGGAAGAGTTAGAAAGTAAGGTGATTGATTTAAAGAAAGTTGCACATGAGGTCAAAGAAATGGTTAAATGTTATCTCAGCAAGGATAGGAGTGGATAAACATGTCCTGCTGCAATATATGCAGCCTGAGTACTCCTTGTGTGTGTAAGTGAGACTAACCAGTTAGTTACTTCTTCTAGTAAAGGCCTGGTTGAAGAGCCAAGCTTTCACCTGCTTCCTGAAGTAGAGATAGTCTTGTGTTAAGCGCAGACTTTCAGGCAGTGCATTCCAGAGTGTGGGGGCTACTCTGGAGATGGCTCGCTTGCGGGTATCACATCGTGTAATGTCTTTTGGAGAGGGTGTGGTTAGTGAAAGTCCTTGGGAGAATCTTAGTGTCCTTGGCGGTGTGTGGAGGAGTACCTATTTTTCAGGTACTCGGGGCCATTTCCTTTCAGGGCCTTGAAAATCAGACAGAGAGTTTTAAATTTAGCCCTGCATTTTACTGGTAGCCAAAGAAGTTTTTGCAAAAATGGTGTGATATGGTCACATCGCTTGCATCCTTCTATGAGTCTTCCTGCTGCATTCTGAATCAACTGGAACTGGTGCAGGCCCTTTGTAGTCAGACCATTGTATAGTGCTTTGCAGTAATCCAGTCTTGATGTTATCATTGCATGTACAAGTGAAGGTGAATAATTAAATCCTAAATCAAAATCCAAGGAACGTATGATTCTTGAATTCCATTATTGTTTTAGACCCATGATCTGTCTTTGAGCAAGCACGCTGTACTCGCTGTAGATATTAGCAACACCCGAACAATACCACATTCACAACTGCCAATTACTGTCACCTATTCATACGTATCTTTTGTAGAATATCTATCTATCTATCTATCTATCTATCTATCTATCTATCTATCTATCTATCTATCTATCTATCTATCTATCTATCTATCTATCTATCTATCTATCTATTTTATAAAAAATAATGCCTAAGGGCTAAATCTTAGACAACTTGAAACATACAATAGTTTGACCAGTACTGATTTTTATTTATTTATTTATTACTTTTTCACATTTCTGTGAAAATTCACCAAGAAGATATCTCATGACTCAAACTGCTTCAGAGTGATGGCACTATTTACTACCCAGGATAGTATAGTGGGGACAATTCTTGCACAGCTTCTCCTTTCAAAGAATGATGTTATTTTTTTTGTCTGTTAGTCAGCCATTATAATGGCATCTCTGCTGTGGCAGAATATGTAATGAGGTAATTAGAAGAGATTTTATTATACTCTGTTCTTTATCACATGGCAGCAGACACAGAGATTAATAAAGCTGTCAGGCCTGGGTAAATTTATAAGTGATTATTTCAGATTTCATTCTCAAGTGATGCTTATTAGCATATTGTCCATTTTCATTGACGATCTAAAGTGGGAAAGTAGAGTGAAACTGAACAGTACTCTCCTTACAAGATTAGATACCATTGAACACTGTCAAAACAAAGGCCTTCCCAAGCGGCTACTCCAGCATATGCAGGAAATGCAACAATCTGCTCAATAGTTTTAGCTGCTATAAACTCAATTTGTGGATATAGCAATTACAAGGAGATGCTAAACAAACTAAGGGGTCCATTTACCAAGCTGCGGTAAAATGGGGAATACGGTGGCGTTACTGTGTGTTTTTTTACTCACGCTGAGGGCCTCTTTTACTGCAGAGGGTAAAAAGCTGTCATTTTGTGTGTGTGTGTGTGTGTGTGTATTCAAATATTCTTTATTAAAGTTTTATAAGTAACAATACAAAAGAACAAAACAATGACAACAATAATTGGTATATAAGAAAAGGTTTACTAATCATATCTATAAGGCGTACAATTAGACATGTTAAAGCTTATGTTTACAATCAGGCTTATTTTCGAAAGAGAAGGGCGCCCATCTTTCGACACAAATCGCAAGATGAGCGTCCTTCTCATGGGGTCGCCCAAATCAGCATAATCGAATGCCAATTTTGGGCATCCTCAACTGCTTTCTGTTGCAGGAATGACCAAAGTTCACGGGGGCGTGTCGGAGGCGTAGCGAAGGTGGGACTGGGGCATGCCTAACACATGGACGTCCTCGACTGATAATGGAAAAAAGAAGGGCGTCCCTGACGGACACTTGGACAACTTTACCTGGTCCTTTTTTTCTTATGACCAAGCCACAAAAATGTGCCCTGAATGACCAGATGACCACTGGAGGGAATCGGGGATGACCTCCCCTTACTCCCCCAGTGGTCACTAACCCCCTCCCACCCTAAAAAAAAAAAAAAACATTTTCCAGCCTCTATGCCGGCCTCATGGCAGCAATACCCAGCTCCATGACAGCAGTATGCAGGTCCCTGGAGCAGTTTTAGTGGGTACTGCAGTGCACTTCAGGCAGGCGGACCCAGGCGCATCCCCCCTACCTGTTACACTTGTGGTGGTACATGTGAGCCCTTCAAAACCCACCACAAACCCACTGTACCCACATGTAGGTGCCCCTTTCACCTCTAAGGGCTATGGTAGTGGTGTTCAGTTGTGGGGAGTGGGGTTTGAGGGGCTCAGCACACAAGGTAAGGGACCTATGCACCTGGAAGCTTTTTCTGAAGTCCACTGCAGTGCCCCCTAGGATGCCCGGTTGGTGTCCTGGCATGTCAGGGGGACCAGTGCACTACGAATGCTGGCTCCTCCCATGACCAAATGGCTTGGATTTGGTCGTTTCTGAGATCGGCGTTCTCGGTTTCCATTATCGGCGAAAATCAGGGATGACCATCTCTAAGGTCGACCATCTCTAAGGACGACCTAAATTTTGTGATTTGGGCATCCCCGACCATATTATCGAAACGAAAGATGGACGCACATCTTGTTTCAATAATACGGGTTTCCCTGCCCCTTCGCCGGGACGTCCTGCGAGGATGTCCTCAGGAAAACTTGGGCGCCCTTTTCGATTATGCCCCTCAAAATAAGTCAACAGGTTTCCAAACTTTAAGAAAATGGGGAATATTATCTGCAATTTTAGCTTCATATTTATAAACAATACAAACAGTATTCCACCAAAAAACAAAAGGAACTTTGGAATTATCTTTTCATTCTGATAATATTGTTTTAAGGGCTATAGCCATAAGAATATCAAATAATTTCTTTTGTGTTGGAGATAGATAATGTTGACATACAAGTGATCTGAAAATAATTGCTGCTTTTGACACCATGGATCATGATATCATGCTAGCACAACTGACAGAAACAGATATCAATGGAACAGTACTTGCATGGTTCAGATCCTACCTATCAGACAGGCAACAATCCATAATGTTTAGCAGCAACTCATCACCACCATGGACACTGACCTGCGGGGAACCACAAGGATCGATACTGTCACCTATTCTGTTCAATATCTACCTCAAACCACTAGCTGAGCTGATTCGGGCAATGGACATTCAGTTCTATATCTATGCGGATGATGTGTAGCTACTCATACCCATTGTACCTGACTTACCTACAGCCTTGAATAAACTGATTACCTGTCTAACATTTATTTATTTACTTTATTTGTCGCATTTGTATCCCACATTTTCCCACCTATTTGCAGGCTCAATGTGGCTTACATCTTGCCGGTCAAGGCGATTGCCTAGACCGGTATGGAAACAGATACAATGTGATGTTAGGGTCGGGTAAAACTAATATGTTCAGGTGCCTAGGGATCAAGGATAGGAGGTAATTCAAGAATGGGCTAAACATAACAAACTTTGCCTGAACCCATGTAAAACCGAGCTTCTCTGGTTCCCTAATACAAGTGGATACATACCTGACATCAAAATCCCTTTTGGGAAGTATGAACTCCCCCTCAAGTCACAAGTCAGAAACCTTGGAATACAGTTAGATTCAACATTGATTCCCCAAATCCAAGCAACCTTTTTTTTCAAATATTTCCACTAGCACCAGAAGCCACCGGTACCCATGTTGGGATGGCGGTAGTTCTGGATTACCGAGTACTAAACCTGCGATGGGTTTACCACCACTTAGTAAAAGGACCCCCTAGGGCCTCTTTTATCAAGCTGCACTAGTGGCTCACAGTGTGGGAATGCCTACAAAGCCCATTCACTTTGAATGGGCTCCGTCGGCATTGGCTCGTGGGAACCGCTAGTGCGGCTTGATAAATAAGGTCCTTAAGGGCTGAATATCGGCATTTAACTGGCTAAGTGCTGATTCTGCCTTGACTCCACCCCTGGACCGCCCATTGAATAGCCGGTTTTGGTTTAGGTGGTTAATGCTATTCTATTCTTTATATTTGATTAGTTGTCTAATCCCCAATATTTAGGTTCTAAGCGACATACAAAAAGTAAGACTGGTGCATATGCCAGTAGCTACAAGACTAAAAACAATATCAGATACTAAAATAAAATGTAATTATCATTAGCATAATATTTTGCAAAATAGAAAGTTTTGAAGCCCAGTGAAAGTTTAGGTAAGAAGAAATTTGTCTCATATATAAAGGGAATGGATTCCAAAACTTAGTTGCTTGAAATTGGAAGGAAGAGTCAAAAATTTGTTCGAAAACCTCTACCAGATGCTTATATTCGGCAGCATTATCCAGTAAGTGATGTTTTGCCTTGTTTATCCAATAAACACATAATTGAATTATTCTTTTGCATAAGAAGGATTATATTGGTTAAAGCCTAAAAGAAGCCCTAGTGTAGACACACAGTACACTATACATATGTGGTGCTGGTGAAATTTTAGAAGAATGGGAATCTTGTTATAATAAAGGAATCTTCTCATATTATCATGACTCCAGAAATTGCACCATTTTTATATCACTGATGCAGTTCAAGTTGTTAGGCTTTATATTAAACTGCTACAAGTTAGTTGGAATCATATCTCATAGTGTGTCCTTCCTTAACACTGGCATTCTGCTCATAACTACTGTTTATCTTGCATGCTCAATCCACATTTGTGAATGGTAAGTTTTTCAAAGTGAAGTGTCCTTGCCTTTATGACTTGAATCCAAGGGTATATCAACTGGGTAGAACCTTGGAATGCATCATGACTTGACAATCATGTATTTTTCGTTGTATTTGTTTTGTCTTTTTGTGTATGTGTAGTATACTCTGTCAAATCATCTCAAGTCAATTTCCAAGATTTTTTAAAAAGTTGATTTGAATATTGAAGGGTTGTGTGATGTAGCATGTTCTGCTTGATATTATCATTAATTAAGGTGCTTTTTACTACACTGTGGTAACATTTGTAGTTACTGTGGCTTACTTTGGGAACATAACCCCCCCCCCCCCTCCACCCCATGTTCAAAAGCAATTAACCGTCCAGGATTGGCACCTGGATGGTTAAATGTCCCATAACTGGCTATCCGCAAATTTTCAGTGGGACATGGCCGGCCATGACTCACTGAAAATTTGCGATTAGCAGCTAGTAGCTAGTTGGTTATATCGCGTGATATAACCAGCTATCCTCTGATTTCCAGTGCATTGCCAGATAAGTTTGGTGGCCATATTGGCTGCACGAATACCAGGCCTATCTTTGGCTGATTCAAACTGAACTGGCCAGTGCTGAATATTAGCCGCCAAACTTAGCCGGCAATGCACTGAATATCCAGGCTCAGTGCCGACCGTGAGAGTTCACCAGGCTAACTCCCATGGTCTGAATATCAAGCCCTTACTGCACTGTAGCTGCAAATTTTACATGGCAACCTGTGTGTGTGTGTATGTGTGTGTTTGTGGAACCAGCATATTCTTATTTTGGTCCTGCATTCAAGTGTAAATTAGCACATAATACCTGGTTGCAATTAATGCGGGAGCACTTATTAACTTCTATTAAATTTGCATTAGCCAGTTAGGACTAGATTCAATACATAGTGTTTAAATTTGGGCACCAAAAAACCCCATGCAGCGTGCTATTCTATAAATGGCGTTCCAAATTGCGTGCTGTTTAAAGAATAGGACTTAGGACCGGGATCACGCCCAACTTTTGGAACGAGGATTAACACCAACTGAAGCCTGGTGTCAATCCTGGTGTGTAAGTTAGATGTAGATCCCTCAAATTTTATAATACTGTGTGCATCTTTAGTGAATGCCCCTGACCCACCCATGTCCCTCCTTCGGCCACACCCCCTTTTCAGTTGTATGCTAAAAGATTTGCATGTGAATCTTTATAGAATAACACTTAGCAAGATGCACACACAAATTCTAATTGGAGCCAATTAACTACAATAATTGGTTGTGAGTGCCCAATTATTTCTCGCTAATTGTATTATATTGTATTGTAACACTTATACCCCGCGCTTTCCTACTTATTAGCAGGTTCAATGCGGCTTACAAATATAACAGGTTTACAAGATAACACAAAATGGATAAAACAGCTGAATATAGTATATAAAGAGGTGGACAATAAAAAGTGGGTAAGTAAGATGGGTAAGGGAGGAAGGTGGTAGAGGTAGGGAGTGGGAAGAGGGTGTAAATTGGGATAGTGTGTTGTAATTAAGGAAGAATGTATAATGGTGGCTGGAAGAGGTATGAAATCAAAAAGGGGTAAAAGAGGAAGCTTATTTCAGGTTCTGTCATACGGTCAGATCCGGGAGGCACAGAAGGATCTTAATTTAAGTCAAGTCCTTTGTGTAGGCTTGCTTGAAGAGGTAAGTTTTTAGCAGCTTCCGGAAGGGTAAATGGTTACTGACTGTTTGAATCGATCTTGGTAAGGCATTCCAGAGTTTGCTACTGTCAGGCTTTCAGGGCAGAACCTAGGTTCGTGAGCCCTTGGGCCACTGCTGTGGAGCATCAGTGGCAGGCAAAACCACCCCACACCAGAGACAAGGCAGAACTCTGACAGAAACAGCTAGACTTCACCTGCGCTTGACCGCCCTTCCCCAGGAGTTGAGCCCCTGGGTGCAGGCGGCCGGAAGGTCTTACTGGACAGGGCAGGCACTGGATACCAACTAGGCTGGACAGGGACTGAGGGTCAGAGGGGAAAGGAATATACATGGGCAGCAAGGCAGGAAACTGGGCTAGGACTCACAGACAGACAATTTCCAAGATTTTTTAAAAAGTTGATTTGAATATTGAAGGGTTGTGTGATGTAGCATGTTCTGCTTGATATTATCATTAATTAAGGTGCTTTTTACTACACTGTGGTAACATTTTTAGTTACTGTGGCTTACTTTGGGAACATAACCCCCCCCCCCCCCACCCCATGTTCAAAAGCAATTAACCGTCCAGGATTGGCACCTGGATGGTTAAATGTCCCATAACTGGCTATCCGCAAATTTTCAGTGGGACATGGCCGGCCATGACTCACTGAAAATTTGCGATTAGCAGCTAGTAGCTAGTTGGTTATATCGCGTGATATAACCAGCTATCCTCTGATTTCCAGTGCATTGCCAGATAAGTTTGGTGGCCATATTGGCTGCACGAATACCAGGCCTATCTTTGGCTGATTCAAACTGAACTGGCCAGTGCTGAATATTAGCCGCCAAACTTAGCCGGCAATGCACTGAATATCCAGGCTCAGTGCCGACCGTGAGAGTTCACCAGGCTAACTCCCATGGTCTGAATATCAAGCCCTTACTGCACTGTAGCTGCAAATTTACATGGCAACCTGTGTGTGTGTGTGTATGTGTGTGTTTGTGGAACCAGCATATTCTTATTTTGGTCCTGCATTCAAGTGTAAATTAGCACATAATACCTGGTTGCAATTACTGCGGGAGCACTTATTAACTTCTATTAAATTTGCATTAGCCAGTTAGGACTAGATTCAATACATACACAAAGCAGGAAATGGACAAGCTAAAGGACAGGAACTGAAAGCTGCCATGCAGCCACTGAAACAGGGTACAAATACTGACAGACAAGAGACAGGACTGAAAGCTGCAGAGCAGCCACTAAGCAAAAGACATAGACAAACAGAAACTAGACAAGGAATACAGACCAGAAACAAGACTAGGGAAGTAAGCAAATAAACCTAAGCTAAACTACACACAGACTAACTAGAATCAGACAAGGAACTAACAAAAAACCAGACTAGGCAGAAGTGCAATAAAGCACCAACAAACCCATCAGCAGCTGAACTCAGCTGCAGGAATCATGAGGTAGCTACGGGTGAGGCTAGCTGCCAAACTTCAAACCAAGTCTGGAGGGCTGGAATATCTGGACCGGACCGGACCGGACTGGACCAGAAAGAAAGTCTGGAAAGTCTATGGCAGCCACCGGTTCTGGCCACCAGAGGGCAAGAGGAACACAAACCAAGACACAGGCAGCAAGCATACTGAAGCACAAAGAGGCTTAACATACACAGGTGCAGTATACTGGAGTAATCAGATCCATGCTGGAAGTAGCCAGCACACAGCGACAGAGACAGAACTAACTCAGGAAGAACAGGAACAAGCCAGCTCAGAAGCTGACCGCCGGAAATAAGGTGAGTCTGACCACAGTCGTGACAGCTACCTATAATGGAGAAATTGGATGCATAATATGTTTTGTACTTGATTCCTTTACAGTTGGGAAGATGTAAGTTTAGATACGTTCGAGAAGATCTGGAGCGATTCCTGGCTGGAAGGTCAATCAGATTATACATGTAGGCTGGGGATTCTTCGAAGATAATCTTATGAATCATCGTGTGGACTTTGAAATGTATTTGTTCCATAACAGGGAGCCAATGAAGTTTTAAACGGAGAGGTGTTGCGCTCTCAAACCGCGACTTACCAAAAATAAGCCTGGCTGCTGTGTTTTGGGCAGTTTGGAGTTTTTTTCAGAATTTGGGCTTTGCATCCAATAGAAACACTATTGCAGTAGTCAACGTGGGTGAGTACAGTGGATTGGACCAAATTGCGGAAGGTTTTCAACAGCTCATAACTCAATTAAAATATGTGCGTAACTTGGGCGCTTGCCCAAATTTGGATGTGCAGTTTGGGCACCATGTATAGAATCTGGGGGTTAGTATGCAGTAATACGCTAGCTGGCTAACGCTTCCATGCTCATTCTCCGCCCATGCAACACCTCCTCAAGTGAAAAGCACTTAGGGTTCCTTTTACTAAGCCATGGTAGCGTTTTTAGCTTGCAGTAGAAATCAGATGGCGGTAAATGCTGAGACACAAATAGAAATATAATGTGCATCTCGGCGTTTACCGCCAGCTGATTTCTACCGCAAGCAAAAACACTACTGCAGTTTAGTAAAAGACCCCCTTAACACGTGCTTTACTACACGGTAACCACTATAATGCAAACTCCCTTAACACAGCTGTGCGCTAGCAGTTACCGCATAGTTTACCACATGTTAAGAGCTTAACATACTTAACATGTGGTAAAGCATGTGGTAAAAAGACCCCTAAATTTTTTTTTTAAATAAAAACATATATAAAGAAAGGCAAATCATGCATTTTTATTTTGGTTCTGGGACTTTTTTTTCTCCAAAATTTTGATTAATTCAAATATTTTTCTTTAGTTAGATTTCGCTTTTAGCACATGTAGGGGATAATTTTTGATAGAGCACATGGAACCAGCCCCAGTAGTGTACAAACCCTCATACAGTAATTTACACCTGAGGATGATGTAAATGTGCACATTTACTTTGTGTGTAATGCATATTTTATGAAATACATGTGTACATCACAACTCAGATTGTATAATTTTTTTTTTTATTATCCTTTATTAATCATTTAATAGTTCACACAACAATGTGATTATGCAATTCACATTCAAATAACAAAAGAAATTCTTTACACAAAGTAATATAAGGAAACAATAAACACTTTTTTTCCGTCCACAACTAAAGAAAAACGATTCCAAGAAAAGGAAAAAAAGCAAAAATATTAGATTATTATTACACACTTGCTACCTCTAAATTCAGACTCCAGCCTGCTATGTAGGAGGGCATGTAACAGTCACTTCAACTCTAGCATCTAGAAAATCTTTAAGCTGTTTAGGGTCTACAAATTGAAATTGTTTGTCCTCAAGCAGGACAGTACATATACAAGGAAAACGTAAAACAAAATTAGCTTTCAAGGCTTCTACTCTGGGACGGAGTTCCAAAAAGGCCCTACGTCTCGCTTGTGTTGGCCTAGAAAGATCAGGAAAAATCCTAACCTTGGAGCCCATAAACAGTTCGTCTAAATGCCTCAGGAAAAGTCTTAACACTGCATTCCGATCCGGCTCCAGCACAAAAGTGACTAACATTGTAGTCCTGTGAGTAATAACATCCAGTGAACTTTCCAGGAAGGAAGTAAGGTTCATTTCTTCACCCATTTCTCATCTAGGGGGGTCTCCCAATGTCCCCCTAGTATTCCAGATATAATGGGCCCGAGTTATGGGAGGCAATGAATCTTTGTCCATTCCCAGAATGTCAATCATATATTTTTTCACCATCTCTATTGGAGGAATTAAGGGAGACTTGGGGAAATTGAGAAACCGAAGGTTAAGTCTCCGAGACTGGTTTTCAAGGTATTCCAAACGTTTATGTAGGAAATTATTGTCCTTAACCAAAGCGGATTCCAAAGACCCCATTTCTTGAATTTTGGTATCCACTTTTTCAATCTTAGAGGACTGCTGTGCTGTCACCTGTGCCTGAATCAGAACTGCTTCTGAAAGAGTTTTAATATCATTAGTATTTTCTTTTAGCATACTTT
Source organism: Microcaecilia unicolor (assembly GCF_901765095.1). Lineage (NCBI taxonomy): Eukaryota > Metazoa > Chordata > Amphibia > Gymnophiona > Siphonopidae > Microcaecilia > Microcaecilia unicolor. The sequence goes on along the minus strand of NC_044040.1, from coordinate 45,014,714 downwards.
GCATAGAGGAGAGGGTGTTATATACCATATCCCACAGTGACTCAAGTGTCACAATAGAGGGCTTGCTTATTCCACCTGATGGCAAAAGGGAGTGTGGTGGGATCTCGGTACGAGAGAGTCTATTAACAATACCTTGCGGCAGTACCTTTAAGGCCAATTCGGCCAAAAACACAGAGTCCGAGGTCCCACTCAAATTCGCTGCTGTCCTCCCCTCTGTCAGCTCCGAGTTTACCCCTTCGGTGTCGGATACTGACTGGGCTGCGGCGAGTAATTCACTTCCTGGCTGTGGAGGATCCCTACGGTCTTCGGGGCTCAAAGAAACCCCATCTCCGCTTCCCATCGACGTCGGCACGTCGACAGTTGCAGAAGGAGTCGACGTGCATAGAGGTCCCGGCGGCGTCCTGGGGAACTGCAAAATTGATTGCCTCAATGCCGACAAAGGCCCAGGAGCCGAGGGAAGCTCCCTCACCTTCCCCCTCCGCTTTCCCATCGCCAACGACGAGACGAGGGCACCGCAAGAGGCAACAGTCCACAGCGTCCCCAGGGAGCTCACTCAGGTGCGTGTGTGCAAAACGCCATCTTGGAATCTCCCCTCCAGATTGTATAAAATTTGGCACACTCTTTCCACATGCCAGCTAAGAAAACAAAGAGAATGTTAGGAATTATTAGGAAAGAAATGGAAAACAAAAATGAGAATGTTATAATGCCTTTGGATCACTCCATGGTGCTACCACACCTCGAATACTGTGTGCAGTTCTGGTCACTGCATCTCAAAAAAGATATAGTGGAATCAGGAAAGGTACAGAGAAGGGAGATGAAAATGATTGAGGGGATGGGATGACTTCCCTATGAGGAAAGGCTAAAGCGGCTAGGGCTCTTCAGCTTGGAGAAAAGGCGGCTGACGGGAGATATGATAGAGGTCTATAAAATACTGAATTTAGTGAAATAGGTATACATGAATCATATGTTTACTCTTTACAAAAATACTAGGAGTAGGGGGCATGCAATGAAGCTACTAAGTAGTAAATTTAAAGCAAACTTGAGAAAATACGACCTGGACAGGTGGCACCTTGGCACTTTCCTTGGTCTCAGGAGATAGAAAAATGACAAATGGAGAACCCTGGCAAGAGAGTTAAGAGAAGACGAACACAGAATCAAGAGATTGGGACCAGCACAATTAGAAAAAGTAAATGGCCAGACAACAAAGGTACAGAAAATAATTTCATTTTTAATTTAAGATAAAGTAATGTGGTAGCTGTGGTAATAAAGGTTAATAAATATGAATAAAACACAAAATAGACAATAAGGTGATACCTTTATATTGGACTGATTTTAATACATCTTTGATTAGCCTTCAGAGACCAACACTTCCTTCCTCAGGTCAGGAGAGGATACCATAACAGCAGCACACTGTCCTGACCTGACCTGAAGCAGGAGGATTAGGCCTCTGAAAGCTAATTGAAAAAGGTATTAGGTTAGTACAATAAAAAGGTATCATCTTATTTTCCATTTTCAATTACCTGAACTGAGCATATGTGAGAGGGCTGGCATCGGTGTCTGAAGCACGCTGCCAACTGCTGCACTACTCAAACAGCACAGTAGCAGGCTTATGCAGTGAACCTCTTCCACTAGTGGGACTTAGGCATCTCCGCCAGCTATTCAACCAGTGCCACAATTTTGGAATGGACTTAAGATCAAATGGGGAGGCCAAGGCCCCCTCGTGGTTAGGTCCCTGGGGGAATAGGTGCTATATAGGGGTGTAATAGAGTGAACTGAAACACGCCCTCTTACCCATCCCTGCTGTCACTGGTGTAAATAAAATATTTTCTGGAATGGCCATGGGATTAAGGTGTGCCAGGGGGGCGGAGCCATGAGGTAGAGTAGGTGGCGATAAAGCAGAGTAGGGCAGTGCTGGGGCATGTACTAAAATCTCCCTCTCAAAAATCAGGACCCCTTGGCAGCTCTGGAAGACACAGCTGAGGGGAGATATGATGGAGGTCTCTAAAACACTGAGTGGAGTGAAATGGGTATGTGTGAATCATATGTTTACTCTTTCCAAAAATATTAGGACTAGGCAGCAAACAATGAAGTTACTGTGTAGTAAATTTAAAACAAACTGGAGAAAATATTTCTTCACTCAACGTGTAATTTAACTCTGGAATTCGTTGCCAGAGAATGTGGTAAAAGAAATTAGCTTAGCAGGATTTTAAAAAGGCAGTATTCTACAAGAAAAGTCCATAAGCAATTATTAAGATGCACTTGGGGAAACTCCATTGCTTGTTTCTAGTTTAAGCAGTATAAAATCTGTTTTACTGTTTTGGGATCTTGCCAGGTATTTGTGACCTGAATTGGCCACTTGTTGGAAACAGGATACTGGGCTTGATGGACCTTTGGTCTGTCTCAGTATGGCAATGCTTATATTCATAAGTAGGTAGAAATGTTGCATTTACATACATGTGTGTGCACATATGCCATTCTATTTTAAGTCATTTAACTGGCATGCTTTATAAAATTCATCCTTTTCTGTATAAATTTACTCTGAAAATGTGTATGCGATGATAAATAGATGTAAATGTACTTTTCATATACAATTTCTATTATCGGGGGAGATGCTATATTTTGTGCCTAAAAAATTGGTGCGGAAATCAATGCCAACTAACCATATTCTATAAGCGGCACCTAGATCTAGGTGCAGTATATAGAATACGCTTAGTTGATATCCCAGTGCCTAGAACTACACGCATCCATTTACACCAATGAAAATGTGACGCATTTGGACTTAACAGCATTCCTGGAGACTTCTGAAATAGAACAGGTACAAACTGCAACATTAATAGCAATGGTTGCTTTAACACCGGATAAACAGTGGCTTTTTTTTGTTTGTTTTTCAAGAACAGAGATAAATCATTTCTGGGATTGAAAATTAACATGTTTCCTGATGTTGCAAAAGAAACCCAGAAGCACTGGAAACAATTTTTGTTACTAAAACCTGCAGTTCTCCAGTTAGGAGGCATTTTTCATTTGAGATTTCCCTGTAAATGTATCATATGATACGAGTCATCTAAATATGTCTTTATGGACCCTCCTCAATTGTCATCCTTCATAACATCTAAAAGAGCTGGAGGTTCAAGTTAAATTTAATTGCTCTGTCCCCTCCAGGTGCAACACAACCTATAATATATTTTCTATATCTTTATTATTTTTGCCTGTCTATGAGAAAATCTTGGATTCGCATTATTGTGGACTTGAGTGTTGAAAATTGTTTATATATATATTTCTTAATGGCTGTTTAGTCAATTTGATAATTGTATTAACACTTTCCTGATCAAGTGTGTAACCTTAAAAATGTTGGAAAAATTGAAAAAAAAAGAAAATGTGGTGTAAATCTCAGTGCGTAGATTTAGGTTATATTCTATAATTATGCAAATAGATTTCATATCACCCTTAAATGCTCATTTCCCTGCCCATAACCATGCCCCTTTTTGCCTGCGTGCATTAGAAATTAGGCACTCTGCATTATAGAATGCATTTAGCAAGTTGTGTGTGTAAATTCCAATTATTACCAATTGGTGCTCATTATTGCTTGTTAAGAGCTGTTATCAATGCTGATTAGCTTGTTAGGCCAATTAAGTTAAGCACGTTGTTATAGAATAGGCTTGGATTTCGGCACGGATCTCATGGCGCGCTATATGGAATTCAGGGGACAGTGCCTAGAATCCTCTCTCACTATCTCTGAGTCCAATATGTTTTCTATATTAAGTAAAGAATGGGGAAAAATCCTTTGTGATCACCTTTGTCTGATACAGTTGTACCTAAAGAATCTGAGAACACTTAGATCAAGAATGGAAAATAAACGGTAGACTTTGAAACTGTAAAGAAAAAGAAGTCTAATGCTGAAAATGTCCCTATTCTGTTTGTTTCTGAATGACTTTTCTTGAGACTTTTCCATTTGTGTATTCTACCAGGGAAAGAAAGATATCGAGACGGACCATTTATTTTTCACAACATGGCATAACTTTCTTCAGATGAGAAGTTATAATTTAAGTAGTGAAATGATGTGTGCAAAATAGAGAAAATCACATCATCATATGACATGTAATAGACAATATTCCATAAGATGAGATAACAACTAATATTCTAAAAGCAATTTGCATGGGATTGAGAAACTTCTTTATGAACTTGACTGCCAACAGAGCAAAGAAATCTGTATTTGGCCATCATAACCTTCAGAAAAATGCCTAGTAGATCATTGATGCCTAAAAAAATGTGCCATTGACTTAAAATGTTTTAGAACTGTTTACGGACATGGGAATCCCAAAAGTAGCATTGCTCATGTGTGGAATAATCATAGAATAGCTGTCAGGGTTATAAATCATATAGAAAATATACATTAAAGAATCTTTTCAATAATTAAATGATCTTGCAGTTCATATATGTTGGTTAGGTGGTGCATAAACACGTAAGTGTCCAGGAAAAACTCACCTACAACTTTCTGGTTGACAGCTATAGGGCTTGTATAGTGCCTGTTATCTGAAAAAAAAATATCCAGGAGATGTCAAGGGTCCCAGACGTTTTAAAACTAGGAAAGCCCAAACCAGAGAAGAGACTGAAAAGAAGGTACTAAATTCTTCCAAGACCTCATTTGCATATGACTTGTGGACAGATAAATCCCTGGATTATAAATTGGTGGGGAGAGGAATCCAGAGCTGGAATTTATCTTGTGGAATTATACAAACTAAGTACATAAGTACATAAGTAATGCCATACTGGGAAAAGACCAAGGGTCCATCGAGCCCAGCATCCAGGGCCGTGCCTAGGGTCTCTGGTGCCCCCCTGCAGACTATCAGTTGGTGCCCCCCCTGCAGACTATCAGTTGGCGGCGCCCCTCCCCCCCCCCCCGTGAAAATGATCGCTCACCACTTGCCACACTGACAGGAATTGTCAGCAATATTCTTAGAAACAAATTGCTATACATTGCAAAATAAGATAGCAGATGTAAATTCTCAAAGTGGACATATTCCAAACACTAAAATGAAAATAAAATGATTTTTTTCTACCTTTGTTGTCTGGTAACTTTCTTTTTCTGATCATGCTGGCCCAGTATCTGATTCTGCTGCTATCTGTCCTCTTAACTCCGTTTCCAGGGCTTCCTTTCTATTTATTTCTTTCCTTTCCTCCTTTCTTCTTCATTTCTGGTCCTCAGCTTCTGCCTATTTTCTTCATCCATGTGCAGTTTTTCTCCTCTCTTCCTTTTCCATCATTTCATCTCTTTCATCTCTCTTCCCTCCCCTCTATGTCCAGCAATTTCTCCTCTCTCCATGAGCCCTGCCCTCCCATCCATGCTCCTCTGTCCCCTGCCCCTCCATTCATTCCTATCCAGCAATTCCCCTCTCTCCCTGAGCCCTGCCCTCCCATCCATGCTCCTCTGTCCCCCTCCATTAATCCCTATCCAGCAATTCCCCTCTCTCCCTGAGCCCTGCCTTCCCATCCATGCTCCTCTGTCCCCTCCATTCATCCCTATTCAGCAATTTCCCTCTCTCCCTTCCATGACCCCCCCTCGCATCCATGCTCCTCTCTCCCCTGTCCTCCTGCTCCCATGTCCCAGTTGGCCTGGCCTGCCCTCGTCTCCCCTCCCCCTTCACATCCATGCTTGTCTCTCCCCTGCCATTCCGCTCCCATGGCCTGGCCCGCCCTCTTCTCCCCCTCCCTTCGCATCCATGCTCCTCTCTCCTCTGCCCTCCCGCTCCCATTGTTCAACTGCCCGCCCTCTTCTCTCCCCCCAACATCCCTTTTCTTTTTTTTCTTTTTAAATTTACCTCCGTGGCGGTCCAGCAGCGCAGCGTCAGTGAAGGAGGCGGCGCTCCTGATGTCTCTAGCCTTCCCTTCGCTGTGTTCCGCCTTCTTCTGACGTCATTTCCTTGACGTCAGAAGAAGGCAGAACACAGTGAAGGGAAGGCTAGAGACGTCGGGAGCACCGCCTCCTTCACTGACGCTGCTGGACCGCCACGGAGGTAAATTTAAAAAGAAAAAAAAAAGAAAAGGGATGTTGGGGGGAGAAGAGGGCGGGCAGTTGAACAATGGGAGCGGGAGGGCGAGCGAGGTGAGCATGGTGCGGCGGCGCCCCCCAGAGGGAGGCGCCCCCCTGCCATGCTTACCCCGCTTATCGTGTTGGCACAGCCCTGCCAGCATCCTGTCCACGACAGCGGCCAATCCAGGCCAAGGGCACCTGGCAAGCTTCCCAAACGTACAAACATTCTATACATGTTCTTCCTGGAGTTGTGGATGTTTCCCAAGTCCATTTAGTAGCGGTTTATGGACTTGTCCTTTAGGAAACCGTCCAACCCCTTTTTAAACTCTGCTAAGCTAACCGCCTTCACCACTTTCTCCGGCAACGAATTCCAGAGTTTAATTATATGTTGGGTGAAGAAAAATTTTCTCCTATTTGTTTTAAATTTACTACACTGTAGTTTCATCGCATGCCCCCTAGTCCTAGTATTTTTGGAAAGCGTGAACAGATGCTTCACATCCACCTGTTCCACTCCACTCATTATTTTTTATTTATTTATTTATTTGTAATTTCAAACAATAATATACAAGATATCCTTGCTTTAAGTAATACAGAGAGACCAAACATATAAAATCAATTAAATAATTACAGGAAAAATAAAGAAAGAAAACAAGTCTCCCTTTCTTAGACCACAACTATAGAGGAGGGAGATCAGAAAAATTGAGGAGATATTTAACACAATCAAATTTAAGGAAATTAAGGCCTAGACCTAACCACGGGTATATTTAACATTATATTGAACCTTTATCCTAGAAAGTCATTTAGCAAGCTTCTTTAGTTCAACAAAACTTTTCAATTGTTCCGGCTCGAAAAAGGTATACTTATTATCCTGATATTTTATAAGACATTTACAAGGATAAGCCAGCAAAAAGCTGGCTCCTAACTTTTTAACATCCTCTCTCAATAACAAGAACTTCCGTCTCTTTTCTTGAGTAGATTTTATAACATCCGGAAAAATCCATATTCGGGCACCATAAAATAATTTTTGAGAGTTCTTAAAGAATAATTTCATAATTGAGTTAACATCAGGCTCAAAAATAAAAGATACCAATAAAGTAGCACGAGATTGGATTTCAATCAAGGAATTCTCAAGAAATGCTGTCAAGTCCTGTAATCCTGGGTGTTGTAAATCCTGTTGGACCTTTGTTCTTCGCTGTTCCTCATTTTTTCGTGGCATTGGGAGATAATATATTTTATTAATAGGAGGAATACAATCAGAGGAATAGTGGAGAACTTCACTTAGATATTTTTTAAATAGCTCCATTGGGCCCAGCTCAGTCATTATTGGAAAATTTAATATCCTCAAATTGAGGCGTCTATTGAAATTTTCAATTTGATCTAGTCTGTTATGTATAATAAGTTTATCCTTAATCAAACTTTCAGTTGTGTTCTTTAATGAGGTAAGTTCTTGCTGAAACAAAGCCTTTTGCTGCTCAGAATCTAATTTAAATTTTTCAAAGGAATCATGCAAAGAGTCTACCTTAGTCACTAATGAAGCCGTGTCCAAGGCAGCTTTCGAAGTTGTCTTGTGTAGATTCTGTAGCATTACTCAAATGCCTTCCAGGGAAACCTCCACGCGGGCTCCAAGCTCCTGATGAAAACCTTCAGCAGCTTTTCCGGGGGTGGTTCCGACTGCGATACTCTCTTCGTCGCCAACTCCGGACGTCTCCGAAGGTTCCGCCTCCCCACGGAGTTCTGCTGGACATGGAGGCGGGTTCAATTCGGGCGAGGAAAGCGTCATCTCTAGCCCTAGGGGAGCCGCCGCTCCTCCGACCACTTCCACAGCAGGGCTCCTCGCCTCTTTATTCCGTGGAGTGCTCGTCACTAATCCATCGAGGGTCCGCTGGACTACTTGGGAGGCTCTGGGCGCAGTCGGTAAGCCCCTAACCAACCCTTTCCTTTTTGTATGGGGCATAGTTAGTGATCGAGGATAAATTCAAAAGAATAGGAACAAGAATCCCACAGAGCCTCGATGAGCGTTAGCGAGCAGCGTCCGCCATCTTGAATCTCCGACCCGTCAGTCCGACTTTCGTCCACTCATTATTTTATATACCTCTATCATGTCTCCCCTCAACCGTCTCTTCTCCAAGCTGAATAGCCCTAGCCTCCTTAATCTTTCTTCATAGGGAAGTCGTCCCATCCCCGCTATCATTTTAGTCGCCCTTCGCTGCACCTTTTCCAATTCTACTATATCTTTCTTGAGATGCGGCGACCAGAATTGAACACAATACTCAAGGTGCGGTCGCACCATGGAGTGATACAACGGCATTATAACATCCTCACACCTGTTTTCCATACCTTTCCTAATAATACCCAACATTCTATTCGCTTTCCTAGTCGCAGGAGCACACTGAGCAGAAGGTTTCAGCGTATTATCAACGACGACACCCAGATCCCTTTCTTGGTTCGTAACTCCTAACGTGGAACCTTGCATGACGTAGCTATAATTCGGGTTCTTTTTTCCCCACTGATCTCAAAATATGCAGTGTTTACTGATATTTGTATTTTGAACTGGTTTGTTCACCCTGAGTGAGAAAGAGACCAGAACCAGGACCCTATGAGCTGTCAATATGATACAACAGACACTGGGTCTCTTTCTGTTGGAAGAAGGACCATTTATTTGGTGAAGTGCTGTAGCATCCTGTGGGATTACTGTTGCCATTTCAAGTGCACGGACCTGTATTGCTAATAGACTGAAAAGTTATTGCAGGCATTTCTACTACACGTATAAGCTGAATTATTCAACAGTGAAAAGAAAAGACCTACAAGTTGTTGATGATACCATTGTAGTACATTTGTGAATAGCTTTGGAAAGTTCTATTCCCTTATTACATAACACATTGTTAGTCCAATTAAAAGGTATGATCTTGATTGTTGACCTTTATTATTATATTGACAAGTGGACTGACACGGCAACCACCCTAGCTTATTCAACATGAAGAAAAAAACCTTAGGCAACAGACTGTTGCTTATCAACTGTAGCAAGTATCATTAATGAGATACCTGTGTCTGCATATTGTTTACCAGTGAACCAAATTGTGGTTTATAATTGTCTTGCACATTTGTAACAGACTTAAGAGATTGTCTGCAGTTAGTCTGATCCTCAGCTTTGACTTTAAAACATTGATAGTTGAGAAATTCTGTTCACACATGTAAGTGGAGCCAAAAAATGAAACTTTTTCCTCAAAGACACAGGAGAATTAGGAACAGTCTTACAAAAAACAAAAATCACAGAAACTTTCATAAATTCTCCGGTGCTGCTTGAGTTCAATGTTTTTCTTGCAGTTCAGTGATCTCCAGTTCAAAATGACTGTCAGGCCACAGTCAACTGCTACTTTAGAAATCAACTCTAGATCTGCCACAAATGGATTCAGGACAAAGTCCAGCATTAATGTTTTCACAACTTCTGGCAACAGAATTTTGTCAATGAAACATAGAAAAATGTAGGCAGATAAAGACCATATGGCCTATCCAGTCTGCCCATCCATGCCATCTACTCTCTCTATCACTTTCTTAGAGATCCTATGTACTTGTCCGAAGATCTCTTGAATTCAGATACTATCTTTGTTTCCACCATCCTTTTCAATTAAGAAATATTTCCTCAGGTTACTTCATCCTATGCCCTCTCATTCCAGAGATTCCTTTCAATTGAAAGAGACTTGCCTCCTGTGCATTTATACCACGTACAAATTTCAACAACTCTATCATATCTTCTCTCGTCCACCTTTCTTTCAAAGTATACGTATTGAAATCTTTAAGTCTGTCCCCGTAAGGTTTATGATGAAGACTACCAACCATTTTAGTAGCCACTCTGGACCAACTCCGTCCTGTTTATATCTTTCTGAAGGCACAATCTCCAGAACTGTACACAATATTCTAAATGAGGTCTCAGCAGATTCTTATACAGGGGCATCATCACCACCTCCTTTTTCCTACTGGCCATTCCTCTCTCTATATAGCCAAGCATTCTTTTATGTTTTGTCATCACCTTTTCCACCTGTTTTGCCACCTTAAGATCATGACATACAATCACACCCAAGTCCTGCTCCTCTTTCTTGCACAAAGGTCTTTACCCCTAAACTGTATCATTCCCTCAGGTTTTTGAAGCCCAAATGCATGACCCTGCATTTTTTTAGCATTAAATCTTAGCTGTCAAAATTATGGACCATTCTTCAAGGTCTCTCCTCATGTTATTCCCACCATACTGCAGATTTTGATATCATCTGCAAAGAGGCAAACCTTACTAGATAGTCCTTCAGAAATATCGCTTACAAAAATGTGAAAAAGAACCAGCCCAAGAACTGAACCTTGTGGCATAGCACTGGTAACATCCTTTTCCTCAGAGTGCCTATAATTCATCCTCTTCTTCAGTTTATTCTACAAAATAGCCTCATGCACTGGTCACACCGATTCTCAAAAAACCCACTTTTGTCCCTTTCTGATTCTAGTAGCTTCTGTCCAGCTTTACTGCTAGAGTTAAGACTGAGCAGCCCTAAGCTTAGGAGTCACCTACTTGTTGCTCATCTGTAACAGATGTTTTCTGTAGACAGCAGAATTGATGAGGCATACAATCCCCTCAATTCTCCGAGAGTTTACATTTTTAAGTTCAAGAGTGTTTTAAAATTATGGTGACCTCTGGAATCCACTGAGGAGCCTTGGAAAGGATATACATGCTCAAACTTTACATTATAGTTCTGAGCTGTTCCGTCAATACACCATTAAGTGGTGTCACCAACTTATGTGCCTTATCAATCCTATTGTCTATGGAAAACATGTTACAGATAGGCAACATTGCTTTTTTTGTTTTTCAAAGGGAGTCGGTGGAGGTTGGTAGAGCACAGGGATACTAGCAGATCTCTCTACCTCATATATTTTTTGAACACACAGGAGGGATTAGGGGGAGTGCTGGCAGATTCCACAATACCCTCACTTATCACTCCTACCACTGCAATTTCCTTACTCCTAGCTGTCTGTTCGTCTGTCCAATTTAGATTGTAAGCTCTGTTGAGCAGGGACTGTCTTTTCATGTTAATTTGTACAGCGCTGCGTAAGTCTAGTAGCGCTATAGAAATGTTTAATAGTAGTAGTAGTAATATACAAGTGTTTTTTTTTTTTTTGCAAAGGAAGTAGAAGGGATCCTTGAGCGCTGACCAGCATTAGTTGTCTATATTCAGAAAAAAATAAGCTTTTTAATTTTAGATAGCTATAAAAGTTTGGGCCTTATATTAAGTAAAAGTTTTTAGATTTGTAAACCTAGGCTAATTCGCACATTAAATAGTTAACATGGAGACTCCATTTTGGGGCAGGAAATGGCTGAGACCGCATGCTACAGTTAATATGGAGATACAGCTAACAGAATTGCAAGTTATCTGATGTGCAATTAACATGTAATAATGACTTTCTCTCTTTGTTAATTGCATGGCAGCCCTCCCCAAAATGCTGGGAATGCCCCCAACAGTTAACATGGTAACAGTAAAATTTTACTGCACTTTAGTAAATAGGAACCATTATTTGCATAAAGCCATATTTTTTCCTTAAGGGCTTGCAAGTTTTCAATTCTAGTCTAGCTTTCCGTAATAATTTCCAACAGCACATTTTCACACTTTTAAGACTTGTGTACATCATTTCAAGAATGGCACTGTACATCACTTCAGTAATGGTAGCATCTGTAGCTTCAATCTGTCCTCAATCCCACAGTAAAAAAAATGTTTCTTTGGAGACTCACAGTTTAATGCTCTTTTCAGATCATTCCATTTAAGTAGTTGTTTTGATAAATGTTTGCTTACCAAAAGCTTCTATGCAGAATTTCATTGTCAGTTTCTATATAATGTTTGTATCCATTACCAAAACACAAGGGGGCACTTTAGGATCAAAAACGGGTAGTAATCAGTTCTTAGGGCATCCTTATAAACCCAGTTTAAGATAATTAGGAATTTCTGCATTTACAAAATTAGGTTGCAAAGACATATAGGTTATCTTCCGCACGCAGAGATTCCTGGTCAAATGCTTTCTTCTTGCAAAAAGACAATAAAATATGAGCAATTTAAACAGAAAAGAGCATGAAGAATGGAAAGACAGCAAAATGACAACAGATATAAACAAAGGTTTGAATGAATATACATATTTGCTGTCATTTCCTATATTATTGTAGTTTTTCACTTCCTACGCCAATACAGCATGAATTGCTAGGGCTACAAAGGGATAATAATTCAATGATTTTACTCAAGCTACTATTAAATTAGTCAGCATTGTACCCTGCAGTCCAGCACTGACTTTGATGGAAGCTGAAATATTTTTAGGTTCATTGTGTACTATGGAATTCTCATAGCTATGTTATCCTGCAGAAAAATTGGCTATTTTTTTTAAATGTTATGTTCTTTCAAAATAAAAAAAATATCAAGATATAATTTTTGATTAAGCAATAAAGACAACATTCTTAAAAATAAAAAGGATACTGATTAAGGGGCCCTTTTACTTTCCTATGCTAAAAAGTGGCCTGCACTATTTTTAGCAAGTTGGTTTCCTGCAGACTGAGGCCACAGCATACATACATAAGTACATAAGTAATGCCATACTGGGAAAAGACCAAAGGTCCATCGAGCCCAGCACCCTGTCCCCGACAGCGGCCAATCCAGGTCAAGGGCACCTGGCAAGCTACCCAAACGTACAAACATTTTATATATGTTATTCCTGAAATTGTGGATTTTTCCCAAGTCCATTTAGTAGCGGTCTATGGACTTGTCCTTTAGGAAACCGTCCAACCCCTTTTTAAACTCTGCCAAGCTAACCACCTTCACTATGTTCTCCGGCAACGAATTCCAGAGTTTAATTACGCGTTGGGTGAAGAAAAAGTTTCTCCTATTTGTTTTAAATTTACTACACTGTAGTTTCATCACATGCCCCCTAGTCCTAGTATTTTTGGAAAGAGTGAACAGATGCTTCACATCCACCTGTTCCACTCCACTCATTATTTTATATACCTCTATCATGTCTCCCCTCAGCCATTTCTTCTCCAAGCTGAAAAGCCCTAACCTCCTTAGTCTTTCTTCACAGGGAAGTCATCTCATCCCCGCTATCATTTTCGTTGCCCTTCGCTGCATCTTTTCCAATTCTACTATATTTTTTATTTTTGTTACATTTGTACCCCGTGCTTTCCCACTCATGGCAGGCTCAATGCAGCTTACATGGGGCAATGGAGGGTTAAGTGACTTTGCCCAGAGTCACAAAGAGCTGCCTGTGCCGGGAATTGAACTCAGTTCCTCAGTTCCCCAGGACCAAAGTCCACCACCCTAACCACTAGGCCACTTCTCCACTCCACTTTCTTGAGATGCGGCAACCAGAATTGAACACAATATTCAAGGTGCGGTCGCACCATGGAGCGATACAACGGCATTATAACATCCTCACACCTGTTTTCCATACCTTTCCTAATAATACCAACATTCTATTCACTTTCCTAGCCGCAGCAGCACACTGAGCAGAAGGTTTCTGTGTATTATCAACGATGACACCCAGATCCCTTTCTTGGTCTGTAACTCCCAACGTGGAACCTTGCATGACGTAGCTATAATAGCTCCAATTTCAATTTCCTCTTAATGGTCATGTGCTAAAATCCCAATTAGCGCATGGCCATTAGCGTGTGAATCCTTATTTCCACCTATTTACTAGGCAGTAAGGGCTCCTGCGCTAAACCTGCACTAATTGGCAATGTGTGACAATTTGCCATTTAGCCCAGGTCACAACTACTCTTCACCCCAAAACATTCCTCCATGGTAAAAAAATATTTTATATTTTTTAGCACAGGATTAGCATGCATGAATCCCAGAACTACCATGGGATACCTGAGTGCATCCCCTGGTACTGCCTTTAGCATATGGTAAGCATACGCTAGTGTTTACCGTTGATTAATAAAAGGGCCTCTAAAAAAATACCTTAATGAATGTTGTCAGATAGTCAAATTAACAACAGGTTCATGGAAATTGTTTTTATGTTTTTATCTATGCATCAAGAAAAGAAAAGACAGCAGAGGCAAAAATTTGTATCGTGTAACTAATATATAACCCCGTCAACTCCTGAATCTTCTGGAGACAGTGCAGTAGAAACTTGTAAAGAAACAGATTTATTATCCATGAAATTTTGTACCTGAAATTGGTCAGAGAAAATATATTTAGTTCTCTGAAATCTTACAACACGCAAAAAAAGAAAACAAGAAAAAAAAAAGAAGCTCAGAAGGCAATACAATTCTGTTTCTTTGAGGAAAGCATCTTATGTCTTGCCAAGAAAGTTTTACATATATCAGGAAAAATAAAGGGTCCAATATTAAAAGGGAAATACAGGTACAGTATATAGATAATTGGCAGTTATTCAGATATTTCCTTTAGCAGTGGCAATCTGGGGATATTAGCACTGCTGAATAACCTTTCAGACTAACAGCACTATGGGGTCCTTTTACAAAGGCACGCTAATCATTAACACATGCTAAATGCTAGAGACGCCCATAGAAATATGTGGGTGACTCTAATGTTTAGCTTGTGCATCTTTTTAGCACACACTAAAAACACTAGTGCACATTTGTAAAAGGACTCCTATCTGAATAGTGCTAGGATGGTGCACTGGCAGAGCATTGGCAATCCTTAAATTTATCCGGTTACCAGTGAAAATCAGATTATCCAGATAACGTTAGGATAGTGACGGTGCTGATAGCTGCATTAAAATATTTAGTACCACTCACTTTCTGGAAGGCAGCACAGAATATCCAGAACACCATAGCCAGTGTTTAATATGATCCCCTCTGTCGACCCGGAAGATTTTACAATCCCAAATGCATATGGGGGCAATTCTACAAAGGGATGCTAAAAATGAGACGCTAAAGATTTGTGCAGTAAGGGGAGAATTCTATAAACAGTGCTCAAAATTAGGTACCAGAAAATATTGGCACTAACTGCGATTCTATAAGGAGTGTGTGCCATTTATAGAATCACTAGCGGTTAAGCCCATAAAAACGGGTGAGTATTGCAGCCCTCCTCTCTCCCCTAGCCTCACCCCGTCCACCGATCCTCCCCCCCATATCCAGCGACCCTCCTCTGTCCAGCAACCCTCCTCTGTGCCCTGCTCTCACCCCAAGTCCAGGAACCATGGCCTCTCCCCCCTGCCCTCCCCCCATGTCCAGCTACCCTTATCGCCGCCGCTCCCTCCCCACTCCATGCCGGGCCCCCTGCACTGACCTGACAGCGCCTCTCACCTCCATGTGAAAGCACTACAGGCAGAAGCAGATCGCTCTGCTGCTGCCTGCAGCGCTTCCACACGGAGGTGAGAGGTGCTGTCAGGTCAGTGCAGGGGGCCCGATATGGAAGGGGGGGCGGGGCGGGAGTGGTGGTGGGGATGGGAGGAGGGTGGAGGTTGTTTCGCGCGATGTTCCTTTCCAGGCGGCAGCGGTGTCGGCGTCCGACAATTCAACTCCGTTTCCCTCTCTGATCCGCCCTCTGACGTCATGACGTCTTGACGTCTTGACGCGAGGGCAGGACAGAGGGAAGTCTGTACTGCGCATTTGCAAGTGAGTACGGTCACTTGCCGTTTATATATTTGATGCTTAGAGCCAATTCCTGCACTTAAATTTGGGTGCCAGACTTATACCTGCTGAAATCTGATGTAAATGCTGGCTCCTAAGTTAGCCGTGCTGAAGCATTATTCTATAACTACACATGCAATGTTTTTCAGAATGACCTTGACACGCCCATGGCCACGTCCCTTTTGAGTTCCACTCTAGTAGAGTTAGTGTAACGGGGGGTTAAGGGTTGAAGGAAAGAGGGGTTAAGGGCTAAAGGAAGGAAAATAAATAAAAATACTCACCTGGGGCTCGTTTTGTTATTTTGGGCTGTTCGGGGCTGTTTCCGGGTATGGATGAAGACCGGGACGCTCCGGCGTTCCCGGTGAAGAGAGGGGGCAGGGGCAAGGTTTGTGGCTTCCGAGGGAAAAGGGACGCACGGTTGGCGCCAGGAGTGAAGCGCCGTCATTTTGGGGCTGGTCGCAGTTGGTGGGGCGATGCACGGGCTTCCCCTGCTGTTTTCGGGGCCCTGCAGGGCAGGTGGGAGGGAGGAGAGAAAAGGACTACGTGCGGGCGCGCTCCCGATGGGGTGCGCGCCACATGCACGAATCGGGGCCGTGCGCTGGACCGGAGCTCCGTGTAGGCCGAAGCCGGGGGCTAAATTTTGGGCCCGGACACAGAGGTTTTTTTTTTGTTTTTCCTCTGTTTTTGAGTGAGGACCATCGGAACCGGAACCAGCGGGGGTCTTCACGCAAGGGGAAATTCTTCGAAATTTTAATTTATTTAATTTTAAATTGTGAAGATAGCGTTTTTTATTTTTAAAATTTCGGGGTTTTGAGTTTTTTAAAATTTGGTTTTCAGTTTTGGGGTCGGGGAATTTTTGGGGATTTTTGTGGTGGGTCAGATTTTGAATTGGCATATTTTAAGTGGGAGTTTTTGGTAGGGTGTTGTTTAAAGGGGTTATGAAAGGGTTAATTTTTTTTATTCGACGGGGTAGGTTCAGAGGGGGAAGTTTGAATTTTTGAGATATTTTTTTAAATTATTTTGGGATTTTTGAAAGGGGTTTTGGGGGGAAAATAGTGGGGTATGGTTTAAAAAGGGTTAAATTTAAATTTTGAAAATACAGCTAGGTAGGGAATAACAGTTTTATTGTGTATGGGAATTTTGGGACAGGTTGGATAATGATTAGTTGAGTTTTCATTTTAATTATTGATTTTCACATTATTTCCTATGGGAAATCATGTTTTATTTTGTTTGATTTCTATTGATAACCTATGGGAAATCAGTAATTAAAATGGGGTTTTAGCACTGCTGGCCAAGATTCCGCTGGTCAGCAGTGAAGCTTGGAATTTTGAGGGAAGTGGCTGATTGGTTGGGAAGTGCTTAGAATTTTACCGAAAGCTCCGTATCCTTAGATACGGAGACATTGGCAGTTGGGAGAAGGAGTTGGGATCTGGTGAGGAGAGGGTATGTTTTGGTGTGGCTGGTGGAGATAGGTGATTTGAGGGTGAGTGATGTTGATTTGAGTTTGGAAAAGGGAGTGATTGGTCAGGAAGAAAGTGAATGAATAAGGAATTGGTGAGAAAGGGTGAATTAATGCTGGTGGTGCTGATTTGTATATATTTGGAATTGAGTGTGAATATTGGGATTACTGGGGGAGGGGAAGTGATTGTGGGGTGTTGTGTGGGTTCCTGTTAATCATCTGATCGCTCCTTTATTAATTTAGGGATTAAAAGAATAAGGATAGATTTTTTAGGTTAAGGAATTCTAGTTATATTTATTTAAAGTTAAGTAGGTCCAAAGTTTTGATAGTTTAATTAAGTAGTGTCACTAAGTGGGGGTACCTGAAAGGGAGAGAGGGTCTTGCCTCCTTTTTGGTTCTTAAGGGTGAGGTTAGGACGAAGACGCGCCGGAGGAGTGGAGCAACTGAGAACACGGGCCCCCACGCAAGAAAGACCAGCGACTTACTAAAAGGAGCATAAGAAAAAGACTGCATTGCAGCACACGTTTAGGAAAACGGGACTTTGAAAAGAGAAAGAGGAGAAGGATAGAAACAAAAGGTAATACTTACCTGGTTCCAGGGAAGATTGGTGTGGGAATCCTGTAAAAGATAAAAAAACACACAAAGAATCAAAATCCTTATATGTAAACAATTCTGGGGAAGAAATTGAGTAATATTCAGTTATATTGTAAGGTATAAGAATAGAGATTAAGGTGTTGTGGAGAAATGACCTGTGAAAAGAAAAGAGAAAGAAACTTACCTACTTGATTTACATTATAAATTTTATTAAATGTTATGTTAAATGTTTCAAGAGTTTAAAATAAATTACTAGTTGTTTATAACTTCATATGGTGAGTTGGTGGTTTGTGCTCTCAAAGAGGGAAAATCTTGTGATTAGTTTCCATTTCTCTCTTGCTTCAGAAGCAAGAGACGAGGTTAGTGATTGTTGTCTGCTCCTCATTCCTGGGAACTGGTACCTGGTGAGTCGTCACGACTACTACCATCAGGCTTACCAGGGTCCAGTTTATTTTACATCATCCTAGGCGTGAGGACCGACTAACATTAGGCACCATGCCTTATAGCAGTAGTTCTCAAACCTTGTCCTGGAGGCGCCCCAGGTTTTCAGGATATCTACAGTGCATATTCATGAGAGAGATTTGCATGCGGTGAAGGCAGTGAATGCTAATATCTCTCTCATGAATATTCATTGTGGGTATCCTGAAATCCTGACTTGCTGGGGTGCCTCCAGGTTTGGGAACCATTGCCTTATAGAATAGTGCAGGTTTCAGAAAGTTCTTTCATCAGGGACTGCACCATCTATCTGTAGAAAATAATGTCTCGCAGTTTATTTTCTACAGATAGATGGTGCAGAGGTCCGCCTTAACCCTAGTCCCTGATGAAAGAACTTTCTGAAACCAGTGGAGTCGGGTGCATTCAGGGGAAGGCTATTGGTCGTATATTTAGCCTTTGAATGTGGCCAGGCATTGAAGAGACAGCACAAAAGAAAAAAGAAAAGAAAAGAAAAGAAAAAGCAAGATAAGTGCCAATTGATTTTTTGGACTTTTGATAGTATTGCCATTTATGAAAGTTGATGTTGGCTTATACAATTTTATAAATCAAAATGTTGGCTTTTCACACAGGAGTTGGTTTAGAAGCCACACCATTTAGAGAGTTGGGTGAGGATACCAACTTGTTAGCACTTACTTGGTGTTTTAATCACACATAATATGAGTAACCCGATGAAAGAAGTGCTACACCACTAGGCAACAGTGTTTCTGTGTGCCCGAGATAGTAGGATTATCTGAGGCTACTCTAAAAATATAAAAATATGTATATCAACACTTTGGCAATATTTTGAAAGATATATTAGCATGTGCTTTTGTTAGATATTAGAAGTTTATAGAATAGGCATCTAATCCATGTAACTTTTATTTGTTGGTCAATTTGCATATTTACTACTACTACTTATCCCAGCATAGGAAAAACACATGTTTATGTGGACTTGGGATCAAGAATGGTAAAGTTGGTGCTTCTTGGTTTACTGATGCACTGCGGGCATTGAAGCAATTCCTTAGGAAGAAAGAGCATGACTGGTGTATGTAAAATGCAGTTGGACATTTATCAGCGGGAGTGGTTGTTTTGATGAGTCTGTTGCTAAGGCTTCTTCCTCTGCTCATGAGTTGTTTAAAAGAGTAAGACTTTAGCTACTCTGGCATCTGCACCTTTCTGTGGTATACCTTGTCAGGAGTTTTTGGACTTTCTCCCGAAGAAGATGGCTGATATTTCTAGTTTGTTTGGTGATGCTGGGCTACCTCAGGAGCAGACCTATGTTCTGGAGGATAGACAGTTGAGTTTTTCGATAGTCTTCAAGGAGCAGGTGAAGACTATGATGAGAAGGGTTAACCCCTCTTGTTGTCCATTGGATGATTGTTCCCCAGTATGTATTAAAGCTCTGAAAAATTACCTTTAGACCCTCTGACTACCATCATGAATAAGTCATTGCAGGAAGGGACTGTTCCCATTGCTCTAAAAAAAAAGCTTCTGTTCATCCCTTGTTGAAGGATAGTGTTCTGGATCCTATTCAGGTGGTAAATTATTGTCCTATTTCGTCCTTGAAATTTCTGTCAAAAATTTTGGAGAAGCTGGTGTTGGATCAATTTCAGAATTTTCTGGAGCAGAATGAGTTAATTGATGTATGTCAGTATGGTTTTAGATCTAAGCATTCTACCGAGATGTTGTTAGTCTCTGTTTTGGATTCAGTTCATGCTGGATTTGATCAAGATGAGGAATGTCTTATGATTCTTGGATGTTTCTGCTACTGTTGACATAATTCATAGTGAAATACTGCTTAACAGGCTGTACTCCTTGGGTATTCAGGTAACTGTGATGCGGTGGGTTTGCTCTTTTTATCACAACAGAAGTTCCTCAGGGTTCTGCCCTTTCTGCAATCATATTTAATATTTATTTGATGGTAGTCTGCCATGTGCTCTCATGCTTAGGAGTCCATTATTGGCTTTATGCTGCGGGCATTCAGGGCCCTGTTTATTAAACTGCGCTGTATGCATGTAAACTTTTTTAGCATGTGCTAAAAATTAGTGCATGCTAATGATAGAGACACCCATAGGAATAGGTGCAGCAGTCTGTTCCCGATACTTTGTCTTTTCTTACAATGTGCTTTCAAAAAACCTAAGCTCTTCGTGTTCTGCCAACAGATTGAGACAGAATCTAGGAAAAACTCAAAGCCTGTTTTGTCACATCATTTGGATCCTATTACTACTGAGTGTAAGTACCTTGGTGTGATTTTGGACTCTAAGCTGTCTTTTAAGTCTCATATAAAGAGGGTTATTCATGCAGTTTATTAAAGACTAAGATTGTTGCAGCGTTTGAAGAAGCTGCTCTCTGGTGTTAATTTTCAGATGTTTGTAGGCTTTGGTACTGACAGTGTTGGATTACTGTAACTCTTTGTACCTTGGCCTCTCTAAGTCCATGATTCATTCTCTGAAGATTGTGCAACATTCTGCCACTAGGCTCTTGTCTGGTTTGTCAAACTTTGACCATATTACTCTGGCTTTGAGGGATTTGCACTGGCTTCCAGTGTGCTGGTGGATCAGGTGATTTTTAAAGCCTTGAAAGTTGATGCTCCTCCCTCATTGGTTTCTCCTTTAGCTTTTATCAGCCCTCTCAAAATTTGCATTCGATTGATAAATGCTTATTAGATATCACTTCATTTAGGTGCATCTGGATTGAGGCTAATCGATCTGCAGTGGTTCAAATTGCTGGTGCCTCAATTTATTTATTTATCACATTTATACCCCACACTTTCCCACATGTTTGCAGGCTCAATGTGGCTTACAATAAACTGAAAAGGCTATCGCCAGTCCAGTAGTTATACAATTACAATATATTGTGGAAGTCAGAGAGGATAGAAAGAACAAGGTAAAAAGGAGAAAAGGGGAAAGGTAAGGGAGTCCAAAATGGTCCATTTATATGCTGTTTAGAAGGACTTTAGGATTTATGTTGGATCCTGGTGGTAGGCCTTACCGAATAGGCTGATCTTGAGTAATTTCCTGAAGTTGAGATGGTTTCGAGTAGTTTTGACAGCTTTAGGCAGTGCATTCCATAATTTGGTGCTGATAAAGGAAAAGGAGGAAGCTTAGGTGGATTTATATTTGAGGCCGTTGCAGGTGGGAAAATGGAGATTAAGGAATGAACAGGATGTGCTTGATGTATTCCTGGCTGGAAGATTAATTAGGATGTTCATGTATCCTGGGGCTTCTCCATAAAGAATTTTGTGGACTAGGGTGCAGATTTTGAAGTTAATTTGGAATACCTTGCCAGTGGAAATGCGAGTGGTGTCATCGTTTGTGCCATTCAGGAAGCAGCTGAAATCACTTTTTTTTACTCAGGCGTTTGGGGTCACCATGAAGGGGGCTGCTCACTGTACAATATTAGTTGCTGTGTTTGTTTTCAAATATGTACTGTCTCAATGCTAATGATTGTGTACACTGCCTAGGATGATTCGGATAGAACGGGTTATAAACATTTAAAATAAATAACTCTCGCTGCTTCCAATCTGAATGACATATGGGCCTATTTATCTAATGCCACACAACTTACATAAATAATTTTATTTTACTTTGTTAATATGGCTTTATATATCTTCTTTGGGAAACCTAAAAATGGTTTTACAATAAATAAAATGTAGGAGAGGAAAAACAGAAACTGGATCAGTAGAAGGGAGATACTTAAAATATGGAGGTGGGGAGAGCAATTCTGCTTAATGAAGTATGATAGAAAACAGAATAAAAATCAAAGCTGGCCAAACAGCTTTTGATTTAATTGGCATAGAAGGCTCACCTGAATTGGCACTTTTTTGATGCTCATTTAAAGTGGGTTTAAAAGGGCAAGAGGAAACGTGGTGTAAGTCAGTTAGAGAGAAAGAGAGAAAGAGAGAGAGAGGGAGAGAGAGAGAGAGGGAGATGGAGAGGGAGAGGGAGAGAGAGAGAAAGAGAGAAAGGAATACCTAGATGCAGGGTATCTAGCAACAGAAAGTAATAATTATAAGTTAAAAAAATATTATATGGATAGACATTGATATTAACATACTTTAATACATTTTCAGCATTTCTATAAAGACGCATGGAAAAGGACCAATCTTTGAGATACATATACTGATTAAATTCAATTATATAACATGGAATTTTCTCACTATCCATTTCTAGTTTAATTTTGATCTTTAAATTACATTCAGGCTGATATTCAGCACGAGATAACTGGCTGGAAATGGCTGCTGACCAGTTAACGTGCTTATTGGCGTCTATTCGGTTAGTTTTGGTGGCACTTAACTAGTTATGTGCCACTGAAAATGTCCAGTTAGCGCTGAAGGGCAAGTTGGCTATGTTGGAGGCATTCCCAAGACATTTTAGGGGCAGAGTCCGGTTAGCTCCCGATATTTAAATTTAACCGAACTGTGTTAGCACATAAATAAGATTGCATAAATAGCTGTCCTATCTTTGGGCCCTGTTTACTAAGCTATGCTAGAGGCGTGTTATCATTTTTAGTGCACCCTAAGCATTAACACATGCTAACCATGTAGATACCCACAATATTCCTATTGGCGTCTACACGGTTAGCACACGATAATTTTTAGCACGTGGTAAAAACACTAGTGTACCTAGTACACATGGCCCTTTATGCGCTAATGCATGGTCAGTTAGCTCTGAATATCGAATTAACCAAGCATGCGCTAACTGGCTTAAAAGACCCCCAGATATTCAATGTCAGGGACTCGCCAATGCCTGCATATCAGGGAAACTGTATATCTCTGCTTCATTTTGACAAAAGTGACAAACAAAGAACTAGATGTTGTTATTTTTAGCTTCATTTTGACCATTGACAATTAACCAGCTTATTTTTGAATGAGATCGCCGGCCATCTTCCGACACAAATCGGGAGATGGCCGGCCATCTCCTGAAGCCGGCCAAATCAATATAATGGAAAGCTGATTTTGGCCGGCTCCAACTGCTTTCCGTCGCAGAGCCGGCTAAACTTCAAGGAGGCGTTTTGGCAGGGTAGCGAAGGCAGGACGGGGCATGGTTATGAGATGACCAGCTTCAGCTGATAATGGAAAAAAGATGGCTGGCTCTGACGAGCATTTCGCTGGCTTCACTTGGTCCATTTATTTTCAGGACCAAGTCTCAAAAAAGTGCCCCACCAGCTCATTTTAGAAAGTGATCGCCGGCCATCTTCCAACAGAAATCGGGAGATGGCCGGCGATCTCACAAAACCGGCCAAATCGGTATAATCGAAAGCCACTATTTTGACACCATCGCCGCTTTCCCGTCGCAGAGCTGGCAAAAGTTCAAGGGGGCATGTTGGCAGCGACGCGAAGGCGGGACATGGGCGGGCATGGGCGGGGTTACGAAATGGCCAGCTTTAGCCCATAATGGAAAAAAAAACCAGCGATGAAGAGCATTTGGCCGCCTTTACTTGGTCCTTTTTTTTCAGGTCCAAGCTTCAAAAAGGTGGCCGAACTGACCACATGACCACCAGAAGGAATCGGGGATGACCTCCCCATACTCCCGCAGTGGTCACCAACCCCCTCCCAGCATAAAAAACAGGTTACAAATACTTTTTGCCAGCCTCTATGCCAGCCTCAAATACCATACCCACCTCCATGACACCAGAATGTGTTCTGTCCTCCGACAGCCTTTTCCTGCTTGTGATGTGGCTCTGGGGTGAGTGTGGCACCTTTTCTGTTATTTGCACTGCAGAGTCACATCAGCAATGCATTGTGGTGGGTATAGGTATTGGTAGTTGGAAGGCTCTGCTTTTCCCCCTGCTTACTGGGTCAGAGTGTGCCCTGTTTTGTTTCCTGTTGTAGTCCATGCGGTAGTGGCCATTTTTGCAAGACAGTTTTAGATCCCTTTCCTGTGTTACCCATGTCAGAGAACGTAGTTCTTACCTTGAATGGTGCTGAAAGAGGGCATTATACACCACTGTGCCAGCTCTAACCTACTGCTAATCTTAGTACCAGGGGACTCTTTGCCAGTGGGGCACAGCCTCTGATCTGCAGTTAACTGTGAGTAAACGTGGTTATTTCAAGAAAGGACTTTTTCAGAGAGATTAGTCTTCAGGTGTGAACTGGTGTGCCAAAGTTATATAGCAGCAATAAGTCCTAGAGGCTGTATGCAGGTCCCTGGAGCAGTTTTAGTGGGTGCAGTACATTTGTGGGTAGTGGGGTTTGGGGGGGGGGGGGGTTGGGAGGCTCAGCTCCCAAAGTAAGGGAGCTATGCACGTGGGAGCTTTTCTGAAGTCCACCGCAGTAACCCCTAGGGAGCCCGGTTGGTGTCCTGGCATGTCAGGGGGGCCAGTGCACTAAAAATGCTGGCTCCTCCCACGGTCAAATGCCTTGAATTTGGCCAGGGTTTGAGATGGCCGACATAACTTTCCATTATCGCTAAAAAACGAAGCCAGTCATCTCAAACCCCGGCCAAATCCAATGCATTTGGCTGGCCGGAACCATATTATCGAAACAAAAGATGGCCGGCCATCTTTTTCGAAAATACAGGTCTGGCCAGCTGTTTGCGGTGCCACCAAAATACATCGCCGGCCATGTATTTCGCTGGTGCCGTTCGATTATTCCCCTCCCAATTGACCACTGGAGGGAATCGGGGATGACCTCCCCTTACTCCCCCAGTGGTCACCAACCCCCTCCCACCTAAAAAAATCACAAAAAAAACCCCTTTTCTGCCAGCCTCTATGCCAGCCTAAAATGTTATACCCAGCTCCCTGACAGCAGTATGGAAGTCCCTGGAGCAGTTTCTAGTGGGTGCAGTGCACTTTAGGCAGGTGGACCCTGGTCCATCCCCCCTACCTATTACACTTGTGGTGGTAAATGGGAGCCCTCCAACCCCCCCAAAACCCACTGTACCCACATCTAGGTGACCCCTTCACCCATAAGGGCTATGGTAATGGTGTAGAGTTGTAGGGAGTGGGTTTTGGGGGCGATTTGGGGGGGCTCAGCACCCAAGGAAAGGGAGCTATGCACCTGGGAGCTATTTTAATTTCTTTTTTTTTTTTAATTTTTAGACGTGCCCCCTAGGGTGCCTGGTTGGTGTCCTGGCATGTCATGGGGACCAGTGCACTACAAATGCTGGCTCCTTCCACGACCAAATGCCTTGGATTTGACCGGGTTTGAGATGGCCGGCATTAGTTTCCATTATGGGTGAAAACCGATGCTGACCATCTCAAACCCGGCCATCTTTGACATTTGGCCGGCCCCAACCGTATTATCGAAACGAAAGATGGCTGGCCATCTTTTTCGATAATAAGGTTCAGGACCGCTTTTTGCAGCGGCGCCATTCGATTATGCCCCTCCACGTGTTTGCATTAAAACCCAAGAGCTGTGCATGCAACTTAATGGGTTAATGAGCTCTTAACCATCAACAATTGGGCACCAAGAATCAATTATTGATATTAGTTGGAACTCATGAACATTTGTGCTTACATCTGGCTGCACAGTATTCTATACGGTAGGGCGCCTAACTCCCATAACACATATCTTAAAAAGCCTGGCCATGGGAGAGGAATGGGCTTGTTGGGGTGTTCTGAAAAGATACGCATGTAGTTATACAATACTCTGGGTAAGTGTATCTAACTTGGGTGTCAGCATTTACACCAGGTTTCAGCAGGCCTACGTCTGGTTCGCAAAGTAAGGCATGGGAATCGGCACAATGCACTATTCTATAAAGGGCGTGCAACCTTTATAGAATAACGCTTAGTACCGATTTTTATGGTGTCCATTTTTCAACACTATTTATAGAATTCCCCCCAATGTATCTTGCCAATTTGAAACTGTTGCTGTGAGGTATGTAAGATCTGGAAAGCATTAACACTTCATTCCCCTAATTCTATATTTAGGATTAGATTCTATATATCATGCCTAAAAAATCAGTGCCAAAATGAAATTTGCCTAAGTGTATTCTATAAAGTATGCACTAATTTACGTGTACTTTATAGAGTAAGCCTACGTTTCCACACAGTATATAGAATATGCTGGGTGCTGCTCCGTGCAACTAAATTTAGTCATGGGCAATTGCGCCAAATAAAACTTGGTGTAAATCTCAACACCTAAATTATACACAGAGTGGGTGTATTCTATAACAATGCATATAGATTTTAGTAATGCCCATAACCAGCCCATTCCAAGCCCATGGCCACACTCCCTTTTCAACTACAGAACTTAGAATTTACACACACCTTGTTACAGAATACGCTTACACAGTTTTGCATGTAAAACCTAATTAATGCCAATTAGTGCTGATAATTGGTTGTTAACATCCAGTTATCAATGCTGATTACTTGTTAACCAAATAAGCTTATGCACATTGCTATGGGATACGTTTTGATTTCTGTGCGGAAATCTCAGTGCAACACATAGAATCCCAGCAATAGTGCTCAAAATTGCGCATGCATTTTAATTGCTTAATGAGCCAATTAACACTGATAATTGGGAGCTAAGAATCAATGCTAATTTGAAATAAATGGAATTTACGCATGTAACTTTATAGTTGCTGTTCTATAAAGATGTGAACGTAAAGTTTTCCATGTGGATCTGAAAAGGGGGTGTGGTCATGGGAGGGCATATGCAGGTCAATGGTGGTTCTAGGATTTGCTCACAGTGTTACAGAATTCAGGGAATCCATGCCTAAAGGGGTCTTTTACAAAGGTGCACTAGCATTTTTAGCACACACTAACTGTGTAGACACTCATGGAGGGGCATAATCGAATGGAAACGCCTATCTCCATGGGCGTTTATCTCCGAGAACGGGTCCATGAAGGGGCGGGCCGAACTGTATTTTCGAAAAAATGGACGTTTTTGAGCTGGGCATTTGTTTTTTTTAGCGATAATGGAAACTAAAAACGCCCAGCTCAAAAACGTCCTAATCCGAGCCATTTGGTCGTGGGAGGGGCCATGATTCATAGTACACTCGCCCCCCTGATATGCCAGGACACCAACTGGGCACCCTACGTCAGTGCGGTGGACTTCAGAAAAAGCTCCCACATGCATAGCTCCCTTACCAAGGGTGCTGAACACCCAACCCCCCTCCCCAAAACCCACAAATGTACAACACTACCATAGCTCTTAGGGGTGAAGGGGGCACCTACATATGGGTACAGGGGGTTTTGGAGGCCTCCCATTTACCAGCACAAGTGTTACAGGTTGGGGGGGGGGGATGGGCCTGGGGCCACCTGGCTGAAGTGCACTGCGGTACCCACTAAAAGTGCTCCAGGGACCTGCATACACACAGGCCTCTAGGACTGGTTGCTGCTATATAACCTTGGCACACCAGTTGACACCTGAAGACTAATCTCTACGAAAATGTCCTTTATTGGAATAACCACCTTTACTCACAGTTAACTGCAGATCAGAGGTTGTGCCCCACTGGCAACGAGTTTCCCTGGTACTGAGATGAGCAGTAGGTCAGAACTGGCAGAATGCTGTACAATGCCCTCATTCAGCCACATTCAAGAGAAGAACTAAGTTGTCTAACGTGGCTAACACAGGAAAGGGAACTAAAACTGGCTTACAAAAATGGCCACTACCGCATGGACTACATCAGGAAACACAGCAGGGCACACTCTGACCTGGTAAGCAGGGGGAAAAGCACCATGGGAGAAGAGCCTACCAACTACCAACATTGTGAGACTGTAACACAAGCTAATGAAATCACGGAGCCCAATACCCTACACCCACCACAATGCAATGCTGATGTGACCCTGTACTGCACCCGAGAGCCACATCTGACCCAGGGAAAGGCTGTGACAGGATCGAACACATTCTGCTGTCATGGAGGTGGGTACGGCATTTGAGGCTGGCATACAGGCTGGGAAAAAAGTTTTTAAAGTGGGTTTTTTTTTGGTGGGAGGGGGTTAGTGACCACTGGGGGAGTCCGGGGAGGTCATCCCCGATTCCCTCCAGTGGTCGTCTGGGCAGTTGGGGCACTTTTTTGGGACTTGTTCGTGAAAAAAAAGGGTCCAAAAAAAGTGATCCAAAATCTCGGTAAAAACGCCTTTTTTTTCGATTATCAGCTAAAGACGCCCATCTCTCCTCAGCTGATAACCACGCCCCAGTTCCGCCTCCACCACACCTCCGACATGCCCCGTCAACTTTATTCGTTTCCGCGATGGAGTGCAGTTGGAAACGCCCAAAATCGGCTTTCGATTATACCGATTTGGGCGCCTTTGCGAGACAAACGTCTATCTCCCGATTTAGGTCGCACTATAGGTGTTTTTCTCTTTCGAAAATAAGCTGGATAATATTCCTATGGACGTCTACAAAATTGGTACGTACTAAAAACACTAGCGCACCTTTGTAAAAGAGGCCCTAAATTAGGTGTGGGGATTTAGACCAGGGTTCAGTTGGTGTTTCGGGCGTGGATTCTGGCACTACGCACTATTCTACAAACAGCGCCCAACTTTGAGCACCGTTCATAGGCTAGCGTTTAATGCACTTTTTTTTTTTAATTTTTATTTATAAGATTTATCAATTTCTTACAAGCATATTACTTGTTACAGAAAAACAGCATAATACAAACGTTAAAGAAATAGGTAATAAGAAAAATTATAAATGCTTCCTTAGACCTCAATTTGAGGGGGGTGTTACAGTTTAGTGGAGTTTAATACAGGCATATTAACATAAATAAGTATTAAATGCGGTTTATGTGTATAATTCGTCACAATATCATTTAACTAGTTCTAGATTAAGCTGTTTCATGTCCAG